>NW_012116599.1:7159060-7172517 GCF_000951035.1 Colobus angolensis palliatus | reverse complement strand
TGGGAGGCCGAGACGGGCGGATCACGAGGTCAGGAGATCGAGACCATCCTGGCTAACACGGTGAAACCCCGTCTCTACTAAAATATACAAAAACCTAGCCGGGCGAGGTGGCGGGCGCCTGTAGTCCCAGCTACTCGGGAGGCTGAGGCAGGAGAATAACATAAACCCGGGAGGCGGAGCTTGCAGTGAGCTGAGATCCAGCCACTGCACTCCAGCCTGGGCGACAGAGCGAGACTCTGTCTCAAAAAAAAATTAAAAAAATAAATGTTGACTAGTTTATATTAAATTAGACACAACTAAGCCAACTTTTCATTTAATTATTTGCTCTCTGAATATTGCTACAATATACCTTTAGTCATCAAGGGAAAAAACTCTGTAGGTTTATAAACCAAAAGCAATGATACATTGTCAGGATTTTCTTTTTGTTCTGTTTTGTTTGAGAGATGGTCTGGCTCTCTTGCCCAGGCTGGAGTGTAGTGGTGGGGTTATGATCACGGTTCAATGCAGCCTTGACTTCCCAGGCTCAGGTGAGTCTCCAACCTCAACCTCCTGAGTAGTTGGGACGACAAGCATGTGGCACCATACCTAGCTAATTTTTCACATTTTGTAAAGATGGGGTTTCACCATGTTGCTCAGGCTGGTCTCAAACTCCTGGGCTCTAGCGATCCACCTACCTTGGCCTCCCAAAGTGCTGAAATTACAGGTGCGAGCCACTACATCTAGCTCCATTGTCAGGTTTTGATTTATTTCCAGCAACTTTCCACATAAGGTGTGATGTGATCTGCTTTTAAATGGTTAGGTTTAGATTTCATTCCTACTTTCATTTGGTCGCTTAAGAAATTCTAGGCACATACTTTTGTGACACAAAAGATTCTCAGGAAAGTTATTAAAAAGTTGGAGACTAAAAAAGATAGATACACAGATAACAAGAAACTTTTAGCTGCAGTCATATATGGAACCAAGTAGTTTTTCTTTTCTTTCTTTCTTTTTGAGACAGGGTCACACCCGGGTAGGAGTGCAGTAGTGCAGACATAACACACCACAACCTTGATCTCCTGGGCTCAAGCAGTCCTCCCAACTCAGCCTCCTGAGTAGCTGAAACCACTGGTGCACACTACCAGGCCTGGCTAAATTTTTAATTTTCATTTTTGTAGAGACAGAGTGTCGCTATGTTCCCCAGGCTGGTCTCGAACCCCCGGGCTCAAGTAATCCTCTGGCCTCAGCTTCCCAAAATGGTAGGATTACAGGTGTGACCCACCTTGCCAGGTCTAGTTCTTAATCATTTTCTAAAAATGATTTCTGGGATTTAGAGTTTCCTATCATTTTTGCTTCTACTTTTTCTCAGAGATCTCTTTAAGAAAATGATTAAAAAACCATTTGGTTTCATATAAAAGTACAGCTAAAGCTGACTGCAGAAAATATGCTTTGCTATTAACCAAAAGAGATGAGAAACATTTAAATTTCAAATTGCATGAAAGAAGTAGAGACAACAGCTTCATCGAGTTTTGGTTTTAATTTGTGAAAAAAATGTTTTATAAACAATTTACCACACAGAAATATGAGCACTCTGGGAAAAAAATCATCAAAGGAAAAAAAAATTAGTTGGTATGTTTATTTTCTTCATGGAAATGTCTTAGTTTAATCAGAATCATGCATCTTAGGTTGCTTTTTTTTTTTTTTTTTCATGTGAGGATTTTGTTAAAGTAGGATTATATCATTTCTTTGCATTAAAAAAGAAATATTCATGGCTGGGCACAATGGTTCACATCTGTAATCCCAGCACTTTGGGAGGCCAAAGCAGGTGGATCACCTGAGGTCAGGAGTTCGAGACCAGCCTGGCCAATATGGTTAAACCCCATATCTACTAAAAATACAAAAATTAGCTGGGCATGGTGGTGAGCACCTGTAATCCCTGCTAATAGGGAGGCTGAGGCAGGAGAATCACTTGAACCTGGGAGGCAGAGGTTGCACATTCTCATCAGCATTTATTGCTTGTCTTTTGGATAATTCTAATTGAAGTGAGATAATATCTCATTGTAGTTTTGATTTCCATTTCTCTGATCAATGATGTCGAGCACCTTTTCATATATCTGTTTGCCATTTGCATGTCTTTAAAGAAACGTCTATTCAGATTTTTGCCCATTTTTCATCTGATTATTAGACTTTTTTTCCCTATAGAGTTGTTTGAACTCCTTCTATAGTCTGGTTTTTAACCCCTTATCTCGTGGATAGTTTGCAGATTTGTTTTTCCATTCTGTGGGTTGCCTCTTTCCTTGGCTGTGCAAGAACTTTTTAACTTGATGTGATCCCATTTGTCCATTTTTGCTTTGGTTGCCTGTGTTTGTGGGGTACTCAAGAAATCTTTGCCCACTCCAATGTCCCAGAGAATTTCCCCAATGTTTTCTTGTAGTTGTTCCATAATTTGTTTTCTTGTAGTTGTTTCATAATTTGAGGTCTTAGATTTAAGTCATTAATCCATTTTGACTTGATTTTGTATATGGTGAGAAATAGGGGTTTACTTCCATTCATTCTTCTGCATATGGATATTCAGTTTTCCCGGCACCATATATTGAAGAGACTGTCTTTTCCCCAATGTATGTTCCTGGCATCTTTGTTGAAAGTGAGTTTACTGTAGGTGTGTGGGTTCACTATTGGGTTTCTGGGTTCACTCTTCTGTTCCATTGGTCTACATGTCTGCTTTTATGTCAGAACTACGCTGTTTTGGTTACTATAGCTCTATAGTATAGTTCAAAGTCAGGTAATGTGATTCCTCCAGTTTTTTGTTGTTGTTGTTGTTGTTTCATTTTGTTTCGTTTTGCTTAGGATAGCTCTGACTATTCTGGGTCTTCTGTGGTTTCACATAAATTTTAGAATTGTTTTTTCTATTTCTGTGAAGAATATCCTTGGCATTTTTATAGGGATTGCATTGAATCTGTAGATTGCTTTGGATAGTATGGGCGTTTTAACAATACTGATTCCCCCAGTCCACAAATATGGAATATCATTCCATTTTGTGTGTGTGTGTCCTCTTCAATTTCTTGTATCAGTGTTTTATAGTTTTCATTGCAAAGATATAGTTCACTTCTTTAGTTAATTCTGAGGTATTTTATTTTATCTGTAGCTATTGTAAATAGGATTACTTTTTTGATTTCTTTTTCAGATTGTTCTCTGTTTGCATATAGAAATGTTATGGAGTTTTGTATGTTGATTTTATGTCCTGCAAATATACTGAACTTATTTATCAGCTCTAATAGTTTCTTGGTAAGAATCTAAGTTTTCCTAAATGTAAGATCATATCATCTGCAAGCAAGGATAATTTGACTTGATCCTTTCCAATGTGGATGCCCTTTATTTCTTTCTCTTGTCTGATTGCTCTAGATAGGACTTCCAGTGCTATGTTGAATAGTGGTGGTAAAAGTAGGCATCCTTGTCAGTTTTTTCCCATTCAGTCTGATACTAGCTGTATGTCTGTCATATATGGCTTTTATTATGTTGAGTATGTTCCTTCTATACCCAATTTTTTAAGGGCGTTTATCAGGAAGGGATGCTGAATTGTATCACATGCTTTATTTAGCATCAATTGAATGATCATAGTTTTTGTCCTTCATTCTGTTGATGGGACTTATCACATTGATTGATTTGCATATGTTAAATGATGCTTGCATCCCTGGGATAAATCCCACTTAGTCATGATAGATTATCTTTCTAATGTATTGTTTAATTCAGTTTGCTAGTATTTTGTTGAGAATTTTTGTATTGATATTCATCAGAGATTGGCCTGTAGTTGTTTTTTGTTTTTTAATGTGCCTTTGTCTGGTTTTGCTGTTAGGGTAATACTGGCCTGGTAGAATGAGTTTGGAAGTATTCCCTCCTCTGTTTCTTAGAATAATTTGGATAGGATTGGAATTAGTTCTTTTATAGAATTCAGAAGTGAAGCCATTGAGTCCTGGGTTTTTCTTTAGTGGGAGGCTTTTTATTATGTCTTCAATCTCATTACTTGTTATTGGTCTGCTCAGGTTTTGGATTTCTTCATGGTTCAATCTGGGTAGGTAGTTTGTATCTAGGAATTTATCCATTTCTTCTAGATTTTCCAATTTATTGGCATATACTTGATCACAGTAGCCACTGATGATTCGTTGAATTTCTGCAGTATTGGTTTTAATGTCTCCTTTTACATCTCTAGTTTTATTTAATTGGGCCTTCTCTCTTTTTCTGAGTCTGGCTAAAGGTTTGTCAATTTTATCTTTTCTAAAACCCAACTTTTTGTTTAATTGACCTTTTGTATTGTTTTCTTCATTTCAATTTCATTTCTTTCTGCTCTGATGTTTATTATTTCTTTTCTTCTACTAATTTTGGGTTAGGTTTACTCTTGCTTTTCTAGTTCTTTAAGATGCATCATTAGGTTATTTATTTGAGGTGTCTCTTCTTCTTCTTCTTCTTCTTTTTTTTTTTTTTTAAGAGACAGGGTCTTACTGTGTTGCCCAGGCTGGAGTACACTGGCATGATCATCTCTACTCACTGCAACCTCTGCCTTGTGGGCTCAAGTAATCCTCCTGCCTCAGACTCCTGAGAAGCTGGGACCACAAACGTGCACCACCACACCTGGCTAATTTTTTGTATTTTTGATGGAGACAGGGTTTCACCATATTGATCAGGCTGGTCTAGAACTCTGGAGCTCAAGTGATTCATCTGCCTCAGCCTTGCAGAATGCTGGAATTACACACATGGGCCACCACACCCAGCCTCTCTTCTTTTTTTATGTAGGCACTTGTAACTATAAACTTCCCTCTTGGTACTGTTTTCACTGTGTCCTGTAGGTTTTGGCATGTTGTGTTTCCATTATCATTTGTTTTAAGAAATTTTTCAATTTCTCTCAATTTCTTCATTGACCGACTGGTCATTCAGGGGCATATTGTTTAATTTCCATGTGTTTCTATAGTTTCCAAAATCCCTCTTGTTGATTTCTAGTTTTATTCTATTGTGGTCAGAGACAATGTTTGATATTAATTATTTCAAATTTTTGAATATGTTTTAAGAGTTGTTTTGTGACCTAACATGGTTTATCCTTGACAATGATCCATATGCTGAGAACAGTATGTATTCTGTGGCCAATGAAAAGTTCTGTAAATATCTATTAGGTCCATTTTTTCTATAGTACAGATTAAGTCTGATGTTTCTTTATTGATTTTCTGTCTGGAAAATCTATCTAGTGCTGAAAGTGGGGTTTTAAAGTCTCTAGCTATTATTGTATTGCATTCTCTTATCTCTTTCTAGCTCTAATATTTGCTTTATATATGGGTGCTCCAGTGTTGGGTGCATATATATTTACAATTTTTATATCCTCTTGCTGAATTGACCCTTTTATCATTGTATAATGACCTTTGTCTCTAGTTTCTGTCTTGAAATCTATTCTCTCTGCTATAGAGAGAGAATAGCTATAAATCCTGTTTTTTTGTTTGTTTCCATTGGCATGGTATACCTTTGTCCATCACTCCATTTTCAGTCTATGTATGTCTTTATAGGTAAAATGTATTTCTTGTAGGCAACAGATCATTGGGTTTTTCTAAAAATCCATTCAACCACTCTCTTTTGAAGAGTTTAGACTGATACGTAAGGACTTACTCCTGTTATTTTGTTATTTCTTTTCCGGTTTTGTGGCCTTTTTCCTTTTCTTTCTTCCTTTTAGTGAAGGTGATTTTCTCTGGTGATATAATTTAATTTCTTTTTTACTTTTTGGGTATCCATTGTATGTTTTTCAATTTGAGATTACCATGAGGCTTGCAAATACTATCTTATAACCCATGATTTTAAGCTGGTAACAACTTAAGACTATTTGCATAAACAAACAAACAAAAAGAAAACTAATAAAAACTCTGCAGTATAACTTTGTCCTCCTGCTTTTTAACTTTTTGTTGTTTCTCTTTATATCTTATTGTACTGTCTTGAAAATTTGTAGTTACTATTTTTGATTAGTTCATCTTTTAGTCTTTCTACTTACAAGAGTAGTTTATACACCCGTTGCAGTGTGATAATATTCTGTGTTGTTCTATGTGCTTATTATCACAAGTGAGTTTTGTGCCTTTACATGTTTTCTTATTGCTCATGAACATCCTTTTCTTAGAGATAGAAGTACTCCCTTTAGCATTTCTTGTAGGACAGGTCTGGTGTTGATGAAATCCCTCAGCTTCTATTTGTTTGGGATGGTCTTTATTTCTCCTTCAGGTTTGATATTTTCACTGGATATACCATTCTAGGGTAAAGGTTTTTTGCCTTCAGCACTTTATGTCATGCCACTCCCTGGTTCTAAGTCTTTTCTAAGACTGAAAAGTGTGCTGCCAGACATGGGGGCTCTATTGTATGTTATTTATTTCCTTTCTCTTGCTCCTTTTAAAATCCTTTTTTTTTTTTGAGAAGGAGTCTCGCTCTGCAATCCTGGCTCACTGCAACCTCCACCTCCTGGGTTCAAGCGATTCTCCTGCCTCAGCCTTCTGAGTAGCTGAGATTACGCCTGGCTAATTTTTGTATTTTTAGTAGTGACAGGGTTTCACCATGTTGGCCAAGATGGTCTTGATCTCTTGACCTTGTGATCCACCTGCCTTGGCCTCCCAAAGTGCTAGGATTACAGGTGTGAGCCACAATGCCCAGCCTAGAATCCTTTCTTTATCCTTAACCTTTAGGAGTTTGATTATTAAATACATTTAAGTAGTCTTCTTTGGGTTAAATTTGCTTGGTGGTCTGTAACCTTGTCCTCGGATATTGGTATCTTTCTCTAGTTTTGGGAAGTTCTCTGATATTATCCCTTTGAATTAACTTTCTACCTCATCTGTTTCTTTACCTCCTCTTTAAGGCCAATAACTTAGATTTTCCCTTTTGAGGCTATTTTCTAGATATTGTAGGTGTGCCTCATTCTTCTTTTTTCTGTTGTCTCCTGACTGTATTTTTAAATAGCTTGTCTTCAAGCTTGCTAATTATTTCTTCTGCTTGATCAGTTCTGCTGGTATGAGATTCTGATGCATTCTTCAGTATGTCAATTGCATTTTTCAACCCCAGCATTTCTGCTTCTTTTTAATTATTTCAATCTCTTTATTCAGTTTATCTGACAGAACTCTGAATTCCTTGTTTGTTTTATCTTGAATTTCTTTGAGTTTTCTTAACACAGCTATTTTGAATTCTGTATCTGAAAGGTCATATATCGGTTTCTCCAGGATTGGTCCCTGGTGCCTTATTTAGTTTGTTTAGTGAGAACATGTTTCCTGGATGATCTTGATGCTTATGGATGTCCATCAGTGTCAGGGTATTGAAGAGTTGTATTTATTGTAGTCTTTGCTCTCTGGGCTTTTTTGTACCTGTCCTCCTTGGGAAGGCTTTCTAGATATTCAGAAGGTTTTGGGTGTTATGATCTAAACTTTGTCTACATTAGGGAGCACCCCAAGCCCAGTAACACTGTGGTTCTAGCAGACTCTTAGAGATACTGCTTTGGTGATCTTGGATAAGATCCAGAAGAATTTTCTGGATTACCAGACAGAGACGCTTGTTATTTTCTCTTACTTTCTCCAAGACAGTCTCTCTCTTTCTCTTTGCTGGACTACCTGGAGCTGGAGGTGGGTGACACAGGTACCCCTGTGGGCACTAATTTCTATCTTTTGAAGACTTCCACCCATGTTATGGTTAAAATGCTTATTTATGTTTAATGATAGATTTCAGATTGCAGTTAATCTGAGTGTGGAACGCTATGCCCTGGTATTTGGAATCAACACCTTTATTGCCTTGGTGATTCAGACCATCATAACTGTGATTGTAGTAGATCAGAGAGGGCTCAACTTGCCAATCAGCGTTCAGGTAAGCTGTAATACTTCTGTTTTCAACTAGGTAACCTCAAAGGTTTCTCAACCTTGCAACAAGCAATATTTAAATTTCTTGAGTTCCTTGGTTAAGCAAATTTTAAAATATACAACTCCTTAATTATCATATTGTAACACACCAAGTACGTTTTGAGAAATAATTGCAACTAGGACAACATTTACCTGGATAATGCAGGTAAGAAGTAACCTCAGTGCTTAAATTTATTCTTGGAGACATTGAATGTAACATTGAATGTAACCAGCCTCCAAACAAAGACATAGAGACAAATCAATAAGTGTTAGTGTTTTTTTTTTTGTTTTGCTTTGTTTTTTACTATTGGTGATAGTAGCTATGATTTTAACCCAAGCAACCTGCTCTGAAGCCAAGACTCTTAGTCACTGTATTGCTTACATCTTCTTACTTGATCTTGATTTCTTACTTGATAGGAGAGTATTGTTCAACCTAAATGACCCACATTAAAAACCTGGGTCTCAGTTACCCCATAATCCAAGCAAACCAACAGTATTATGTTGTATTATCATTGACATAGATGGTCATATTTTATATGTGGCTAATTATTTGTTTTTCTCCAGTTTTTAGTTTATGGGAGCTATTTTGCAGTAATTGCTGGAATTTTCCTAATGAGAAGCATGTATATTATCTACTCAACCAAATCCCAGAAGGATGTACAGAGCCCTGCTCCAAGCGAGAATCCAGATATGTCTCACCCAGAGGAAGAGAGTAATGTCATCATGTCAACAAAACTCTAACCTCATTGCAACAACTGCAGCAGTGGCTTTCAAAGCTATGCAATAATAAGGAAGGATTTTGAGATGGGTGGCATATGTTTTGCCATAACTTGACATGCTTTTTGCAAATCGGGATTCCAATGGACCTTTCAAAACCACAACAAAACCTCAGTTGTAGACGAGTTCTCTATCTGCTCAATTTTACTGGATGCAATTGACAGAACCCATCGTCATAATTAAGCAACCCATATTGGGGACCCCCCTGTGACTAGTAGCAGCTGGAAAATTCTGGTTTTTCTCGCTTGTAAGGACACGCAGATGGTGTGGAACCAAACCATGAGAAAACTCCAGCCATCCTGGAGTTGGTATTCACCATCTGTGGGGAGAAATACTAACTGGACGGACCCTATTGCTTGGCTTAAATACTTGTTTGATCTTACCAAAGAAGTCAACACATGGGACCTTTTTGTCACACGAGCCATTTTCTTTCTTCTTCTAATAAGTGTATTTCTGTTTAAGTTACAGTTCTCCAAGAGAATTACAAGGTTTATCCCATTTCTAATGGCTTGTCTTCAACTCTGATAACAGCATTATGCACAAGTCATGATTTGATAGTATTATTATTTAATTTTTTATGATTATTTTCCATGTTGTGCTCTGAGTTTTGCTGTTGAAAGTCTACCTCAAGAATAGCTCCAGATCCTCTTATGTATTTGCAGAATGACACTCAGGTCATTTCCCAGTGGCCGGGAGAGGCAGAGAGTCTTCTCTCCACCACCATATAGAGGTGTTAATGCATCTATGGGCCAGGTGCGGTGGCTCACTCCTGTAATCCCAGCAATTTAGGAGGCCAAGGTGGGAGTTTTGCTTGAGGCCAGAGGTTCAAGACCAGCCGGGGCAACACAGTGAGACCTGACTCTACTAAAAAATTAAAAAATTAGCTGGGCAGCATGGTGTGTGCCTGTAGTCTCAGCTACTTGGGAGGCCATGGGGGGAGGATGGGTTGAGCACAGGAGTCAGAGGCCGCAGTGAGCTATAATTGCACCACTGCACTCCAGCCTGGGCAACAGAGTAAGACTCTCATCCCCCTCTCCCACAAAACAGCACCTGTGTGATGTCTGTCTAAAATAGGAAAACTTAAAGGTTTCTAGAAGTATTAGAAATAAGAAAACACTGATGGAGGGAGTGGAATGAAACACCTGTTTTTTGTTTGTTTGTTTGTTTGTTTTGAGACGGAGTCTCGCTCTCTCACCCAGCCTGGAATGCAGTGGCGTGATCTTGGCTCACTGCAAACTCCGCCTCCTGGGTTCAAGCCATTCTCCTGCCTCAGCCTCCTGAGTAGGTGGGACTATGGGTGCGCACCACCATGCCTGGTTAATTTTTATATTTTTAGTAGAGATGGGGTTTCACCATATTGGCCAGGCTGGTCTCAAATTCTTGACTTCAGGTGATCTGCCTGCCTCGGCCTCCCAAAGAGCTGAGATTACAGGTGTGAACCATCATGCCGACCAAAACACCTAATTTTTAAATGGCAGCAATTGTGCTACATAAAATGTGTCAAAATTTTAAAGAGTTTTAAACATTTTTTTGATGAATTCTGCTGAAAATTATCTGAACATACCTTTTTTCGAAACTTCAAGGAGGGATGCATTGAGCAGTCTGACAGTGAGAATAAAGAATGCTGAGTCAAGATTTATATTAGGGCTGGCAGCTGTGGCTCACATCTGTCATCCCAGCAATTTGGGAGGCTGAGGTGAGAGGATAATTTGAGGGACGGAGTATGAGACCATCTTGGCCAACCTAGCAAGACCCTGTCTCTAAAACAAACCAAAAAAATCTTTAATTGCATTTTGATATGGTTTGGATCTGTGTCCCCACCAAATCTCATGTTGAAGTGTAATCCCCAGTGTTAGAGGTGGGGCCAGCTGGGAGACGACTGGATCATGGGAGTGAATCCTTCGTGAATGGTTTAGCACCATCCCCTCAGTGCTGTTCTCATGACAGCGAGTTATCGCAAGATCTGGTTGTTTAAAAGTGGGTAGCACCTCTCGCTCTCTCTTTCTCCTGCTTTGGCCATGTGAAGATGCCTGCTCCCACTTTGCCTTCTGCCATGAGTAAAAGCTCCCTGAGGACTCCCAGAAGCAGATGCTGCCACGCTTCCTATATAGCCCGTGAGCCAATTAAACGCCTTTTCTTACAAATTACCTAGTCTCAGGTTTTTCTTCATAGCAATGTGATAATGGACTAATATGTTTCTCAAGTACACTTCTCTCCAAATCCCCAAATTCATTCACTGGACTAAGATCCAGCCCAAGAACCAATGCACTCACTTAGTGGAGAAAACGAGTAACTTTCCTACTTACATTGAAGGCAAGGAAGGAATGGCTGCTATTCTTCTTTTTTTTGATAGAATCTTGCTCTGTCACCCAGGCTGGGGTGCAATGATACAATCTCAGCTCACTGCAACCTCTGCCTCCCGGGTTCAAGCAATTCTCCTGCCTCAGCCTCCTGAGTAGCTGGGATTATAGGCGCCCGCCACCCTGCCCAGCTAATTTTTGTATGTTTAGTAGAGATTGGGTTTCACCATGTTGGTCAGGCTGGTCTCGAACTCCTGGTCTCAGGTCATCTGCCTGTCTCAGCCTCCCAAAGTGTTGGGATTACAGGCGTGAGCCACCTCACACTCAGTCCATTATCCTTCTTTTTTAACGTATTATACTGGAGGTGTTAGGCATCACAATTAGACAAACAAGAAAAATCAGAAGTCAAAAATTGGAAAGGAGGCCAGGTGCAGTGGTTCACGCCTGTAATCCCAACATTTTGGGAGGCTGAGGCGGACAGATCACATGAGGCCAGGAATTGTAGGCAAGCCTGGGAAACATGGTGAAACCCTGTATGTACTAAAACCAACAAAATTAGCCGAGTGTGGTGCATGCCTGTAATCCCAGTTACTCGGTGGCTGAAGCATAAGAATCACTTAAACCCGGGAGGCAGAGGTTGCAGTGAGTTGAGATTGTGCCACTGCACTCCAGCCTGAGCGACAGAGTGAGACTCAAAGGGGACAAAAAAATGCATTATGATTCATTCACATATTCACCTATAACAAAATTAACTGCTAAAAAATGAGGAAGATCTTTAGTGACACAGAACTCTGAGAGCTCTATTATCAAGTGGAAAAAAGTCAAGCACCAAAGTAATAATGAATGCAGCAACTCAGCATTTGTACAAAAAGGGGAAAAACATCTGTATTGGCTTACATATGCATATAACTTTTCTAAAAAGACAAATGAGGCCAGGCACGGTGGCTCATGCCTGTAATCCTAGCACTTTGGGAGGCTGAGGCAGGTGGATTGCTTGAGTTCAGGAATTCGAGACCAGTCTGGGCAACATGGTAAAACCCTGTCTCTACAAAAAATACAAAAATTAGCTGGGCATGGTGGCTTGCACCTGTACTCCCAGCTACTTGAGGAGGATGAGAAAGGAGGATCGCTTGAGCCTGGAGGTGGAGGTTGCAGTGAGTTGAGATCGCGCCACTGCACTCCAGCCTGGGTGACAGAGTGAGACCCTGTCTAGAACGAACGAACCAACAATCAAACAAAGAAATAAACAAATGAAATTCATACCAATGATTGCCCGTTGTGGAGTAATGGGAAATGGGAGGGAGACCTCACATTCTCATGGCATTTGATGCTTGCACCAAATGAATAACCCACCAGTAAATTAAAATACTACTTTTACAAAAAATCATTTAACCTCTTCAGAAATAAATTTGCATTGAAGAATAAGGAGCTGGAGATATGCTATGCAACCATTATGATGGTTTTATATTTTTGGTAATGTGAATGAATTACTAAATGTGCATTTATAATTAAAAGGGACAAACAACAGAAGAAAAAAATAAGTAGGCCTGGTTGGGCACCATGGCTTATGCCTGAAATCCCAGCACTTTGGGAGGCTAAGGTGGGAGGATCACTTGAGCTCAGGAGTTCAAGACCACCCTGAGCAACATAGTGAGACTCCATCTCAAAAAATTAATAATAAAAGTAGACCTGATACTGAAAAATAAAATTAAAATTTTTTATTTGGTATCTCATGAATGAAAAGAAATTTTTTAAGTAACGACCCCTCATATAAGTACCAGCCACTTTGGGGTGTCATTTGATGATCAATCCCAACTGTGATTCCTCAGTCAGGAAAGAGGCTCATAGGCATATGAAACTGGTTCAAAGTCAAGCACGCAGGAAATAGTGAAGGTGCAATTTGAATTCAGGTATGTCTGACCACTGTGGTCTTTCTATGATACCACCCTGCTCTATACTCAACACAGGAGAGTATTGTACCCACTCATGAAAGATAAAATCCAGAGCAGGGTCCCTATTTCCCCGGTCCATGGACTGGTACTGGTCGGTGGCCTGTTGGGAACTGGGCCGCACAGCAGGAGGTGAGTGGCAGGTGAGTGAGCAAAGCTTCATCTGTATTTACAGCTGCTCCCCATCGCTCACATTACCACTTGAGCTCTGCCTCCTGTCAGATCAGCGGAGGCATTAGATTCTCATAGGAGTGGGAACCCTACTGCGAGCAGTGCGTGCTAGAGATCTAGGTTGCATGCTCCTTATGAGAATCATCTGATGTCTGTCACTGTCTCCTATCACTCCCAGATGGCACCATTTAGTTGCAGGAAAACAAGCTCAGGGCTCCCACCAGTTCTACATTATGGTGAGTTGCATAATTATTTCATTATATATTACAATGAAATAGTAATAGAAATACAGTGCCCAAGACCAGGCACAGTGGCTTACGCCTGTAATCCCAGCACTTTGGGAGGCCGAGGCAGACAGATCACTTGAGGTCAGGAGTTCGAGACCAGCC
>NW_012116599.1:7156481-7158680 GCF_000951035.1 Colobus angolensis palliatus | reverse complement strand
CCCTCTACCCAGTCTGTGGAAAAATTGTCCTCCACAAAACCAGTCCCTGGTGCCAAAAGGTTTGGGGACCACTAACCAGGAAAATGTCAACTTATAGGACTGCAGGGAAATTAAGTCTTGTGAATTTTAAAGTATATTTTAGAATAACTCAGGAGTAGCTAGAAAACATTTTGATCTACAGAATTTTTATATTTCAAGAGTTTCTTACATAACTGCCCTTTACCGGGCACCATAAAATCAGTGAGGGTTGGCGAGGTGCGGTGGCTCATGCCTGCAATCCCAGCACTTCGAGAGGCGAAGGCAGTACGGTTGCTTGAGGCCAGGAGGTCAAGACCAGCCTGGACAACATGGTGAGACCAGGTCTCTACAAAAAAACTTTTTAAAAATGTTGCTGGGTGTGGTGGTGTGAGTCTGTAGTCTTGACTACTCAGGAGGCTGAGGCAGGAGGACCATTTGAGCCCAGGAGATTGAGGCTGCAGTGACGTATGATTTTGCCACTGCTCTTCAGCCTGGGTGACAGAGACCCCATATTCTAAAGAAAAAAAAAAATCAATGAATTTAAAGTAAAAAGGATGGCATGGTCCCTCTTTTAAGGACTAGCAGACTAGCAGGCCTTTTTTGGTTGCTATGCTTCTTTTCTAAAATTAAAACAATGATTATCTGAATAGAAAGCTATTCCAAGTAAGAGACACGGCTGGACGCAGTAGCTCATGCCTGTAATCCCAGCACTTTGGGAAGCCGAGGTGGATGGATCACCTGAGGTCGGGAGTTCGAGACCAGCCTGACCAACATGGAGAAACCCCATCTCTACTAAAACTACAAAATTAAACAGGTGTGGTGGTGCATAGCTGTAATCGGGAGACTGAGGCAGGAGAATCACTTGAACCCAGGAAGCAGAGGCTACAGTGAGCCGAGATTGTGCCATTGCACTCCAGTCTGGGTGACAGAGTAAGACTCCATCTCAAAAAAACAAACAAACAAAACATAATCCTATGGCCAGGCACGGTTGCTCATGCCTGTAATCTCAGCACATTGGGAGGCCAAGGCGGCTGAATCACAAGGTCAGGAGTTTGAGACCAGTCTGGCCAACATAGTAAAACCCTGTCTCTACTAAAAATACAACAATTAGCCAGGTGTGGTGGCATGCACCTGTAGTCCCAGCTACCCAGGAGGCTGAGGCAGCAGAATCGCTTAAACCCGGGAGGCAAAGGTTGCAGTGCACCGAGATCACACCATTGCACTCCAGGCTAGGTGACAGAGTGAGACTCCGTCTCAAAAAAAAAAAAAAGAGACACAATCCTGTGAATCCTGTGGTCCACCTATATTCACTTTAACTGTAATGCTCTAGAAGAAACTTTTGCCATGTGTGTATCTTTTTCTTTTTTTTTTTTAAATATTGAGTCTCACTTTGTTGCCCAGACTAGAGTGCAGTGGTGTGATCTCGGCCTCACCGCCACCTTCTCCTTCCGGGTTCATGCAATTCTCCTGCCTCAGCCTCTTGAGTAGCCAGGAATTCAGGTGTTCACCACCACACCCTGCTAATTTTTTGTATTTTTAATAGGGACGGGGTTTCACCATGTTGGCCAGACTGGTCTCAAACTCCTGATCTGCCTGCCTCAGCCTCCCAAAGTGCTGGGATTATAGGTGTGAGCCACCGTGCCTAGCCTATCATGTCTGTATCTATTATCTTTTTCTCCACCAGTAATTTGACCAACCTTAAAACACATTTTAAAGAACGTGTATATCTGAATACCTGTTTTCAATTTATCAATAGCTACAGACTATGTGTACATTTTACTGACAAGAATGGAAAGTCTCCTTCAGGGTTTAACAGTTAAGAGACCTCATGACTACTAGCTTCCTTCCCTTCCTAGCAAAATTCCGTGGACTCTAGTTTGTCATTTTCATTCCCCACTAGGAGACTGTCATGGATGCACTATGCAAAACATTAGCCTGGAGTGATTATTTATTAGCGATCCCTCCGTTTCACTTGTAGGTCGACAAAACTTAATCTTGACCTATAAACTGCTTCAAAAAATCATTAATTTTTTTCATGAAGAAAAAGACACACAAAGAGTTACCAGTCAGATTAGTACTATGCAAAATCAACCTGAAACCATGATCTAAACTAGGAAAGAGTTTGGAAAGGTAATTCCAGTTTTATCAAATACACTCAGTTTAGTTGTGTTTTTTTTTTTT
>NW_012116599.1:7154787-7156235 GCF_000951035.1 Colobus angolensis palliatus | reverse complement strand
CATGTTAGCCAGGATGGTCTCAATCTCCTGACCTTGTGATCCACCAGCCTCGGCCTCCCAAAGTGCTAGGATTACAGGTGTGAGCCACTGTGCCTGGCCCATTCAGTTTAGTTTTTAGTAACGATATTCCAGTGACCAATCTGCTTACCTGCTTTTGACTTTGTTTCAGTCATGGATCACTGCCAAAATGTATTGAGCCAATCTGGGGTTGTTCCTACAGTAATCATCTGTGTATATAGATTTTTCTCTCTACAGAGCAGCCAGAAGAGTTTTTCTTCTCTCATACCAGAACTAGAGAGAAACGTGGCCTCAAAGAAGAATACATGCTTAGTTTAAGTTTACACTCACAGACAGACATTTATGATTCTTGGATAATAAATAACAAAGATTCACATTTTTGTATTCACCTTAACCGGGATTCATTTCAGTGAAGCTTACTTAGTGTCACCTGTTTGCTTTTACACACACACAAAAGTAGTGGAGGATGGCTGGGATTCAGAACACTCAAATGCTTTATTTATACAGTATCTCAAATTGTAAATTCTGACCAGACGATCCTAATGCCCTGGACCTAAAATTAAAGTCTTATTCTTCTATGAGGTCATCTCACCATTTTTTTAAGCAATCCTAGAAGGTACATCATCTGCTCCCGGGATTTATCCCAATATATCTGCAGATCATGGAAATACAAGTAAGAGAAGATAAGAGGCTGCAGCATTTCACTTGCTTTGGGACAGAAATGTCACTTAAATCAGAAATTTACCCTTTTTCCAAGAACCATTTTCCTCCCCGCAATCACCTTCCCTCATTTAAACAATCCACCACTTGTCCTTGTTAAAACAAAATGAGAAATTTTGTCTGTCCTAAATGAAGACTTGAACCATTGGGCTAGTTTTAGATTCTCCAAGTAAAGCCAAGAAAAGAGTGCATGAAGAATGATACTGATTGGAAGCCTAAATACCACTACTTTTCGTGGCTAGACTAAAGGCAAAATGGGGGAGGAATGCAGTTTGCCTCAGAAATAGAAACAGGGCAGATACAGTCACATCTCAGACAGCTCTAGGGTGAGAAGGATCAAGTCAAAACAAAAGACAAGCTCTACATCCATGTATCTACGTTATTTAGCTCTTTCTTGTAAGTGAGAACATGCCATATTTGTCTTTCTGTATCTGAAATATTTCACTTAAGATAATGGCTTCCAGTTCCATCCATCTTGTTGCAAAAGACATGATTTCATTCTTTATTAGGCCTGAATTGCATTTCAGGAAGGGTGGGCGTCCTGGGAGGGGTGGAATATGAGAAATTACTTAAGATGTATAATGTATATTATTCTTGTGATGGATACACTAAAAGCCTTGACTTCACCACTGGACTATATTTTCATGTAACAAAATTACACTGTGTCCCATAAATTTACACACACACACACACACACACACACACACACA
>NW_012116599.1:7143734-7153842 GCF_000951035.1 Colobus angolensis palliatus | reverse complement strand
ATGTTGGCCAGGCTGGTCTTGAACTCCTGACCTCAGGTGATCCACCCACCTCGGCCTCCCAAAGTGCTGGGATTACAGACATGAGCCACTGTGCCCAACCAAGAATACTTCTTATTAAGAAAGGAGTGATTAGAAAGCAGGGAACCCAACAATTCTACTTTTGTTATATACTTTATCAAGGGACCATATGATTAAACTTTAATTGGATGGACTAATTCTCAATCATATTCTATTCCTTACAAAGTGTGTAAGTTATATAATACTCTTTGAGGCTCCATTTAATCAGTGTAAAATTAAGAGATACCATCTATTCTATATATCCTGCTAATGTTTTATGTTTGTTTGTTTGTTTGTTTAAGACAGGGTCTCACTCTCATCACCCAGGCTGTAGTGCAGTGGCATAATGTCCGCTCACTGCAGCCTCTGCCTCTGGGGCTCAAGCAATTCTCCCACCTCAGCCTCCCAAGTGGCTGGGACTACAGATGTACGCTACCATGCCTGGCTGATTTTTGTATTTTTTTGTAGTGATGAGGTTTCTCCATGTTGCCCAGGCTGGTCTCAAACTCCTGGGCTCAAGCAGTCCAACTGCCACAGCCTCCTAAAGTGCTGAGAATACAGGCATGAGCCACTGTGCCGGGCATCAGAATATACTACTTTTTAACAAACACCATTTGATTATGGAGATGACAGCAGAGAAAAAGATGAATACAGAGAAAGAAAATGAAAAGGTTGAATTGATGGTGGCAATGTGGTCTTAGTCAGCACTGGGACCTGGAGAAACTGCAGAAGGAAGTTCTAAAGAACGGTGGCCAGGTGCGGTGGCTCATGCCTGTAATCTCAGCACTTTGGGAGGCCAAGTCAGGTGGATCACCTGACGTCAGGAGTTTGAGACCAGCCTGGGCAACATGACGAAATCCCGTTTCTACTAAAACTATAAAAATTAGCCGGGTGTGGTGGCTGCTGCCTGTAATACCAGCTGCTTCTGAGGCTGAGGCAGGAGAATCACTTGAACCTAGGAGGCAGAGGTTACAGTGAGCCAAGATCCCACCATTGCACTCCAGCCTGAGCAACAGAGTGAGACTCAGTCTCAAAACAAACACACAAAAACAAGAATGGATGTGAGGGTCTCCAATTCTCATCATAGTTTCCCCACTGGGGGGCTTCCTTCCTGCCCGTTGTATCCTCCCTCTCACCTGAAGAATTAAAATAGGCATGAGGTTGACAGGACTCTGGTCACATTCTTGCCTTTTCCTCCTGAGGTAGCTTGTGACCCTTCTCACATTTCCTTCAGAGGGCAGAAGGAAGCACATGATACGAGGAGTCAGAGGTTAATCCAACTATCTGCATTTATTTTCTGATAATTCTGTTTTTGAAGACATTTTCTAAGAAACTGGAGTGTTCTACACTCATGTTTGTTTACATTTTGCAAGAAAAGCTTGGGCTTACTTTCTCATTGCCTCCTGCTTGTGAAATTCCAGTCTAGCTCTAGAATCTGACATTACTCTGGGATTTTTGTTGTTGTTGTTGTTGTTCCTACATGCAAGTTTGAAATAGGAGGTAAATATTTATTTTTATTCCTTTTTAAATTTATTTATTTTTTATTCTTTAACTGTATTTCATGTCATTCGCAATTTATTTTATTTTTTAATTTTTTTGAGACAGAGTCTCACTGTGTTGCACAGGCTGGTCTCGAACTCCTGACCTCAAACAATCCTCCCACCTTAGCTTTCCAAAGTGCTGGAATTACAGGTATGAGCCACTGCACCCAGACTTTTTTTTTAACGTACCATTTTAGCTATTATTATATGTTTATTTATTTATGTTTTTAGAGACAAGGTCTCAGTCTGTTGCCCAGACTAGAGTGCAATGGTGCGGTCACGACTCACTGCAGCTCTGATCTGGGCTCAAGTGATCCTCCTGCCTCAGCTTCCCAAGTCTCTGGGACTACAGTGTGTGCCACCACACCTGTTGTATTAGTTTGTTCTCACACTGTTACAAAGACATACCCGAGTCTGGGTAATTTATAAAGAAAAGAGGCTTAATTGGCTCACGATTCTGCAGCCTGTACAGGAAGCATGGCTGGGGAGGCCTCAGGAAACTTACAATCATGGCAGAAGGTGAAGGGGAAAGGGGCACGACTTACATGGTGGGAGCAGGAGGAAGAGAGCCAAGGGGAAAGTGCTACACACTTTTCAACAACCACATCTCGTGAGAACACACTCACTATCATGAGTAAAGTCCGCCCCATGATTCAATCACCTCCCACCCGGCCCCTCCTCCAACAGTGGGGATTACAATTTGACAGGAGATTTGGGTGGAGACACAGAGCCAAAGCATATCACCCAGGTAATTGATTTTATTTTATTTTATTTATTCATTTTTCGAGACAGAGTCTCACTCCATCACCCAGGCTGGAGTGCAGTGGCACAGTCTCAGCTCACTGCAGCCTCCACCTCTCAGGTTCAAGTGATTCTTGTGCCTCAGCCTCCTGAGTAGCTGGGATTACAGGCACACACCACTATACCTGGCTAATTTTTATATTTTTAGTAGAGGCGGGGGTTTCACCATGTTGGCCAGGTTGATCTTGAACTCCTGGCCTCAAGTGATCTGCCCGCCTCAGCCTCCCAAAGTGCTGGGATTACAGGCGTGAGTCACCGTGCCCAGCCTTATTTTTATTTTTGGAGACAGAGTCTTTGTATATTGCCCACGTTGGCCTTGAACTCCTGGCCTCACATCATCTCTCACCTCTTTCTCCCAAAGCACTGGGATTATAGATGTAAGCCACAGTGCTCAGAAAATCGGTTTTTATTTTAAACACAAATACATTCTCATCACATTAAAAAGAAAAAAGCCCTAATTGTAGTAAATGTCTTTATTAAATCAATTTAGAGAATAGATATGTGGTTTTAGCACTTCTAGTAAGTTAAAGCAGACCTACAAGGAATTGGGCTGAGGACCAATAAGCAAAGTAAAGTGTGACTGCTGGGTCATAGACACAGGCTTCCTCAGGTACTTAGGCCATTGAGGACCTGGCTACGTGTTCTCTGCCAGGCTGTGTCCTTCTGCTGGAGCTTGAAGTGCGCAGATCAGGAAGTGAGGACAGAAAAATGGATATAAGGGGAGGAGAGGAAGAACTAGCTGAGGCTCACCATTATGAGCTGGGGCCCCGGAGGACAGACAGCCCCCTTTGTCAATTCTTGTTGCCCGTGACCTTGGCGGCACAGGTGTCCTGCAGGAAAAGGAACCCTTTGTTATGGAGCTAACCATGTATGTAGCTGACCAAAAGGTCGCAGAAGCCGAAGGAAGATCCAGGAGAATACAGAGCCATTGCAGGCCTTGGCTGCTGCCTCACGCCAATGAATTAAGGAAAAGGAGAAGAAAAAAAGAAGTAAAGGAAAAGGTTATTAACATCCAGTAGAGCTGAATCAAGTTCCTTCTCTTTCTTTCTTTTCTTTTTTCTTCTTTTTTTCTGTCAGACTTGTCTCTGACACAAGGTTGCTTTTCATCAAATCAAAATTCAAGCAAAGAAATCTGTGTTTTGCTGTAGTATGGGTATTGACAACAATGGATGTAGCCATTTCACACACTGGCTAGCGAGATACAGGTGTGTGTATTCTTTCCTTTCAGGGGACACGACTATATCTTCACAGTGGGCCACATGAAAGTCCACAGGGATCTTCTGGGGGAGTGGGCTTTGGGGAATCTTACCAGCTGTTACACCCAGAAGTGGGCAAGCTTCGTTGGTTATTTAATATTCATTCAGGTTACAGTTACATATGCATCATCGTCCATTTAGTTAGTTACAGCCCCTAATTATACCATATTATTTTATCTTAGTAATTTCAGTTCCAAGAATAGCATTTGATAAGATATTTATGGTACTGTATTAAATACTTCATGCTAGATACCATACTGTTTCTGAATATTGCTAGATACCATAATGCTGTCTGAATATAAGAATAGGAAACTTATACTGATGCTTATGATCAGTGAGCAGTGATACCGTCTCCAGTCTTAATATATCTTTCCTGTTTACCATCACACCCAGTTTTTCTTATCTACTTTAGTAATTCCTGCACAACTATTTCTTTGAAAAACAAATTACAACATGTTCTCAGGGAAGATACAAAAAAAACAAAAACAAAAACAAAATAAACTTAAATGCAAAGATTACAAGAAATGCTAAATTCCGTGAAAGTTTACAAAGTTCAAAAGAACACTTGTACCCACAAAGTAAAGATAAAGTTAAGTCTGAGTTAGGTAAGTAAGCTGAAGAATTAAGGGGCCCTTAGGCCACTTGGAAAGCACATGAAAGCAAAGAAGTGCCCCTTTTCTGTTAGATCATATATTCTTAGATTAATGATCAAGCTGATTAGTAATAAAGCAACATATCTGGAAAAGTATCCTCAGTCTAACACTACAGGACCCAATCATATAGTCATGATCTGGTGCCTTTAGTTAGGAAATGAGTCAGATATTTATTGAACCCTACAACAAACCTAGTGCTGTGTGCAGAAAGCTCAATTATTTTAATCAGCTTATTTTAATTCTGCAGCAGTAAGTGAGGGAGAAAACTCTTAAATCATCTGATTTCTTTAGAAAGTACTATAAAGACACATGCACACGTATGTTTACTGCAGCACTATTCACAATAGCAAAGACTTGGAACCAACCCAAATGTCCATCAATGATAGACTGGATTAGGAAAATGTGGCACATATACACCGTGGAATACTATGCAGCCATAAAGAAGGATGAGTTCATGTTCTTTGCAGGGACATGGATGCATGCAGCTGGAAACCATCATTCTCAGCAAACTATCGCAACAACAGAAAACCAAACACTGCATGTTCTCACTCATAGGTGGGAACTGAACAATGAGATCACTTGGACACAGGAAGGGGAACATCACACACCGGGGCCTGTCATGGGGTGGGGGAAGTGGGGAGGGATAGCATTAAGAGATATATCTAATGTAAATGACGAGTTAATGGGTGCAGCACACCAACATGGCACATGTATACATATGTAACAAACCTGCACGTTGTGCACATGTACCCTAGAACTTAAAGTATAATAAAAATTTTAAAAAAAAAAAGAATAACACTCCCCTAGCTTTTTAGGTTCCAGTTTTTTATTAGCCTTCACCCCTCCTTATTGCCAACCTAGTTGTTTCCTATCAAATAAATATTCCTACCATGTAAATCTAGGGTCCTATAATCTGGATCAACTCAAGCACTTCTCCTACCTCATCAAGTTATGGAGAGTAACAACTTTCATTCAAGTGTTTAATACAGAGATTTAATGATGATTGGCTGATGCTGCATTTTAAGAAATTCTTGCCTATCATAAAATATGCCTTCAGTCTGAAACAGGCATCACATATTTCACTTGACACCTTATCAGTGCCATGCTGTGAATTGTATCAAAAAGGACTTCTGAAGTTGACAGTACTACACAGGACTTCACAGTGAAATTAGATTTCTGCTGTACTAGAAGTTTATTTAAATGTCATCATAGGTTCAAAACTGTTATTTTAGTGATATTAGTAAAGTAATACATGCTGGAGATACAAACGTTTTATTCTTTCCCTTATTGTCTCAGTTTCTTTATTTACTTTAAATTTTATATAAGTATCTTTTTTTTTCTTTTTGTTTGAAACTTTTTTTGAAACAAAAGTTTCACTTTTGTCCCCCAGGCTGGAGTGCAATAGTGCAATCTCGGCTCACTGCAACCTCTGCCTCCTGGGTTCAAGAGATTCTCTTGCCTCAGCCTCCCGAGTAGCTGGGATTACAGGCACCTGCCACCACACCCGGCTAATTTTTGTATTTTTAGTAGAGACGGGATTTCACCATATTGGTCAGGCTGGTCTTGAACTCCTAACCTCAGGTGATCCACCTCCCTCGGCCTCCCAAAGTGCTGGGATCACAGGCATGAGCCACTGTGCCAGCCATATAAATATCTTATAAAAGATTCAAGTGAGTGAAACAACTTTCTATGTAAATCTAGAACTAACAGCTCCCTCTAGGATTACTTAGATCTTTCCTGTTTTTAAAAGAAACTTTTACTTATTTGATTTTTAACATTTGCTGTTGTATATTTTGTTGCCTCTTAGTAACTTGATTAGAGCTTAGGAGGAAGAAAGTTAAGAAATAAAGTGAAAGTCTTATCTTTTCTTTTTTTTTTTTTTTTTTTTGAGATGGAGTCTCACTCTGTTGCCCAGGCTGGCGTGCAGTAGTGCAATCTCGACTCACTGCAACCTCAGCCTCCCAGATTCAAGGGATTCTCCTGCCTCAGCCACCGAAGCAGCTGGGATTACAGGCACGCGCCACCACGCCCAGCCAATTTTTGTATTTTTAGTAGAGATGGGGTTTCACCATGTTGGGCAGGCTGGTCTCAAACTCCTGACCTCAAGTGATCCACCGCCTAACCCTCCCAAAGTGCTGAGATTATAGGCGTGAGCCACTGCACCTGCCTGTGAAAATCATATCTACCTGTTTTGGTATTAAATGGAACCATTTTATGAAAAAGTAGAAACTAATATTTAAAGTGGAATGTGATTTCCCTGACTTTCGCTTTAGCTTCTTCGCCCTTACCACACTTAACCATAGAGTTAAAATGGCCTTCTTCATTCCTCAGCGTTTGCAGTGGAAACCCATTACAATCAGCTCTCATTTCTACGGCATTCTGACCCTGAGCCAAGTCAACACCTCTGTTCCTGATAAGTGAACAAAGAAACAACTAGAAATGTTTATACTAGAATGTTAGATCACTTCTGATACAAAAGTACATACCATGCTCAGAATGTATGCACTTTCATACATACACATATTCAGGAGGTGCAGAGCTAGGCCATAATTTGTGATCAGATACAGTGATTCTAAGTCAGTAGGATTTTACTAGAAACCCTGCTGCTCCTTTTAGTCAGATGATGAGTCAAAGATGCAGTTATATTTAAAATATATCAGACTCTATTGCCACCAATGTGAATATACATAAATGAAAAATTAAAAAATAAATCAGTCAAAATGGAGCTCCTTTGAAAATCAGTAAGAGAGCAGATTTTAAGTGTTCTCACCACAAAAACTAAGTATAAAAGGTAATGCATATGTTAAATAGACCGATTTAGATCTTCCACAATGTATACATATTTCTTTTCTCTTTTCTTGTTTTGGTTGTTGGTTTTTGGGTTTTTTTGTTTTTTTGTTTTTTTTGAGACTGAGTTTTGCTCTTGTCACCCATGCCGGAGTGCAACGGCACTGTCTCAGCTCACCGCAACCTCTGCCTCCCAGGTTCAAGCAATTCTCCTGCCTCAGCCTCCCGAGTAGCTGGGATTACAGGTGCCCACCACTACGCCCAGCTACTTTTTATATTTTTTAGTAGAGACAGGGTTGCAACATGTTGGCCAGGCTGGTCTTGACTCCCACCCTCCCAAAGTGTTGGGATTACAGGTGTGAGCCACTGAGCCTGGCCGATTTGTTGGTATTTTTGTATTAAATTGTCTCACTTCTATGAATGCAAACACCTAAAAACCTAAAACATACATAATGTGCCCTTTTATGAGAGGAAGTTAAATAATTTCACACTAACTTATTCTCACATACTTTTAAAAACCAGAAGTATAAAAGGCTTTGGATAAATTACATGATTACCACTCTACCTTTACTCTTGGCTTTGACGACTACTAACAGGATTTGAAAATCTACAAATTGTGTATACAACTTTACCACAATTGTTTCCAGCACATTAACAAATGAAACAAAAATAAATTTACCAACAGTAAAATCTGGAGTATTCTAAACATAAATTTACCTACCAATTGCTGAAAGTACCCATTTTAAAAACTGACCTCAAAGTGAGTAAGTGAATCAAACTGAGTGATGCTTTCATTTACTACTTTTTAATGACTACCAAGTACCATCTGAAACCAAATGTCAGCCAAATACATTTTTCAAGTTCCACTGAGTGTTTGGAACATCAGTGATTAGTTGAAGCAACTGTTAAAATGTTTCTCCAGGAATTGTACAGTGATATACTATATCCATGGAGATGCTAAAATAAAATGGTGAAACAATTCCTATTGAATTATGTCGCTTTCATATTGTGTCTACTGCAAAAGGTTTAATCAAGAAGATGTAGCATCAATAAAAACCTTGCAATAAGGTAGCTTATCACACTACTTATCACTTCTGTCTGTTTTTTAAATGGGAAGCCTTGCTTCCACCATATGAGGACACAGTAAAAAGGCTCCACCTGTGGCAAAGCAGGCCTTCACCAGATACCACATCTCCTGATATCTTGATCTTGGATTTCCCAGCCTCCAGAACTGTAAGAAATAAAGTTTGTTGTTTATAAGGCCCAGTTTGTGTATTCTGTCATAGCAGACCAAACTAAGACACCAGCAATTCCACACTGACACTTAACCTCAAGAAACATTCATCCTCCTGATGGCATGTAACAAACAAGGAGGAACAAGAGATTAGAACCAGTGCTAAATGCCCATTAACAGGGAATTGATTAAATTTAAACACAGTGTTTTTATGCCAATGAATACTTTGCACCAATTAGTAAGAATGAAGTAGACCTTATACAAACACGGAATGATCTCCAAGACAGTGCAG
Organism: Colobus angolensis palliatus; assembly: GCF_000951035.1. NCBI lineage: Eukaryota > Metazoa > Chordata > Mammalia > Primates > Cercopithecidae > Colobus > Colobus angolensis. The sequence continues at coordinate 7,145,221 of NW_012116599.1, read as the reverse complement.
AGCAATAAGTGTCATACCGTGCTACTTAAGATAATAGTCACAAAAGTAAAGCCTATATTTCTGCAGCTACATGCATATACCTGGGAAGGGGTATGGAAAGTCACACACCAAACTGACAATACTGATTTCCTCAGGGGAGCATACTGGAATTGATGAGATACTCTGTAAGGAGAAACTTAGTAGCTTTGTCTACATCATTTGAAAACTTTAAAAGAATGTTTTCATGTGTGACTTTTAGAAAGAAAAATAAATGTAGAAAAATAAGAGAATTCATAAATGTTCTTTGATAAGATTTAAGCTTTTGAGCAATGTCAGATCTCAGATTGCAGGAAACCATAGCATGAAATGCTGTGTCCTGGTGTCGGGAAACAGTTATTTCACCACTGATCTAGCTGGTCATCACTTAGACTGCTTGACCAGTGAGGACAGAACTGAGAATCTGGGCTCAGGTAAGCCTCATGACCTCTGGTCTCCTGCTGTGCCTCTTTTAAAAATCTAAAGCTACAAAGCAATTACTAAGATATTGTTAAGGTGTAATTGTTATTGCTTAAAAAAATAAATAGGGAACTTTTATGTAAGCACATGAATGCCTAGGCAAGGTAGAGTAATTCTTTTGTACATGGTTCTGGTATGCAATTGCTTTAGGAAAAGATATTTTTCTGAGCCTCAGTTTTCACATATATAATTTTTTTTTTTTTTTTTGACACAGGCTCTCACTCACTGTGTGGCCCATGCTGGAGTGCAGTGGCACAATCTCTGCTCACTGCAACCTCCGCTCCCCTGCTGGCTCAAGTGATCCTCCCAACTCAGCCTCCTGACTTGCTGGTACTACAGACGCACACCAGCACACCTGACAAATTTTTGTATTTTTTGTAGAGAGAACGTTTCACTATGTTGCTGGGGCTGGCTGCAGACTCCTGAGCTCCAGTGATCTTCCCTCCTTGGCTTCCCAATGTTCTGGGATTATAGGCATGAACCACCATGCCTGGCCCACATCTATAATTTTTTTAAATATACCCAGAAAATAACTGCATTTGCAATAGAATCATAAAGAATAAAATACTTAAGTATAACTGTAACAAAAGAAGTATAGTGTAAGATTTGTACACTAAAAACTATATGATATTGTTGAAAAAATTAAAGATCATTTAAATAAATCAAAAGACATCCCATGTTCATGGATTGGAAGACAATATTGTTAAGATGGCAATACTCTCCAAACTGATCTGCATCTTTAACTCAATCCTTATCAAAATCCCAGCTGCCTCCTTTTCAGATGTTGAGAAGCTTAAAATTTATGTGGAAATACAAGGGTCTCAGAATAGCCAAAACAATTTCAAAAAAAGACTGGGAGTTGGGAAAGGATAGTTGACTGCTAGTGGGTATGGTGTTTCTTTAAGGGAGGACAAAAATGTTCTAAAAGCAGCCAGCCGTGGTGGCTCAAGCCTGTAATCCCAACACTTTGGGAGGCCGAGACGGGCGGATCA
>NW_012116599.1:7136624-7143577 GCF_000951035.1 Colobus angolensis palliatus | reverse complement strand
AAAAAAAAAAAAAATGTTCTAAAATTAGATTGTATTAATGTTTACACGACCCTGTGAATATGCCAAAAAAATTGTACACTCTACATGGGTGAATTGTATGGTATGTAAATTATATCTTAACAAAGCTATTTTTTTTAAGTGTGCCTAACACACTGGGTTGTTCATAGAGACGATGTGTCTGCTACTTGGGTGATATGGTTATATTCAATGTTAAACTATTTTTTAAATAAATGAAAAACATCGTATATTAACCTGTGAATATGTGAAACTTGTACTATTTAAAAGTAATTCTATTTTACTTTATTTTCCCCAAAGAGAAATTACTTCTTATTTTAGTACTCATCTCTTTGCAAGTTTTTTACTTGACATAGATCACCTTTTATTCAAATCCAATAAATCCACGATTAATCTTTCTCCTTTTTCCTGTTACTTAAAACTCTTAAAAAAAGAAAACAAAAAAAAACCCAAACCTTAATTTAAATGTCTTTTTAGAAATCAGCATGTTTCCGTTTACTGTAACAGGCTATGCAAACAATGAAAATGAGAGAAAAAGACACTCAAGTTAGAAAAGAAATCTAACATGCAAGCTGTCTTTTCCCCAGAGACCACCCAAGTTTTGAAAATGATTTGCTTTGCCAAATAATATCAAGATTTAAGACATTCCTTGAAAACTTCTAGTTGACTTTGTATCACAGTTACTCATATCTTCTCTTTATCTTTTCTCTTCTATATTCAAAAAATTTATCAGAAAATTTTTTATTTTCATGCTAAAATATTATTTCATTAAGTTATTTATATCCTATTTTTAGATATTGAATATTATGGCAAAAGTTAACTACTGGGAAGAAAAAAAAAGAAAAACTGGTTCACTGAAAGCCAGAGGAGAAAAGCAAAAATCCAGAGGAGAAAAGCAAAACATATTGCTATGTTGCCCAGGCTAGAGAGAAAAGCAAAAATATGAAGTCCTAGGTAGTATTCAGTTGATGCAAAAGTTATTGCGGTTTTTGTCATTAAAAGTAATGCCAAAAACCACAGTTACTTTTCTACCAACCTAACAGTAAGAGTTGAACTCTCTCTATAAAAAATACTCTTTCCCTGGATAGAAAATGTGTGTATACTGCATGCTGAGTTGTAGTAAAAAAAGTTCTCAAACTGAATGGACCAATATCAGATCCTGGATCTCTGTAACCTCATCATTTAAGCAAGGAAATCGTACTTTATCTGTCTTTAGAATTAATCTGTGTATTATGAATTTTGAGTTTTTCCAGTTATATAGTTCATGGAGGTTATTTTGTACTCATTGATAGTTTTCCTGATGGGAAGCACATACAAAATCTCTTAAACAAAGTCAAAAAGGAAGGGGGGGGCCCCACCACTGGTCAGAAGTCATGTGGGCCAGGACCAGAGGAACCATCAGACAGAAGAAAAGAAGCAAAGTTCCAGCTTATTTGCTGATTCCTCCTGGTCCATGAGTATCTCTTTGGCATGTCACACAGATATTCTAGTCGCAAATTTGTAGTACCAAAATGCATCTTTATGTTTTATGCTTCTTTGGTACTTTTAAAATATGGATTCCAATGAACCTCATCAAAAAGTCTGTTACCCACATTAAAGCAGTCTGTTCACCATTGTCACCACTCCCAAAGACAGGCAAACATGACTCAGCAAACCAGGACACCCAAGATTCTCTGACCGATATGGACACAATCCATCAACAAACTCCAAGTAATCACAAGTAGCTCTCTTTATCCAAGAAAAATGCCACATGGAATGACCAATGTTCCCTGGTTAAGATAGTTTATAGGTTTTGTCAGTAGAACAGTTAGATATTTCTTTCTACTCTGAGCCATTTTTCATTATCTAGAGCAAGGGTATTCAATCTTGGCTTCCCTGTGCCACATTGGAAAAAGATGAATTGTCTTGGGCCACACATAAAATACACTAACACTAACCATGGCTGATGCACAAAACAAACAAACAAACAAAACACAACCTCATAATGTTTTAAGAAAGGTTGCGAATTTGTGTTGGGCCACATTCAAAGCCATCCTGGGCCATGGGTAGGACAAGCTTTATCAAGAGGGTATCTCTATTTTACTTCTAATTTTTAAATCTCTTTCCAAGGAAGTTTTTTCAACCTTGAAATGCTAAAATGTTATCAGCTGGTTATTTGATATCTCATCATAATTTATCATTATCTAATTTATCAAGTTGTGTTTTCTGAAGGCCCCAACCTAAGAGTAGATTTCAAAACTCCTGGTCTTGGCGGGGAATGGTGGCTCACACCTGTAATCCCAGCACTTTGGGAGGCTAAGGCAGGAGGATTCCTTGAGCTCAGGAGTTTGAAACTAGCCTGGGCAACATAGCAAGACCCTGTCTCTATTACAAAATAAAAATAAAAATTGTAAGTAAAGTGGATCTTTGTTCTTGCCACCAAAAAGTAAGAAGATGAAAAATAAAAAAAGAGAATTTAAAAAACCACTCCTATTCTTCAGGCATTGAATTCTCTTTCACCCTTAAGGGCCTTGGGAGAACAACAATCTCTTCCTTTGTAAATTTTCCTATTGTGAAAGATAGAAAAAACAACATAAAAATTAAGACGTTTGTGATTATGTAAATGACTATAACCTTATGATTGCTGTGACTATGGTATAAATGTGTTAATTATGTTTTTATATGTCCTAACTCATGTTCATTACGTATTTCTGTAAGATTTTTGGATGCCTTCCAGGTAAGAAAACAGTGGGATTAAAGCTGAAGTTTGAAGTGTTGTCATTTTGTAGTAAGTCATTTTACAAATATTAAAAATCATGATTCTTGTATTCATTTGAATGCTGTCAAGGGAAGGCTTGTGTCTCTCTGTATTATTCATGTTAAAAACTCTAGAGTTTCTTAAAGGACCCCAAGACCAAATGAAAGATGCTCTCATCATGACTGTGATTCAAATCAATCTTTCTCCAATTTCTAAAACGTAGTACGCATGAATATCAGATAAATCTGCAACCACCCTAGGCTTTGGTTCTCCCTGATGTAACGACACAGAACACAGACCTTGGTATGGGAAGTCAAATCCTACATCTGCCACATACTAATTGCGCAAATCTCAACAAGCACTTTAACTTCTGTGATCTTTGCTTTCCTCAACTACAGAAATGAAAACCAATGATAGTTTTCCCTGAACTAGATTGATCTGAGAATTGAATCCTTTAAAGAAGTAAAACCTTTTTGCTTAAGCTTGAAAACTCCAAAAGTTTTAAAAATAACTATAATTATATTCCTACCTCCCTTGGATAACAGCATGGATTGTTGTAAAAATGTTGATTCTTTCCTCATCAATCTGTGAGCTTTTCTATAATTTCAAAGTCTAAAGATGCTGTTTTCCTGTGATGAAATGATCCTAGAGCTTATGTATGTGTAAGGTAAACAGGCTAACCACTGCACCACAGAAACCTAAACAAAAATTTATGTGGACACAGAGGAAAAATAGATGGATAATTTGAAAAAAAAAAAAAGAGAGAGAGGACTTCCTGCAACTAGATATAAAAGCCTATTACAGAGCTAAACTAATGAAGGCAGTGTGCCCCGGCATAAAAAATACACAGAACGAGCAACGTAACATACCGTTAATAGAATACCTGAAACTAATCTACTATAACTAATTCAAATGCCTAAGACATTTGGAATAAGCAAAAATATTACTGGGTGTCTCCAGCAGAGGACTACGCATTGTTTATAGTACATCTTTCTGGGTTTTCTGATGTTAGCCTTCCACTGCCTATTTCATAACTCTGTTACAGAGAACCGAAAACCATGCAGAGAACGAATGGGAACACCAAGAAATGATAATAATGCAATTGATTCTTGTCTATGGACATGCAAGTGAATTCTGTTTTGCGGAGGGACAATCAATGACATGATTTGCTGAAATTAAGGACCATGCTTGGTAAAATTCCCAACCAACCAGAATGCAATCTTCTCTTAATTTACATAGCTATTGCTTTCCTAGAAACTTCACTGTACAGTAAGCTAATGGGAAAAATACTCTGTTTATATGTAGAGTGGAGTTAATTATGGGTTCCAATATTATACACAGGGGCTTCATTTATTTGAATGCCAGAGACTTTTGAAAATCATATGTGTCATAAAACAAGTCTTTGTTGTGGAGATATCCTGTATATGGCAGGATCTACTATCCCTGCACCTGCCCAACAGATACCAGTAGTGTACTCCTGATTGTGACAATGAAAAACCACCTCTACAAATTCCCAAGCACCCCACGGGGGCAGTACCACCTCCTGGAAAGTCCTAGTTTATTTTATTTTATTTTATTTATTTATTTATTTTTTTGAGATAGAGTCTCACTCTGTCACCCAGGCTGGAGTGCAGTGCCATGATCTTGGCTCACTGCAACCTCAGTTTCCTGGTTTCAAGCGCTTCTTGTGCCTCAGCCTCCCAAGTAGCTGGGATTACAGGTGCACACCACCACACCTGGCTAATATTTGTATTTTAGTAGAGATTGGGTCTCACCATGTTGCCCAGGATGGTCTCGAACTCCTGACCTCAGGTGATCCGCCTGCCTCGGCCTCCCAAAGTGCTGGGATTACAGGTGTAAGCCACCGTACCCGGCCTACAGCCACTAGTTTAAATAAGGAGGTATTAATTCCAAAGTTTCCGTGTATATTTATGCTAGTAAAGCATAGGGTCCTAGAAAATTGGCTAATGGGGTTCACAATTCTTAACAGTGACACTGAACATGTTGTTCATATTAATTATTTGCCCTTAGAGGTCATGTAGGTGCTCCTGGTTTCTGTGTTCATATTTGTTAACCAACTATAAAACATAACAAAGGTTGCTTTGTTGTTAATATAATAATAGTCACAAATGCTTTGGTCAACTCACTTGGTATTCAAAGTCAATGTAAGTAAAAGATTGAGTAGTCAACCTTGATCACCCCCAGTAAAAGATGCCTCATATCGCATCTTGGTTTAATTTACTAAATAAACTGATTGTAGTTCCTTTCCTCTTTGGAATACACCAGTAGAGGGAAACATGCCTTTGAAAAAGCACTAAAAATATTCTTTGTTCTATTGGCTACAAGTTTTTAGGCCTTTGCAGTTCTTTCACTTTTAATAAAGTTAGAAGACACTGGGCACTGTGGCTGAAGTTTGTAATCACAGCACTTTGGGAGGCTGAGGCAGGAGGATCAGTTGAGCCCAGGTGTTCAAGACTAGCCTCGGCAACATAGTAAGGCCTTGTGTCTACAGAAAATCAGAAGAAATTAGCTGAGCCTGGTGGCGTGCACCTGTAGTCCCAGCTATTTGGGAGGCTGAGGAGGGAGGATGACTTAAGCCGACAAGTTCAAGCCTGCAGTGAGCCGTGATCACGACACTGCACTCCAGCCTGGGTGACGTAGTGAGACCCAGTCTCAAAAATAAATAAAGAAAAGAAAAATATAGCTAGAAATAAAAAATAAGGTAGAAAAAATATGAGAATGTAGGTTTGCTTTGTAAGAGATAGCAGTTTTGTGGCTCATAGGAATACCCTATGGAGAAACATTTTAAGGGCTTTAGTTTGTACACAGAACAACTCCAGGACAACAGCCACAAACACAAAGGTTCACAGACAAAGAACAGAAGTAAGGGAATAGAAAAGGCAAGGGAATAACTATCCTTAGAAAAAACGACAGGCCATTTTTCTAAGTTGTTTAGACCTGTCTTTTGTTTGCAGTTTGACGTGGACTTACGTGAAGTATTTGGATTTGTTTTGAGGAAGCTGCATCTGGAGAGGTGCATGGTTACTTTTTGACAAGTAAGCTGGGTCTTGGGGTCTTTAGAAGAACAGGGGTATGTGGCAGCAGGTGTGGAAATACCTGAGGGAAGTGCAGATCTCAGGAGATGGAGAAAGGGTAGGTGGCAGGGAGGCCAGGTCCCAAGGCCTGGTGGTGGCCTCCCCAGCAGCTCTGTGCTGGCACTGCGGTCCAGTCATGGTGCATCTGTCACTCAACTTGTTCAAGGAGATAGAAATCTCTTTTTATTTATTTATTTGTTTATTTATTTATTTATTGAGACGGAGTCTCACTCTTTTTGCTCAGGCTGTAGTGCAGTGGTGCTATCTCGACTCACTGCAACTTCTGCCTCCTAGGTTCAATCAATTCTCCTGCCTCAGCCTCCCAGTTAGCTGGAACTACAGGCGCGCATTAACACATCTGGCTAATTTTTGTATTTGTAGTAGAGACGGAGTTTCACCATGTTGGCCAGGCTTATCTTGAACTCCTGACCTCAAGTGATCCACCCGCCTCAGCCTCCCAAAGTGCTGGGATTACAGGTGTGAGCCACCACACCCAGCAAGATGGAAATATCTTATGTTCCCCCTGTTGACATGGCAGACTAAACACAGAAGCACTCGGGGTTGTTGACATTGTTTTATTTGGGAAATAAGCAGTAGCTATGTGGTGACTGGAAACAAAACTCACAGAAAAGGTGGGAAACAGTGTCCATACAGGTGTGGAGAAGTAGAAACATGAAGGTGGAGACCACCTGAATACCCAGGAAACTGAACACTTGGGATCACGACCCTCTTGGCTGGGCTCAGCAAGGCAGACTGATCTTTAAGGATGAGTCTGGGGTTGTATTTTGGTAACGGCCATTTCCTATCTGGATTTTTTTTTTAGTAAAAAGATTTTAAACCACTACATTCAAAGAGGGGGTTATAGAATCCAAAGGAGCAAGTCCCTGGACACCCAGGTGATACCAGATGGGGAGGTCTGGGAGAGAAGTGGGCAGGGGCATGGGGGAAAGTCTCATTACCTGGAGAAAGCAGGACCCAGCATCTCAGTCTAGAAGCAGAGCCAGGCCGGCCGCCTAGCAGCAGCATTGCTTCTGGCAGCAGCACTTCTGCTGGCAACAGCCCTTCCCACAGCCGCAGCCACATGAGCTGCAGGTGCGGCGGCAGCA
>NW_012116599.1:7127411-7136389 GCF_000951035.1 Colobus angolensis palliatus | reverse complement strand
AGCCACCACAGCCACCACCACAGCCACCACAACTTCCACAACCACAGCAACCCATGGTGTCAGTAGAGAGGACTCGAGTAAAGTGAGGAGGGAGGACTCAGGAGAGGTGAGGAGGTCTAATGCCTCCTTCTGCTGGGGGAGGCCCTTACGTGCCATCCTGAGGAGGATGCTGGTGGAGTGACCCACGACACATGACAAATAGCTACTTCCTTGTTACTATTCATCCCAGTATGTGTAAAGGAAATGAATAAAGGAATCTAGAGTTCTTTCTCATCTATATCCACTCTGGAAACACTTGGCTTTAAAAAAGAGTTACAGTGTAGAAGAAATTTTTCTAAAATTTTAAAGCTCCTGTTTACATATTAAGAACCAGGCTTCAAAGATTTAAAACACAAAAAATCAGAAGGTGTGATATACAAGGAAGGGGGATATGAATGCCTTCTGACTCAGTAGGATATGGGGACAAGAAGGGAAAGAAAAACAGAGGTAGAAGAAATATGTTGATATGTATCTTATCCTCTTCCTGGGATGGCCTGCTCAACTTCAGAGAGTGATCCCCATGCCTCCCCCAGATCCCACGCGGAATGGAAGAGACCCAGAACATCTCCTTGCACAATGGAACAGCCGAGGAAGCTGGCAGATGAGGTGCCAAGATGTCACCATGGCAGGAGTGAAATGATCAAGGAACCAAGGGCCTCAGGGCAGCCAGGCAGGATTAGGATCAATGGGGAATGCAGCCCATCTTCCAGGCTATTGGCAGCACCAGAGAGAACCAGATGGAGACTGTGTTCTCAAGGAAGGACCACAAGGTCTTGACTGGGGCCAGAGAAGAGATTCTACTGCTCTGTGGGCCACTTAGCTATATTCCACTATCATATCCACAGTTTGTACCTAAACATCCCTGTTGTCTTCTGTACCATTGTTTGGCAGATTGACTGGATAGGGAAATGTGTATTACTCAAAGCAAATTATCACCACCTTTAGACACAGTTGAAAGTACATGTCCTTCTGACTGTGAGTAACATGGAAACATTCATTACACATTATATAATGCATACCTGAGGTATTAACTTGCAAAGAAAAAGATGGTTCCATGGACAGATAAAATAGAACTCTAGAAATTACAGAAAAAACTTATGTAATTGAAATACATTATGTGGCATACCAATTAGATTTTCCTTTGAATTTTGAATTCTGTTAGAGTTACCATCCATTATGGACTGAATTGTGTCCTTCCAAAACTCATATGTGAACGTCCCAATTCCCAATGTGATTGTATTTGGAGACAGGGCCCTTAAGGACATAATTAAGGTTAAATAAGGTCATAAGGGTGATGCCCTAGTCCTATAGGACTGATGTTCCTATAAAAAGAGGAAAAGATTCCAGAGCTCTCTCTGTCTGACAGAGAAAGGATAAGGTGAAGACACAGTAAGAAGGCAGCTGTCTACCAGACTGGAAAAGAAGTCTCACCAGAACTGAATCCTGATGGCATTTGGATCTCAGACTTCCAGTTTCCAGAACTTTAGGAAAATCAATTTCTTTTGGTGTTTAAGCCACCCAATCTGTTGTACTTTGTTACAGCAGTGCAAGCTAACATGCTGTCTCCCTGGATTCTCCCACTATAGTCCTAAGGCGTAAGCCTTGATTCAGATTACAGGGAAATCTCAAGAAAAAGTCCTAGATCTTTAATCAGTTTCTGAAGATGGACAAGACTTTGTGCCCTCAGGATATTGAATGAAAAGAAAAAAATATTACTCTACAGCAGGAGACTATAGGAACACTTGTCTGTTAAAAAGAGATCCTGGTGTCTTTCTTAGTGACACATAAGAGTGAAGTTTCTTTTTCTTTCTTTCTTTTTTTTTTTTCTATTGCCGAGGCTGGAGTGCAATGGTGTGATCTCACCTCCCTGCAACCTCTGACTCCTAGGTTCAAGTGACTCTCCTGCCTCAGCCTCCTGAGTAGCTGAGATTACAGGCACGCACCACCATGCCCGGCTAATTTTTTTTTTTTTTTGTATTTTTAGTAGAGATGGGGGTTTCACCATGTTGCCAGGCTGGTCTTGAACTCCTGACCTCAGGTGATCCACCTGCCTCGGCCTCCCAAAGTGCTAGGATTATAGGCGTGAGCCACCGCGCCCGGCCTACGAAGTTTCTTATATAGTCAATGACATATTGAGTTCAAAGAAATAAAAGAAGATAATGTAAATATGTCAAAGGAACACTAGACTATCAATGGTGACCAAACGAATGTGCAAAGGGACCAAATTTCCCTAATTTGAAGAAATAAAAACTGAAACAATTGAAGGTAAAAACTCAATGGCCAGGTTAAACAGATTATTAGACACAGCTGAAGAGAAATTTGGTGATGGAAAACAGCTTAATAAGCTACTCAGAATTCAGCACAGAGAGACAAAGAGATTTAAAAATATGAAAGGTAAAAAAACATAGTTGAAAAAGGGAAGATTTCTCAGAGTGATTCTCAAGCAGAGGTGTTGCTCCTTATCTTAGCGGGCATTTGGAAAAGTAAGAAGTCACTTTCATCTGAATGACATTTAGTATCTGGGAACCAGGAATATAAAATGTCCTGTAATGCAAGAAATAGTCTCAACAATAAAGAATTTTCCCATTGAAATGTGCAATAGCGCTTCTGTGGAGGAACGTTAACCAATGTCTAACTGAAACTACAGAAGAAGATAATACAATGGAGAAGATGTAATATTCAAAGATAATGATTAGTAATTTTTCAAAGTGATGTAAGATACCAATGTTCAAACCCAAGTGTCTCAAAAAAATCAAGTTGCGGCCGGGCGCAGTGGCTCAAGCCTGTAATCCCAGCACTTTGGGAAGCCGAGACGGGAGGATCACGAGGTCAGGAGATCGAGACCATCCTGGCTAACACGGTGAAACCCTGTCTTTACTAAAAAATACAAAAAAAACTGGCCGGGCAAGGTGGCGGGCACCTATAGTCCTGGCTACTCTGGAGGCTGAGGCAGGAGAATGGTGTAAACCTGGGAGGCGGAGCTTGCAGTGAGCTGAGATCCGGCCACTGCACTCCAGCCTGGGCGACAGAGCGAGACTCCGTCTCAAAAAAAAAAAATCAAGTTGCATAAAAATCAAAGACATTCAAACCACACACCTGGTAAAACTAAAGAACAACAATAACAATAAGAAAAATCTAAAACTAGCCAGAAGGAAAAGGAAGACTACCTACAAAAGAATGAGCATTAAACCAAAAGTAGATGTCTCAGCCCAGTCTCATCCCTCAGACTGAGGGATGTCTGAGTATCCCTCGGTCAGAAGACAGCGGGATATAAATATCAACCTAGAATTGTATCCAAAAGAAAGTCTCTTTCAAAGCTTTTGGGGAAATGAAATTGTTTTCAGACAAACAAAAATGGAGCATTTACCACTAACAGACCTTCTCTGAAGGAATTTGCATCAAAAGATGTACTTCAGGAAGAAGGAAATGATTCCAGAGGAAAGATCTGAGACCTTGAGAAGGACGGTATTGAACAAACTAACTAGTAAACCTGGTGATCTCGAAAGTCAAATGACCACAAAACAACAGTAATTTCTCATCCATGGGGTAAAGAAAAAATAGCACTAAAATATAGGACAACCACTGCATTTCAGTTAGAAAGGCAGTCGCCTGAGATGAAGCATACTAAGATCTTTGAATTATTTGGGAGGAGAATAAGCACACTGACTAACTTCAGACTTTAATAGTTAAACTTGCCTGGCCATTGGCTCACACCTGTAATCCCAGCACTTCGGGAGGCTGAGGCAGGAGGATCGCTTGAAACTAAGGTTTGAGACCAGCCTGAGAGACATAGCGAGATCCCAACTCTACAAAAAATTTAAAAAATAACTTAATGAAATTGACAGGAAGAAACAGAAAGCATGAATCGTTGTGTAACTATTACAGAAATCACATCAGAAGCTTAAAATCTTTCCACACACACATGCAAAAGACAAGAAAAATGGACCTGGAAAGGAATAAAAACAAGCAGTAATCAGAAAGGATAGTTTGTTCAATTTACCAGCCTCCTGATCTCCTCACTGACTGAAGAGGGAATGGGACGCTTTGACACGGTATTTTGTTGGAGCTACAGGTGGATGTGTTTTGTCTGTGCCACTTATTTAAGAGGTACAGACTAGTGGTTCAGACTCTCCTGTCAGCCTTTCCAGCTTCAAATCCCTGCACTATGCATGGATTTGCTGCCTGACCTCGGGAAAGTTACTTAACATCTTTTTACCTCAATGTTCTAGCCTATAAAACGGGTGGTCCTACTTCCCAGAACTGTTGTGAAGATTAAAAGAGTATCTAAAAGAATACCCAGCACAAGGCCAGGTACGGTGTCTCACTCCTGTAATCCCAGCACTTTGGGAGGCCGAGATGGGCAGATCACTAGAGGCCAGGAGTTCAAGACCAACCTGGCCAACATGGTGAAACCCCAACTCTACTAAAAATACAAAAATTATCTAGGTGTGGTGGCACATGCCCGTAGTCCCAGTTACTCAGGAGGCTGAGGCAGGACAATCACTTGAACCCGGGAGGTGGAAGTTGCAGTGAGCCGAGATAGTGCCACTGCACTCCAGCCTGGGTGACAGAGTGAGACTCCATCTCAAAAAAAAAAAAAAAAACAAAAAAGAGTGAGTATCATATAGATGGTAAGTGAAGCCAGAACAGTGATGAAAACCACCTAGAAAGAAGGTATAAAGTGAAATAAAGAGAGGAGAGAACCAAGGATTTTTTTTTTTTTTTTGAGATGGAGTCTCACTGTGTTACCCAAGCTAGAGTCCAGTGGTGCGATCTCAGCTCACTGCAACTTCTGCCTCCTGGGTTCAAGAGATTCTCCTGCCTCAGCCTCCCAAGTAGCTGGGACTGCAGGTGCCTGCCACGACACCCAATAATTTTTGTATTTTTAGTTGAGATGGGGTTTCACCATGTTGGCCAGGCTGCTCTCGAACTCCTGACCTCAGGTGATCCACCTGCCTCGGCCTCCCAAAGTGCTGAGATTACAGGTGTGAGCCACCATGCATGGCTCAAGGACAGACTTTTGAAGAAATACAATTATTTAGAGAAGAATGAGCATACACGGTGGTCTAAGGAGAGGACAGGGGGAAAAGGCAGGAAAACAGAAAGGGTTTGGCTGCCTAGGGAAGAGAATGTTTGAAGAAGGAAGAAGTGATCAGTAGTGGCCAATGAAAACGAGAAATCAAGTAGCAGGCTGCTGGAATGTTTTCACTGCAGTTGCAAACATGGAAGTTATTTTTGACCTCAGTAAGAGATGTTTCTATTTAGGAGACAGGATACCTTCAGGTGAGTTTTAAAATGAGAAGGAGGAGAGCAGATAGAGACAGTCAACGCAGAAAACGTGCTCAGGAGGTTTGTCTTTGATGAAGGGAAGAGAGGTCAGACTATCATTGAAGAGCGTTGCCGGGTCAAGAGAGGATTTTCTAAACTGGAAGATGATGAATAAATTTTTAAACAAGAAGGGTCAATTTAAGTAAAAGAAGTGAAATATTTATTTTTGTAAACAAAACAAAAAAAAAAATGTAGTGCAAATGTGCTCAGAGGGGGAAGGAGCGGGAATGCCAGGTCCGGATGAAGGGACTGGCCTTAGTGAGAAGGGACAGCTGCCTCGTGTCACAGAGCAGTGATGTGGTGAGCGGAGGCAGATGGAGAGTAGTTTGCATGTTCCTGAGAGCTTGAGGGAGATGGCATTTGGTGGCTTCCTTTTTCTCTATTAAGTAGGTTATAGTCTCTGGGAATGAAGGCAGAGTAGGGGAATCTGAGGACTGAGAAATACAGACACAGTGTAATTCGGCCGAGATGGAGAGTAAGAACTAGCCAGCTGGGTGCAGTGGCTCACACCTGTAATCCCAGCACTTTGAGAGGCTGAGGCGGGTGGATCATGAGGTCAGGAGATCGAGACCATCCTGGCTAACACGGTGAAACCTCATCTCTACTAAAAATACAAAAAATTAGCCGGGTGTGCTGGCACACACCTGTAGTCCCAGCTACTTGGGAGGCTGAGGCAGGAGAATCACTGGAACCTGGGAGGCAGAGGTGCAGTGAGCCGAGATCTCACCACTGCACTCCAGCCTGCAACAGAGTGTTACTCAGTCTCAAAAAAAAAAAAAAAAAAGAAAAAGAAAAAGAAAAAGAAAAAAGAAAAGAAAAGAAAAGAAAAAAATCTAGCCAACTAGAGAAACCTCACAGGACTGCCTGGTTAAATCCCACTTGAGGTTGGGAATTGTGAGCTTATAATAGAATTATTTTTGCTTTGTTGTGTGACTTTCTCTAGCAAGCAGATCAAAGATTTTTCCTGGAATTGGTTTTTTTTTCCACATAGATGTGACTGAAACATGGGGAGGCCATGGAGCTTTGGGCATTGGTGTGATTGCTGTAGAGGAAATAAGGGAAGTGAAGAAAGGACAGGCAGGGAGGTTGGGAGGAGAACAAGGATGTCCTGATAACACTGAAGACTGGTCTGGTGGAAGTAGATGATCGAGTAAGCAAGAAGGCGAGATCCCTGTAGACAGAGCCAGGTGACACAGTTCCTTACACTGGAGGGAGGACAGGATGTGGCCACAAAATGGGGAGCTGAGGTAAAGTGGAAAGGGAGTCTAGAAATGAGGGGAATGAGGAACAGAAAAGACAAGATGTATCACATGTGGATACTGAAAAACTGCAAGATAATGGCAGGACCTAGGATGGAGAATTGATGCTAAAGAGTTTGATGACTGAGGAAGGTGGACCAGGGAGTCAGTAGATGTCAGCGCCGAGGAGACAGAGTTCTAGCTGATTGAGTTTTGATGGAGACATTTGATGATTGTCTGATGCTGTCTTAAGCTGATGCTGACATTTGAGCTTAAGAACCTGAAAAAGAGACCGGGTGCAGGGGCTCACACCTGCAATCCCAGTACTTTGGGAGGCTGACGCAGGTGGGTTGCCTGAGCCCAGGAGTTCAACACCAGCCTGGGAAACATGATGAAACCCTGTCTCTATTACAAAAAATACAAAAAGTAGCCAGCCACGGTGGCGTGTGCCTGTAGTCCCAGCTACTTGGGAGGCTGAGGTAGGAAGATTGCTTGAGCTTGAGGAAATCAAGGCTGCAGTGGGCTGAGCTGTGAATGCACCACTGCACGCCAGCCTGTGCAACAGAGCAAGACTCTGTCTCAAAAAAAAAAAAAAAAAAAAAATCCTGAAAAGGCAGCATTATTACTTTCCTTGTTAGTTGTGGGGACTGGCTTCCATCTCCCTTCTCCTTTAAGACCATCTACTTCCATGTCTGTATTTTTTCTTCTTCATCACCTCCTCTCTAAGGAGACTGTTATTCTGTTTATTCTACAAGATTTATTTCTTCTGCCTTTCTCCCACCAAATTCAGAAAACAGAAGTGCTAGAGTAGGCAAAGAGAAGAAAAGGCAGAGGAATTTCAGCATCTCCAGGTCTCCGAAAAGCATGAGGAAGAAAAGACTGGAAGCTCAGTTCCAAGTTCAGCCTTGGAGTTGTGCAACATCACGTGGTCAGACGAGACAGAAATATAATGGAAGGAAAAAGAGGGTGAGCTTTCCGGAGCACAGAAAATGACTGACCCCAGTAAGGCTCCTAAGAGACTCCACAGAGAGTTATTTCATCACTTATTTGCACGGGAAAGATCTAGCAAACCTCAGAAGTATCCCACAAAAAAAGAGCATCTCCCCACGTTGTTTGGTCAAAGTAGATGGGAAGCAGCCAGTGTCAATTCAACCACTGACAGATTTTTCTCCTTGTCAGCATTGCTCTTTATGGGTATAATTCAGTTTCTGACTGTCATTGCCACCTACTCCATGTAAGCAAGAGCTCGGTTGATATAAATTGGAATAGCAATTGCTTTAAGGAAGACAAAAATTCATCTAATGGGTCTCCAAAAAGGGCTATCTTCACCTGGGTCCACCTTGTGCAGGGCAGAGCGGGGTGGCAGCCAGTGTGGTGTGATCTGGAAGGTCATCCCCCTAAAGCTGTCCCCCACTGAGCGCTGGATTCTACCCAAGGCCACTCACTCTCTCCTGATAAGCATCCAACCTTCCTTCAAAGTGACATTACCCAGAGGACTGGCTGATCGTGACCAGAGAGTAAGTGTAAATGCATTTATCAAAACACATTTATTTCTCACTGGAGACAGGACTGCCTGCCATTTAAGAATATCAGAAGGCAGGTGTTTAACACATCAGTTGTTTAGCACATTATGTTTCTTTTCAGACTTTTTTTATATCTAAGACCACACACACTCCACTCGCCACTCCCACTGCCTTGAGGTCAGAAGGGGAGGAGGGGCCTTGTGGCTCACGGACAGACGATGAAACCCTGTGGTCCTCAGTGGAGGAGGGGAAGGTGGCCCTTATGGAAGGTGTGTGAACTTCAAAACCTCCTTTGAAAGGTCCTGTACTTCATGTCTGTTGGCATCACTATCACCACCACCACCTTCTAGGGTCTCCTCCTTCCTTTACGGAAGAAGCCTGGGATGATGTTGCCTGGATTCCCTTCCCTGTATGACTGTAGGTCAGTATGACAATGAGAACATTTCTGTGAAATTTGGAGAGTGGAAAATTAAAATGACCAGTATTCTCCAAGGCAGTTACCTTAATTACGGTCCAACCCAGTGTAGAATTCCTTCTCAGAGAGACCTTTGGATAAATATAAATACCCCTTACCTTAATAATATTTAAATTCAAACTCCCTGAAGCCTAGAAGGATATTCTCTAACATAATCAGAGTATATAAAAGTAAAATACCAGCCAGGCATGGTGACTCATGCCTATAATCCCAGCACTTCGGGAGGCAGAAGCAGGTGGATCACCTGAGGTTGGAAGTTGGAGACCAGCCCGACCAACATGGAGAAATCTCGTCTCTACTAAAAATACAAAATTAGCTGGGCATAGTGGTGCACGCCTGTAATCCCAGCTACTCGGGAGGCTGAGGCAGGAGAAT
>NW_012116599.1:7121642-7125040 GCF_000951035.1 Colobus angolensis palliatus | reverse complement strand
CCCGCTACTCGGGAGGCTGAGGCAAGAGAATCTCTTGAACCCAGGAGGCAGAGGTTGCAGTGAGCCGAGATCGTGCCATTGCACTCCAGCCTGGGCAAAAAGGGCGAAACTGCATCTCAAAAAAATAAGTAAATAAAATAAAAAGACAGGAGAGAGAAAGAGCAAACTTTTAACTTGTTTTTAGCAGCAGAACCTTTTCTACCTACAAATGCCTACATGAAACATCCGTAAACAAAATAAAAGACCTCGGTCTGGATTCAGCGTGAAGTCAATCCGCTCTCCATCGCAGTAGCTGTAATCACACTGCCCTCTAGTGTAACCCTCAGGGGAATTACAGCTAAAATGACTACAGAAATCTCTTTCAGACTTTCAGCCTGAGAGCTGGCCAAGACGGCTGTGAGCTACGCAGTGGGTTCTCAAGGTGAAGTCCACAACCAGCAGCAGCAGCAGCGGCAACATCCGGGAATTTGTTAGAAATAAAAAATTTTGTTTTCACACCCTCCTAACAAGTCCCACTGAGTCAATAACTGGGGATGGGCTTAGCCAAGCAGTCCTTAATCCCTCCAAATGAGAAACAAAATTATGGCTCTGCCCAGCATCCACAGGTAATTTTTTTTTCTTTTTTCTTTTTTTTTTTTTTTAGACGGAGTCTCACTCTGTCTCCCAGGCTGGAGTGCAGTGACATGACCTCCGCCTCCCGGGTTCAAGTGATTCGCCTGCCTCAGCCTCCTAAGTAGCTGGGACTACAGGAGTGCGCCACTATGCCCGGCTAATTTTTGTATTTTTTAGTAGAGACAGGGTTTCACTGTGTTGGCCAGGCTGGTCTCGAAGTCCTGACCTTGTGATCCGCCCGCCTCGGCCTCCCAAAGTGCTGGGATTATAGGCGTGAGCCACTGCTCCCGGCCAGGGGTAGTAATTTTTTGTACCACGTTGTATTCAATTAAGAACAAAAAAGCAGACTCAGGGCAGCCTATTGAAAACCAAAAAGTTCATAAACAGAAGCGTTTCTATGCTTAGCATTTGTTCAGCAGTTTTCACTTGATGCTGTGCTTTCAGATTCAATAGGAGTTACATCCACCCCAACAATAAATCCCACTAGACCCAATTTCATTGTAGCACTGCCAGGAATAACAACAGGTTCTAGAATAGACTGAGTCATCTTTTCTTTGAAAATTTCTGCGGATGGAGGTAATGCTAGTTATGAAAAACAGGTTTTGTATTGAGAAGTCGAGGTGAAAATTCTGTAAAACTAACCTGTGTCGAACATATATATAGGTTGGTATTTCCAGCTCAAGTGTTTGTTTTGGCCAGCCGTGCAGCAATTATGCTCTGTTCATGACCGGGCAGGCTGAATAAAAGTGTAGATCAGTGCAATTTCCCCACAACTGCAAAAAAAAAAAAAAAAGTAACTTTCTTCCTTCCAGTCATCCTTCTTCCTTCTCCAAATGCTGCCTGAGCACTTAGGGTAGATGAAGCCTGTGTTAGCTGAAAGCATGGATCCCACCCAAGGTTCCCTTGGAGCATCAGCCTCCCGCGCAAGAGACATCTTCGTTTCTATCATGTTACACTTGCTCCCAAATATGTTAACTTGATAAAGAAGAGAGACCTGTAAAAATGACAGCAATGGTTACAAACATTTGAATCTCAGAGGGGAAAATCCATATAAAATAAATTGCAAATTGAGTAATGACTAAACTATTTAAAAATGTATACATTTGTATATGAAAATTGCCATTTTCTTAAAAAGGCAGGTCATCTAAAAGGGTTAAGCACCCCTTTATCATGTCAGCATTTCATATAGTATCTAGTTTTAAAAAATAACACTGTAGGTCAGGCGTGGTAGCTCATGCCTGTAATCCCAGCACTTTGGGAGGTCAAGATAGGAGGTCAGGAGTTCAAGACCAGCCTGGTCAACATGGTGAAACCCCGCCTCTACTAAAAATACAAAATTAGCTGGGCATAGTGGTGCACGCCTGTAATCCCAGCTACTCGGGAGGCTGAGGCAGGAGAATCACTTGACCTGGGAGGTGGATGTTGCAGTGAGCCAAGATCGCGCCATGGCACTCCAGCCTGGGCAACAAGAGTGAAACTCCATCTCAAAAAAATAAAATAAATAAAATAAAATAAAATATCATTACATTTAAAAGGCAAAAGATGTACACAATTTGAAGAGAAACCAGAGTATACAATATCATTACATTTAAACAATTACTAGAAAGTCAGATGTTGCACTTTTATTATTTTATTTTATTTTTTGAGACAGGGTCTCACTCTGTCATCCAGGCTGGAGTGCAATGGCCCAATCATGGCTCAGGCTCAGGTGATCCTCCCACCTCAGCGTAGGTGTAGTGTAGGTCTAGGTATAATCCTAGTCCTGTAGCTAGAACCACAGGTGCCCGCCACAATATCCGGCTAGTTTTTGTATTTTTTTGTAGAGATGAGGTTTTACCATGTCGCCCAGGCTAGTCTCAAACTCCTGGGCTCAAAAGATCCCCCTGCCCTGATCTCCCAAAGTGCTAGGATTGCAGGTGTGAGCCACTGTGCCTGGTCAGATAATTGCACTTTTAAACCCAGAAGTGCAAGTGGAAATTTTTCTGTAAATGTATATAATGTTCAGATTATCTGGGTACTGTTAGAACATTTAATAAAAGATACCAATTTTTACCATTTTAACATATTTAACATTATATATATGTATAATGTGTTATGTATACTTATATATCAATATGCTGGTTCCATTTCTCTGGAGAACTCTGGCTGATAGAATAACCAATTATATATCAACATGCTGGTTCCATTTCTCTGGAGAACTCTGGCTAATAGAATAACCAATTACATATCAATATGCTGGTTCCATTTCTCTGGAGAACTCTGGCTGATAGAATAACCAATCTTACGGTATATACTTTGAAAATATTAATTCATCCAGTATATGTTCATTGAGCACCTACAAAGTACTAGGAATATAGCAGACACTAAGTTGGATAAAGTCCCTTCTGCTCTAGCTCTATTTTAGAGAGAAGCAGCAAACAAAAAATCATTAAGCATATAATAGGCGGTGACAAAGCAAGGTACGAAAATAGAGAGTGACCCAAGGAGGCCCATTTTGGAGAGTGGTCTGGGAGGTCCTCTTTGATAAGGTGGCATTTGAGCACTCCGCGTGCAGTGAGGCGGCAAGGCTGCAGGTGCCTGGAGTAAGAGCGTTCTAACAGGTGGAATAGGAAGACCCAAGGCCTGAAGACAGAGCGCATTTGACTGGCCTGGGGATTGTCATTACAACCGCAGGTAATAATATTTTGGTCCTACAGAAAGTACCCTGGGCTACAGTCTGGAGAAAGGTCCTGTCACTACATAGCAGTCATTTTTCTCTTCCGGTTTTTTTTTTTTTTTTGAGACGG
>NW_012116599.1:7104652-7117913 GCF_000951035.1 Colobus angolensis palliatus | reverse complement strand
AAATTCAAATTAGGTGCACCAGAATCTGTGTCGGCTTCCTAGGGTGGCTTTAACAACGTACCATAAACACTGGCTGGATTAAAACAACATAAGTTTATTGTCTCACAGTTTTGGAGGCTAGAAGTCTGAATTCAAGATGTCAACAGGGCCATGTACCCTCTGAAACCTATCGGGAAGAGCCCTTCCTTGCATCTTTCAGCTTCTGGTGTTTACCAGCAATTCTCAGTGTTCCATGGAGTGTAGATCCATCATTCCAGTCTCCGCCTTGGTCTTCACATGGCTGTCTTCTCGCTGTCAGGTCTGTCTCTGTGTCTCTTTTCCCTTTCTTATAAGGACACCAAGTCATTGCATTAAGAACACACCCTACTCCACCATGACTTCATCATAACCGAACTAATTACATCTACAGCAACCCTATTTTCAAATAAAGTCACATTCTGAGATGCTGGGGCTTAGGACTTCAACGTGTCTTTCTGGGGGACACAAGCAATTCATAACAGTCTTCCCCTTTGCCCCAAAATTCATGTCTTTCCCACATGCAAAATATATCCACCCCTTCCAAATGTCCCCAAAAGTCTTAACCATTCCAGTATCAACTCTGAGTCCAAAATTTCATCTATCATCAACTCAACGTCCCAAATGTTGTCATCTACATCATCAATGGCAAGACTCAGAGTATGAATCACCCTGGGGCAAACTCCTCTTCATCTGTGAACCCGTGAAGTCAGACAATGAGTTATCTGCTTACACAATACAGTATCTAGGCATAGGACAGACATTTTCATTCCAAAAAGGAGAAACTGGAAAGACAAAAGGGGTCATGGGTCCCAAACAAGTTTGAAACCTACGAAGGCAAGTTCCATTAGATTTCAAGGCCTGATACCTTCTGAGCCTGAAGAAAACTTAATATTAAAAAAGAAAAAACGAGATTTCAAGACCTGAGCATAATCCTCTATGGCCTGATGGTCTTTTACACCCATATGGTGGTTGTTTAAAAACTTAGATGTTCTCATAAAAGACTACAATGTTTTTATTTGTTTATTTGTTTTTTTAGATGGAGTTTCACTCTTGTCACCCAGGCTGG
The DNA here is from genome assembly GCF_000951035.1 of Colobus angolensis palliatus. NCBI lineage: Eukaryota > Metazoa > Chordata > Mammalia > Primates > Cercopithecidae > Colobus > Colobus angolensis. The sequence goes on along the minus strand of NW_012116599.1, from coordinate 7,116,829 downwards.
AGTGCAGTGGTGTGATCTTGGCTCACTGCAACCTCTGCCTCCTAGGTTCAAGCGATTCTCCTATCTCAGCCTCCTGAGTAGCTGGGATTACAGGTGCCTGCCACCACATCTGGCTAATTTTTGTATTTTTAGTAGAGATGGGGTTTCACTATGTTGGCTAGGTTGATCTTGAACTGGTCAGGAGTTCGAGACTGGCCTCTGCATCCAGCGCTCCAGCCTTTAAGTCATTCTCCTTAATGTTATTGTCTCTTTCAGTCAAGAATGGCAATGTTTCTCCTGGTATAAAATTCTCAAAAGCCTTGTCAGCCTCCCAAGAAATTCATGGTGATCTAAGCCATCAGACAAGAGGGCCCTGCACAGATCTTTCTTGAACAACTACATCTCTATTCCTGGCTTCCAATGAGATAACTGATTGGATCCATGAGCCACACACCTCATTTATTTAGCAAACACTTATTGAGCTATACTTGTGACGTTTCTATAGTATTCTATTTAGACAGTTGGAGAATTTTCCAAATCAGACACTGCTTCCTTTTTGCTTAGCAGTTCCTTCTTCAATTTATCTCTTTCTTCTCACATTTTATTACAAGCAACAAGGAGACATCAGGCTTGCCCTTTGCACACTTTGTGCGGGATTCTCCTCAGCTAAATATCCAAATGCATCATCACTTACACGTTCTACTTTCCTTCCAACAGCACAACATAATACAGCCAAGTTCTCTGCTGCTTTATAACACAGATCAATCACCTCTCCTTCAGTGTCCAATAAAAGCTTCTCCTTTCCATCTGAGACCTCACCAGAAACACCTTGTAATGTTCGTAATTTTAGGAACATTCCGTACATGGTAGTACATGTATTCTCTAAGACAATAGAAGCTTTCTCTGTAGCTCTCCTCTCTTCCTTCTGGGCCCTCATCAGAATTGTCTTTCCCCCCCGCCCACCCCCACTCTGCCAGGTGGAGTCTTGCTCTGTCGCCCAGACTGGAGTACAGTGGCATGCTCTCTGCTCACTGCAACCTCTGCCTCCTAGGTTCAGGCAATTCTCCCTCCTCAGCCTCCTGAGTAGCTGGGATTACAAGCACGCACTACCACACCCAACTAATTTTTGTATTTTTAGTAGAGACGGAGTTTCACCATGTTGGTCAGGCTGGTCTCGAACTCCTGGCCTCATGATCCACCCACCTTGGCCTCCCAAAGTACTGGAATTAAGGCATAAGCCACTGCACCCAGCCCAGAATTGCCTTTAATGTCTGTATTTCTACCAATAATTTTGGACATGTGATCTAGGCTTTTACTATGAAGTGCTTCAAAACACTTCTAGCCTCTACCCATTACAGAATTCCAAAGGCACTTCCACACTTTGACATATTTGGTATAGCCATGCCCTACTTTTTAGTACCAAAATTGCTTCCACACTTTGACATATTTGGTATAGCCATGCCCTACTTTTTAGTACCAAAATTGCTATCAGCAATTCATTGAGCCTTGTGATTTCTTGGGTGACAGAGAAACAGGTCATTGAAATGAGTCCCTAGTCCTAGCTCATAGCATCCAAATAGCAAGATCAGTGACACAGACTATTAAATGTGAACTAAGAGGAAATCTACCTCATCACCATTAAAAATGATGAGACTACATGGTCATTGGGTGTTAACCAACATTGCCAGGAAAAATGGGCAGGCCAAGGTTCAGATGGAAAATGTTGGGGTGGAATGTTGATTTAAGTAATCTGGATAAAAAAATACTTTTAATGCTGAGACATGAGTCATGAGGAACTAGAATACAGGGATCACTTCCTTTCAACTCTTCAAAAAGTACGTATGGTAAATATTTGCTGATTTAGACTATGTAGAGGAGAATCAAAATGAATTAGTAAAACATCCAAATGGGGGAAGTATGTGTGTGGAAAGCATGCATTTTGAGCAGAATTTAATGAAGCTGACCGAGGGTTCCCTATGGAAGGAACTATGGAATGAAGGACTGAAAATTTGATTAAAGAGCAGTTAAGAATGATTTATTACTACTCTTACATAAGTTAGTATCTACAAAATGCTTTCAGACAATATAATTCCTTAAAGAAATAGTTCTCCTTGCAACCTTAGTTAAGCCATAAATTTACTTTTTCAATCTCTCCTTACTCTTACAGTACAGCCTTGAAATTGATTTCATAAACTTTTACATTGATTTTTGTACAGATGATCAACAATCTATATTAGCTGGGTCTGACATTATGGGCTTTTATTTTATCACCAGTTCATTGGTCCTTGTGATCTTCTGGGTGACTGGGACTAGACCAGATTTTCAAAGAAAAGCAAGGGAAAGACAGCTGTATTTATTATATTAGGTGTTGCTTGGATTCCTCCCCTATTGATCTTCTTTACTCCTTACAAACAAGACGGTGGATAATTTTTATCTTCTCTTAATCAGTGGGACTCAGAAAGGTTAAGGAATCTGAGTAAGGTCACCTCGCTGTGATTAAGTACAACAGAAAAAAATATCTGATGACCACGTCCCAGTAATACCTGGGATGTTTATGAAATACCAAGCTGCTCAGAGCACCCACCAGCTCTGCAGTAAGCCAGAGCCCCCAAGTTCCAGGATTGCCTGTCTACAGCAACACCAGGATAGACCGGTGGCCCAGACCAGAAGTCCACTGCTTTCTCTGCACCCATCTTCCTTGCAAAGGTTAGAAATTTGCATTCTAACATAATTAGGAGCAAATCAGAGCATTTCTTCGGTGACATTTTAACCAACGACCTGGAAGCAGAGGTTAAACATTAAATAAAAATTAACACCTGCTTGATATATTAAAAAGTATGCCACTGGGATAACATAGGATTGTAAATTCACTGTTTGTCTTTTTTTTTTTCCCCCATAGTTATAACTGTGCCTTTAATTGTACAAGTAGAAGAATGCCTTGAAGTTAGAAAAAATAGCCCTAAGGAAGGAGTGTTTGAATCTTTCACGCTGAGTTTTTTGCTCCCTTCCACCTCAGAGAGACCATATAATCAAGGAATACTGTATTATTTATGTTTTCAAAGTTTTTTCCTCGGTAGACATTCGTTTTCTGTAGTCTATAAAGAAAAGCATTCAGTTCAGAGGGGCCATGTAAGCAGAATGCTGACAGATAAAATACCATTCACCATCTTTTTACAATAAATGAAGCAGGGAACAAAGTTGGTGCCCATCCTAATCAGAGTTGTGGAAATCTCACACTGAAGAGGATTTGTTGTAGCTATTTCTCCATGTGATCACTCATATTCTTTGAGTCTTTTCACTGTGCTGGTAATGAACTTCCTAATTTAGTTGAACCAACCCATCCAACCATCTTGAGTTAAACATTCTGCTGCTAGCATCAGGGGAGGAATCGGGAGTTATTTCCAATGTAAAAACCTGAAGCCATGGTCTCTCCTGGTCCTCAAAAACTGTGAATGATGTCTGGTCCATGCCTGATTCAGAAAGAGGATTTGAGATCCTGGCTAATTTTGGGGGTTTTATTTGAGAAAAGGTCTCACACTATTACTCAGGCTGGAGTGCAGTGGCATGATCTTTCCTCCCTGCAGCCTCCATCTCCTGGGTTCAAGTGATCCTCCTACCTTGGCCTCCCAAAACTCTGGGATGATAGGTGTGAGCCACTGTGCCTGGTCCTAGAAATCGTTTCTACTCTATATTTTATTAGTAGTAACCCAGGAATTAGTGTTCTCCAAAATACACTTGTAAAACTGCAGTGGATCTGGTGACAAAAAATTATGCATTTTTCTGAAGTATGCAATTATTTAATATCTCACTTTCCAGAGGATTATTTCTAATGAATACAAGTCTCCCCTGGTTATTCCCCCTAATTGCCAGTGGGACTGATCAGTGTAAATAACAATCTCAATTGCTAAACTCACTTAAAACTTAGTGGTTTCAGGCTCCAGCACCTGCCTGTGGCTTATATGAGCTGGATGATGACCAGTGTCTCCACTCTCTGTAAAGATGATCCTTCTCTCCTCCATGGTCACAGAAGCTAGACGTGGATTCCTACGTAGAGGTGGCATAACGTGAAATGTAACCCACGTTATGCACCTGCTACCATGAAAGCATTAGGCCAGGAAATTTCTTCACAACTACACCTGCGTGATGTGCATTACCATCTCCCTCTTCAGGCAAGGAAAACTGAGGCCCCAAGACACAAAGAAACTTGGACAGGATCACACGACTTGAAAGAGTGGATCAGAGACTTAAATTTACTCAACTACAATGCCCATGTTCTTCCCACCAGGAAGTCCTCTTTTCCTTATTCCAGAGCTGTTTTAGGAGTAAGTAACCAGCATATCCTTGAGAATCAAATGGTGGCTTGTAGTTCTCACTCCAGAGAACAACTTTAAATAAGGCAAATGCTTGGAAAATTTATTATTACTTGAATTTTTATGGTCAGTTAGAAAAGTCTGGTTTGACGACTGTACTTTCAACATGCACTTCTAGGATACTTTTTTTTTTTTTTTTGAGACGGAGTCTCACTCTGTTGCCCAGGCTGCAGTACAGTGGCGAGATCATGGCTCACTGCAACCTCTGCCTCCCAGGCTCTGGCGATTCTTGTACCTCAGCCTCCAGAGTAGCTGGGACTATAGGCATGTGCCACCATGCCCGGCTAATTTTTGCATTTTTAGTAGAGACAGAGTTTTTCCATGTTGGTCAGGCAGGTCTCAAACTCCTGGCCTCAAGTGATCTGCCTGCCTCTACCTCCCAAAGTGCCAGGATTATAGGTATGAGCCACTGCTCCCAGCTTGATACCTTTGATGGGTCAGACACTGTGCTAGACTCTAAGGTGACAAAGCTGAATCCCTGCTCTCAAGGAGATCCCAGGCTAGTGGTAAGATGTGTGTGTCAACACATCAATACCTTTCAAAGCCATCAGTACTGCAAATTGTATAGCTTATGATTGATGACTGCATAGTGTGTGCCAGGCATTGTTTCAACATGCACTAGCGAATGGAATCCTCAAATCATATTATCATCCCCACTTTACAGATGAGGAATCTGAGGTATAAAGAGGTACAGTAACTTACCAAAGGTCACATGTTTGTAAGTGGCAGAGAAGGATTTGGAGCTGATTGTCTGACTGCAGAGTCCATGGTCTTAAATGGCATGCCAGAGCTGGACTGAGATGAGGTGTAATGGAAGGACGGGGAGGAGACAGAGAGGGTCAGGGAGGCTTCAGGAAGGAAGTGGTGAACAACTGAGGGGGTGAGATCCCGCCTGGTGCTGCTGGAGACTTTCTATAATAAAAGGTGCCCTGGTCCCACCTGCCATCAGCCAACCTGGAGGCTTCTCATTCTGACCATAAATTCTTACTTTTCAATACAGTTACAGAAGTGGGAAAAGAATCGTAACGGGGGCTAAAATATCAACTCAGAATAAGTACTTCTAAGTATTGTATTTGAATTTTATCCATGTCGTGATCTTGTTTAAGTGTCACATAATTCTTCTTCTAGAAATAGGTACTAAAAACACATGAAATCGCCCGGTTGGACGACAGTTCAAATTAATTTAGGCTACTTATGCTAAGCCGATGTTCGCTTTGAGTCTGATGCTTAGAAGAAGCAAAGAGTCTATCTGCTTTATAAATCCTATCTCCCAAAGGCTTTTTTATTCACTACATATAAATACTCATTAAAATTAGTTTCCAGCTTATTAATAGCTACATGTTTAGGATGCTGGGGGAAGGGGCACGAAGCAGATGTTTGCTTAGCAATCGTATCTATTGGTGACTCTCTTTCCTGTCTAAAGTCTGCCAGTGTCACTGTGTCTTCTTCTGCCCACGGTTTCTGCTTCAGAAGAAAGTCCCTGATGTGTTTCTAACTCTAAAAGATGACATGAGAATTTGGTTGATTTACCTAAATGAAACTTAAGAGTGGTTTTCCATCAGTGACCCATCATTCCAGCCGAACTGAAACGTAATCCCTTACTGTTTTCAAGTAATTATTACTTTTCTCTTTCGACAAGAAATCCAAAAGCGAAGACTCAAGCTTTGTGTTTTGACCCGTGACATATTTTCAGTCACAATGATTTTTTTTTTTGTTTTTTAATTTTTAAGACTGAAGGACAAAAGGAACATAGGGAAGAGAACGCAAGTTTCATTTAAAAAAATCAACTAGATTGATGACCAGTCTCCTTACTTGCTTTTTTCCCCCTGTGACAGTTTAACCAATCATGAATTGTCACCAAATTTCACTGAGCTGTTCTTGGGTTTTTCCCACCATAATTCTCCATTTATTTGGATTTTTCTCCATGATGAAACCACCAGATCCATTTTTTGTACCTTATTTGTTGGGACCAGATAAAAATTTGAGCCTCAGCATGGTAAGTTAACTAACATGCTTATCTTAGATTTAACTCTAGCTAGAACTATTTCTAAAGCCTTGGGTAGAAGCCAAATACTAGTACTTCTTACTCCCTCTAATGTGAACAGATAGGCCTTAATGATTTTTATGTATTTGACATACAAAAATATAAACTCTTTTTTTTTTTTTTTTTTGGATAGGATCTCGCTCTGTTGCCCAAGCTGGAGTACCATGGTCCTATCACGGCTCACTGCAGCCTCAATCTCTCAGACTTAAGCAATCCTTCGGTCTGTCTTAGCCTCCTGAGTAGCTGAAACTATAGGCGTGTGCCACCATGCCTGGCTAATTTTCTATTTTTTGTAGAGACAGGGTCTCACTATGTTACCCAGGCTGGTCTCAAACTCCTGGGCCCAAGCAATCCCCCCACCTTGGCCTCCCAAAGTGCTAGAATTATATTCATGAGCCACTGCGCCCTGTCAAAAATATAAACTCTTTATGGTGTTTATACCATAAACAGCCTTGCCTAATCTTTCAGTTGTGCAAAAACAATACTCCAGGACTTCAATGCATATTATCATTAACCTAAAATGAAGCCATCCCCAATAAAGAGTGTAAGTCTGGCTGGGTGCAGTGGCCCACGCCTGTAATCCCAGCAATTTGGGAGGCCGAGGCGGGCAGATAGCCTGAGGTCAGGAGTTCAAGACCAGCCTGGCAACATGGTGAAATCCCACCTGTATTGAAAATACAAAAATTAGCTGAGCATGGTGGCCAGCACCTGTAGTCCCAGCTACTCAGGAGGCTAAGGCAGGAGAATCCCTTGAACTCGCAAGGCAGAGGTTTCAGTGACCCAAGATGGCACCATTGCACTCCAGCCTGGGCAACAGAACAAGACTCCATCTCAAATAAATAAATAGATAGATAGATAAATAAATAAATAATATAAGTCTTAGAGGATAAAATGAAATTTTGTGGTGAGGGTGGCGCAGGAGAAAAGTTACTGACAACCATGTGAAAAATCCTCACAAGATTTTCCCCTCTTTATTTATAAATATTAAGGCTGTTTTTAACTTTTACTGCAGTCACAGGAATAAAAGTCCTAAGAAGCCTCTAAGCCAGTGCTTCTCAAAGTGTTGTCTCTGAACCAGCATATCAGCATCATCTGGAAATTTGTTGGAAACGTAAATACTCAGACCTCGCCCCAGACTTATTGAACCTGAATGTCTGTTTGTAGTGGTGGTGGTGGTGGTGTTGTTTGAGACGGAGTTTCGCTTTTGTTGCCCAGGCTGCAGTGCAATGGCATGATCATAGCTCACTGCAGCTTGGAACTCCTGGACTCAAGCAATCCTCCTGCCTCAGCCTCCCAAGTTGCTAAGACTACAGGTGCCAGGCTAATATTTACTTTTTTTTTTTTGTAAAGAGAGGGTGTCACTGTGTTGCCCAGGCTGGTCTGGAACTCCCAGACTCAAGCAATCCTCCCACCTCGGCCTTTTAAAGTGCTGGGATTACAGGCACGAGCCATTGCACCCAACAATTTTATCTTATTTTGCCTCTCTTTCCTAGCCACCATCTACGTTCACCCACCTCACACCAAGTAGATTTTGCCTTCTAAACCAATCCACCTTTTTTCTTCACAATAAACACCAGTACATCCCATTAGGTACAAACTGGTTTAGCTGGAAGCTATGACTGGGCTGGATTCAAACACCAGAGATTGTCACAAAAAGCATATCTGGCATACAGCTTTTCCCATGTTGGTGACTATACCCAAAAGCCAAAAACAGCAAGAATAAAGTTCTACCAGACTTCAAGAGTGCTTGGGTAAAAGTCTACCTGGGACCCCAAAGCGTAAGGACACAGATTAGGTCATAGCAAAGGGCATTCTCAGGCTCAGTAAATCTATGGGTTTATTTCGGTTGTCTAGAAATTCAGAGGACAGGGATTTGAGAAGGTCTATCCCAACCGCCTTTATGTCATCCTCCACCCACTGTACATTCCCCTTATAGAAAATGAAATAATCACTTACTACAGATGGGCTCAAATAATTGGCCAATGCCACCAGTTCCAGGAGAAACTGTGGCCAAAATTGACTTGACCGAGAGAGCTACTAAGTAGTTTCTTATGATTCCTCCAGGGCAGCCCAAAAAAGTAAAGCGAAGGAAATGGAAGAGTAGAAAATAAACTCACACATACCTCTTTCTCTGACATTCAGTCTCAAACTGGTCATTTGTTCCATATTTTCCTGATCACTGAGATGGTATCGCAATGGGCTCCTCATTTTTGTACTGACGGGTATGAAAGGGAAAGAAGGCAGTCAGGTTCTTCCAGTACTGAGACATCCTTTTTGACCTTTTGGTTCTGACTGTGAAGAAGAATAAACTATTTTGTTACATGCTAGTAAGCAACAGTGTCTGAGCAGCCCTAGCTTGTTCTGGAAATCCTGTCAAGTGTAAAAAGATTAATGTATCCATTATGGTCTCTTTTCCTAGCCTCCATAGCTTATTGCAGATCAAATTACATTTATAAAGTTTAAAAGGTAGATAACTAAGATAATAGCTGCTGTGGTTTTCACACCGGGAAGTATAAATTCACACCTTATGAATATCTGTCATTCAATTTTTTTCCCTGAATTTCAGTTTCCTATTGCTTTCCAATGTATTGTTAGAAATTAATGTAAACCATGAAACTAGATCGACTTTGGCAAAGGCCAAGCAGTGCATCCTGGGGTTGATACATGTCATCTTGATAATGGTAAGTGTCAGAGGCCCAGGGTGTATTTCACATCCTGATTTTTTTTTGTCTTTGTACTCTCCCCACTTAATCTTGCAGATGACAGATGAGATCTTCCCCATTTGGACGTACTGCTACCTCGTGCTGCTGCTGCTTGTGTTTGTCCTCACTGATTATGTCCGCTACAAGCCGCTCATCATCTTGCAAGGTATCAGTTTCATCATTACCTGGCTGCTGCTCTCGTTTGGCCAAGGAGTGAAGACCATACAGGTTGCAGAGTTCCTCTACGGGATGGTGACCACCACCGAGGTGGCCTACTACGCCTATGTATACAGCGTGGTCAGCCCCGAGCACTACTAGAGAGTGAGCGGCTACTGCAGGAGCGTCACGCTGGCCGCCTACACAGCAGGGTCCTGCTGGCCCAACTCTTAGTATCTCTGGCAAACCTGTCGTACTTTTACCTCAACGTCATATCCTTGGCCTCTGTCTCCGTAGCCTTCCTTTTCTCACTTTTTCAACCAATGCCCAAGAAGAGCATGTTTTTTCATGCAAAACCCAAAACAGAAACTCCTCGGAAGCCACCGGGAGAGGATGCCATCTTAAAGGGATCTCACAAGGATTACAAAGCAGTTCACGGAATTATCCACTGTTTCAGGGGACCTGGATGCCAGCAGTGGGGCACCCCAAAGCCAAGCAATGTGGCTTTGAGAGATTTTGTGCAGTGGTCCCATGATTTGCAGGAGTGCTACGCCTCAAAGCATCTTTTTTTTTTTTTTTTTGAGACGGAGTCTCGCTCTGTCACCCAGGCTGGAGTGCAGTGGCCGGATCTCAGCTCACTGCAAGCTCCGCCTCCCGGGTTCACGCCATTCTCCTGTCTCAGCCTCCCGAGTAGCTGGGACTACATGCGCCCACCACCTCGCCCGGCTAGTTTTTTGTAATTTTTTAGTAGAGACGGGTTAGCAGGGATGGTCTTGATCTCCTGACCTCGTGATCCGCCCGTCTCGGTCTCCCAAAGTGCTGGGATTACAGGCTTGAGCCACCGCGCCCGGCTACTGGCCCCTGTGGTGGGCTTTTTCCACAGCAGGTTTTAAGTAGATGTTAAACTATGTTCAAATCCTGTGGGATTACAAGGCACCATCTCAAAGTTTCACAATACATGTATTAGTCGATTTTCATGCTGCTGATAAAGACATACCCAAGACTGGGTAATTTATAAAGGAAAGAGGTTTAAGGGACTCACAGTTCAGCATGGCTGGGGAGGCCTCACAATCATGGCGGAAGGCAAAGGAGGAGCAAAGTCACTGCTTTCCTGTCAAGAGAGAATGAGAGACAAGCACAAGCGGAAACCCATTATAAAACTGTCAGATCTCGTGAGAGTTATTTACTACCATGAGAACAGTATGGGGGAAACTGCCCCCCTGATTCAATTATCTCCGACCAGGCCCCTCCCACAACACGTGGGAATTATGGGAGCTGCAATTCAAGAGATTTGGATGGGCATACAGTCAAACCCTATAAATATAAAATGGAGCAGTAGAAGCCCTTGAAACCTTTGGGTCTAGGTATATAAGACTTTATCTCATTAATGTGCAGAAAATGTGCCGCTCCATGTTTTTAAGATACTCCACGTTAAAAAAAAAATTAGGCCTGTTTGGAAGTAACTCCAATCAACGCATTTCAGTGCAATAGAGCCCTGAAAAAAGTAAGATAGTAAGAACTGGTATTACAAGACCTAAGCTATGTCAACTATACAACATATATTTAACTGACATTTTTGCTGTTTATAAAGAAGCTTGTGAGTATATTTAACACACACACACATACACACACACTGGGCTCAATATTTATTTATTTATTTATTTATTTATTTTGAGAAGGAGTCTCGCTCTGTCGCCCAGGAGGGAGTGCAGTGGCACCATCTCAGCTCACTGCAACCTCTGCCTCCCGGGTTCACACAATTCTCCTGCCTCAGACTCCTAAGTAGCTGGGATTACAGGTGCACATTACCACACGTAGCTAATTTTTTGTATTTTTAGTAGAGACGGGGTTTCACTATGTTGGCCAGACTGGTCTCGAACTCCTGACCTCATGATCCACCCACCTCAGCCTCCCAAAGTGCTGGGATTACAGGCGTGAGACACCATGCCCGGCTCCTGGGCTCAATTTTTTATCTATGTTCTATCATTTGCCAAGTAGGCAAATCAATGAAAATTCTAGCAATCTGTTTTCTCTTCTCTTTTTGAAGGCCAGAACAATATCTACTAGTTTATTTCACAGGATTGCTTTTTTTTTTTTTTTTTTTGGGGATGGGGTCTTGCTCTGTCACCAGGCTGGAGTGTGCAGTGGCTCACTGCAGCCTCCAACTCCCTGGTTCAAGCGATTCTCCTGCCTCAGCCTCCTGGGTAACTGTACAGAATTGCTTTAAAGATCAAAAGATATCATGCATTGGGAAGTATTTGTGTACTGTAGTATCTTAGGTAAAAATTAGTTGTTTTTATTTAATTTTCCTGAATGTAAAATAAATAATGCAACTTTCAAATTTGTATTCTTCAATAATCCTGTTGTAGTGATTTCAACACCAACTACCAAATGGTTTGAAAAAGAAGAGTTTTGTCACAAATTTAAAAGAGGCAACTTATGTAATAAAACTTTGAAAAAGATATACGTGGAAGATAAAGTTACACTCATCCCTAAAAGCAGGAGCTACAAACTGATGTCCTACTAGTCAAATATGGTTGGACCATGCAGAGTTAGACGGTTTAAGGTTAAACTATCAAAACTCTTTTCAGGCAGGCATGGTGGCTCATGCCTATAATCCCAGAGTTTTGGGAGGCTAAGGTGGGGAGGCCAGGAGACCAGCCCAGCCAACATAGTGAGACCCTGTCTCAATAAATTTTCTTTTTTTTTTTAGTTAGCTGGGCATGGTGGTGTGTGCATGTAGTCCTAGCAACTGGGGAAGCTGAAGGTAGGAGGGTCACTTGGGCCCAGGAGTTCTAGGCTTCAGCGAGCTGTGATTGTGCCACTGCTCTCCAGCCTAGGTGACAGAGTGAGACTGTCTCATAAAACAAACAGGCTGGGCAAGGTGGTTCATGCCTGTAATCCTAGCACTTTGGGAAGCCAAGGT
>NW_012116599.1:7095103-7102942 GCF_000951035.1 Colobus angolensis palliatus | reverse complement strand
TGGTTTGTTTTGTTTTGTTTTGTTTTTAGTAGAGACGGGGTTTCACCATGTTAGCCAGGATGGTTTCAATCTCCTGACCTCGTCATCCACCCACCTCAGCCTCTCAAAGTGCTGGGATTACAGGCATGAGCCACCGCGCGCCCGGCCCAGAATGAATTCTTATAACTGCTCATTCTATCTTCTCTCCACAACCAAGTTATTGTATCATCCTGTATAATTTTCTGTCTGGCCTTGTATGCATATTATGTTTTTATTCCATTGCATTTTTTTAAATAAAAACCTCAGACACAGCACCCCCTTAACAAGTAGTAATCCTCAATTATGGTGATAATGACAGCAGGAAACCAGTGCCCTATGAGAAAGGCAAGGTGGGAGGTGGTGGATGAGGCTGGCCCTCCCAGTGGGTGTGTGTGTGCCTGAGCATCATTGCTGTCCCTTGAGTTGGCTGGTGTCTCCTTCCTCCTTATCTAAAGATGAATTTCTGATGCTGTGTGTTGTCTGACAGGAAAAAGGCAGGAAGACTGAGCAACAAAGAGAAATCTTGGGAAGGTCTCTGGGGTATTGAGGGTTTTCAGCTCCCACTACTGGGTTCACCCTTCAAGCCCCCTCCTGGGCCTCCTGCTTGGGCAAAATCTTCCTCCTGGCTCAGAAGCTACAGTAGTTTGGAGAGTTTTAGATAATTGTCCAGGCACTCCTCGTCTCTCACAGAATATACTTTGTGAGGTTTAAAACACTCTTCCAAAGAGAATGTGGTGCAAGGAGGGAGAGGTGGGCTGACACGGGCATTAATACTCCAGGGGACAAAGGGCAGGCCCCAGAGCCGTCTTTGAAGTTAGCCCAACAATCTGCATGTACTTTCCTGACAAAACAAAGTTTTCACATCAAATGAGACTTTGAAGCTATTTATTCTAAAGCTAAGTTGTTCCACACCCACCTGTTTATTGAACAAAGCGGGGCCCATTGTTGAGCTCACATTCTTCTCACTTCCCTCCCTGAAAATTCCTAACATTTGATTGGTTAGGTCAGGGCTCCGATTGGTGTTTCATCCTCTGCACTGCTGGCCTCTTGGGCTGGACAATTCTTTGTCGAGGGGGACTGTTCTGAGCTCTGTAGGATGTTCAGCAACATCGTATGCCTCTAAGCCACTAGTTGCCAGGATGCACCCCATTGTGATAACCAAAAATGTCTTCAAATATTGCCACCTGTCCACTAGAAGGCAAAAATACCCCTGGTTGACAACCACTAGATAAGATTTGGATTAGGGTCAGAGCTTTTTTTGCGGGGGGAGGGATTGGGAGGGACGGAATCTCGCTTTGTCACCCGGGCTGGAGTGCAATGGCGTGATCTCAGCTCATAGCAACCTCCACCTCCCGGGTTCAAGCAATTCTCCCGCCTCAGTCCCCCTAATTTTTGTATTTTTAGTATAGATGGGGTTTCACCATGTTGGTCAGGCTGGTCTCGAACTCCTGACCTTGGGTGATCCACCTGCCTCAGCCTCCCAGCAGAGCTCTTTTATAATCCTTATCACACTGTATTTTTTTATTTATTTATTAACTTAAATTTATTTATCTAATTTCCCCACTAGGCTGTATTGTTTTCAAAGCAAGGACCCAAAGTTTACCACTATATTGTTCCACAGAGAAGCTCAAAAGTACTTGCTGGTTTAACAAATGAGGGAAAGAAGGAAGGCAGAAAAGAAGGAAGGAAGGAACAAATAAAGAAGGGCATGATCAGGCCAGGCATAGTGGCTCACATCTATAATCCTAATATTTGGGAGGCCCAGATGGGAAGATTGCTTGAGGCCAGGAGTTTGAGACCAGCCTGGTCAATATAACGAGACCCCATCTCTACAAATAAATACATATATTTATATATTATAGATATATAAATACATATATTTATATATCTATAATATATATATATAGAGAGAGAAATATATATATAGAAAAGTTTGGCATCTGTCAGGCATCTTGAGGAAATTTTTTTTTTCTTTTTTTTTTTTTGAGACGGAGTCTCGCTCTGTCGCCCAGGCTGGAGTGCAGTGGCTGGATCTCAGCTCACTGCAAGCTCCGCCTCCCGGGTTCACGCCATTCTCCTGCCTCAGCCTCCCAAGCAGCTGGGACTACAGGCGCCCGCCACCTCGCCCGGCTAGTTTTTTGTATTTTTTAGTAGAGACGGGGTTTCACCGTGTTAGCCAGGATGGTCTCGATCTCCTGACCTCGTGATCCGCCCCTCTCGGCCTCCCAAAGTGCTGGGATTACAGGCTTGAGCCACCGCACCTGGCCGAGGAAATTTTTTTAAATGGTGTTACAGAAAGGAAAGAGAAAACAGAGACAAGGGCAAAGAGAGAGAGGCCATCCTTCCTAAGGCATTGGTAATAGGCTCAGGGAAAGGGCGTGGGAGAAAAGAGCGACGTCACACATTAGGAAACTTTAGACTGCAGACCTTGTGCACCTCAGTCCAATGACCGGGCATTCACAGTTCCCCATTTCTTACCCTCTGTTTGTCTTGACCAGACTTTAGTCAGGCTCCTGGCTTTCCTACAGGCCCCTAAATGTTGCTTACTCCAAACCCTGAGCAAACACAAAAAAATGTGGAATGTGTCCCCCTTATCAGCTCCAAACGGGAATTGGCTGACCACAGTGGGATACTTTCCTGTCAAACTCCACTGACCATTTCCCCCTGTGAATCCAGCTTCCTTTACAGAGATTCTGCTTATCTCTGCTTGTACCCTCTTTACCCTGTAAAAGAAAATCCTTTTTCTGTTTGATCTTGAATCATGCAGATTTCTGCAATCAGAGAGTTCTTTTTATTGCAATAGCCTTTCTTCTAAATAAAACCTCTCCTATCTAAGTCACATATTTTTTTTTTTTATTTGACACCAGGTTTCTAAGCCTGAGTTTTAACATCTGCAAAGGGAAGAGGAAAGAAAAAAATGGCCCTCTCCATGGGTCCTCTCCAGTCCATGATTTATGGAAGCCTAAATTCGGCTGGTCTATTTCAACCCTTAAGAGAAAATGATATGTACAGTTCACAGAGGTGAATCAAGCAATTTTTCATTCAAAGTATACAATAAGTCAGCATTTTTTTTTTTTACTGTATTCTGAAAATGCTTCAGTGCTTCTGTAACTGGATTTTAACAAAACTGTGTGCTATTTTACTATACATGGATTAACAAGATGTAGTTTATCTTTTTTTTTATTTTTATTTTTATTTATTTTATTTTAGGGGCCATGGCAGCCTTCACAGTGGCCACATCAAAGTCAACTGGGATCTTCTGGGTGAGTTATCCTTGGTGATCTTCTCAGGAGCAGATGCAGGTTCTCTATTTCTCATGCATTTCACAACATATTTGGGTGTGCTATGCTGGTCTCTTGATATTCAAGTCAAGTTTTATGTTCCTTACAACCATAGCTGTGTAAGTATTTGCCATCTATTTATTTTAACTACTTAAACTACTTAAAGCAACAAAACATGTTTATTTATTCTTCCAGCTCCTCTGAATAGCATTTTGCAATGTTATACCTAAGGCTTCCTACAAGGCACAATGAAACTATATTCTCACTTGAATCAACTTTCTCTTACGACTTGACTAAGATTCCTAATCAGGGGGATAAATGAAGTTCTTACAATTCATAAGCAGTAATATGTTGTTAGGCTTTGATTTTGTCTGATTTAGCAACATAGTATAAGATACGATTCTAATTTTGACTAAGTTTAGTTTTCACTCCCATTTTTCCTGCTTGAATAGTCAGAGCGTATCTATTTCTTTTTGAAACAACTTATCAAATATTCTCAGGGCTGTTATAGAAGTGAAGCTGTTCTATTAAACTACATATAAATACTATATCACACAGTAGTTTAAAAATATGAAGTATTTGATTTAGATTAATCATGAAGTAAAGAAAATGAGCTAAGGAGGTGGTAGATACTGGTTGGAGAACACTTCAATGAATTAAATGCTACTTCTCATTTCCTGTGTAACAATGTGTTTCATTCTATACACCAAGTTAATCAGAAATAAACATCTAAAATATTTTCCTTGGCTGAACATTACTGGCAGCATTACTGCTCTGTGGCCTTAAAGTTTTCTAGTCTATTTGTCTATAAAATGAAGATGAGATGCATTTCTTTCTAGGAGTATTAGTAATAATGACATCTGAATTTTCAACAGAAATACTGGAAGCCAGAAAACAATGAAACAACATTTTAATTTTTATTTCTATTTATTTATTTATTTATTTTGAGACGGAGTCTCACTCCGTTGTCCAGGCTAGAGTGCAGTGCACGATCTCAGATCACTGCAACCTCTGCCTCCCGGGTTCAACCGATTCTTTGCCTCAGACTCCTAAGTAGCTGGGACTACAGGTGCACGCCACCACGCCTGGGTAATTTTTGTATTTTTAGTAGAAATGGGGTTTCACCATGTTGGCCAGGCTGGTCTCGAACTCCTGACCTCGTGAGCCGCCCGCCTTGGCCTCCCAAAGTGCTGGGATTACAGGCGTGAGCCACCACGCCCAGCCTATTATTTTTATCTTTTAAAAATAATTGCACCTTTTAGTTTAGATTCAGGGCATACATGTGCAGGTTTGTTACGTGGGTATATTGCATGATGCTGAGGTTTGGGATACAATTGATCCCATCACTCAGCTAGTGAGCTTAGTACCCAATTAGTGGTTTTTCAACTTTTGCCCTCTGCCCAAGAACATTTTTAAAGTGTGAAAACTAAAAAGCTGCTAGCCTAGAATTTTATACTCGGCAAAAATATCCATCAAAAATTAAGTCAAAATAATGATATTTTTAAGACAAAAATTAAGCAAAATTATTGTGGTTTACACTAAAAGAAATATAAAGGGAATTCTTTAGGCAGAATGAAAATGATCACCATTAGTATTGCAATAATATAGGAAAAATAATACTGGAAAAAATAAATATGTAACTAAATCTAAGCAAATCTTGGTTTTTGAGACAGAGTTGCATAGGCTGGAGTGAAGGGGTGCAATCTCAGCTCACTGCAACCTCTGCCTCCCAGGTTCAAGCGATTCTTGAACCTCAGTCATCCAAGTAGCTGGGATGACGGGTGTGCACCACCATACCCGGCTAATTTTTTTGTATTTTTTGTAGGGAAGGAGTTTCACCATGTTGGTCAAGCTGGTCTCCAACTCCTGGCCTCAAGTGATCCACCCACCTCAGCCTCCCAAAGTGCTGGGATTACAGATGCGAGCCACCACACCTGGTCTAACGTTTCTAGTTTTAAAAATATATGTAGAGGCCAGGCGTGGTGGTTCACATCTGTAATCCCAGCACTTTGGGAGGCCAAGGTGGGTGGATCACTTGAGGTCAGGAGTTCGAGACCAGCCTGGCCAACATGGTGAAACCCTGTCTCTACTAAAATACAAAAATTAGCTGGGCGTGGTGGCAGGTGCCTGTAATCCCAGCTACTCAAGAGGCTGAGGCAGGAGAATCGCTTGAGCCCGGGAGGGGAAGATTGCAGTGAGCCAAGATCCCACTATTGCACTCCAGCCTGGGCGACAGAACAAGACTCCATCTCAAAAATAAATAAATAAATAAAAATATACGTAGAGTTAAAATTTATGATGGTAATAGCACAAAAGGAAGGGGAAATAATAGATTTAAAGTACTGCAAACTCCTTATATTGTCAAAGAAGTGGTGAAAATACTATTTTAGGGTAGATTCTGCTAGGTCAAAAATTCATGCTGTAATATACATGGTAACTACTAAAAGAATAATACAGTAAGATAGTACTAACAAGCTAATGAAGGGAGGGAAAGTGTTTTTAAACTTAATTAACGCAACAAAAGACAAGAAACAGATCAAGGAACATAAATCAGGCAGGACAAATAAATGGTAAATTTAAAACCCTATATAGCAGCAAAATCATTAAAATGTGCCTGAACTAATTACTCCAATTATAAGATAAAAGCCAGCTGAATGGATTTTAAAACTCAAAACCTAATTATATTGCTTTCAAGACACACTTCTTGAAAATACGGGCTCCAAAGGTTGAAAGTTAAAAAAATGGGAAAAAATATACTGTAGAAACACTAATACAAGGAAAGCTAACTTAGTTATCCCAGTATCAGATGAAATAAGCAACAACACCAGAGTGATTGAGTTTCATAGTCATTTCATAATGATAAAAGTGTTAATTAACAACCAGGTAAATAAAGCTATTCTTTTTTTTTTTTTTTTTTTTTTGAGATGGAGTCTTGTTTTGTCACCCAGGCTGGAGTGCAGTGGCATGATCTCAGCTCACTGCAACCTCCATTTCCTGGGTTCAAGCAATTCTCCTGCCTTGGCCTCCTGATTAGCTGAGATTACAGGCGTGTGCCAACACACCCGACTAATTTTTGTATTTTTAAAAGAGACAAAATTTTGCCATGTTGGCCAGGCTGGTCTCAAACTCCTGACTTCAAGTGATCCCACCCACCTCGGCCTCCCAAAGTGCTGGGATTACAGGCGTGAGCCACCGCGCCCGGCCAATAAAGCTATTCTGAATCTGTATGCACAAAAACCATAGCCTCAAAATGTATTAAGCAAAACGCCAAAAAAAAAATTAGAGAAATAAAAAAGTTCACCCTCACAGTTGCGAATGTGAACACAGCTTTCTCAATAACAAGCAGACGAAAAACATCAGTGAGGATTAGGAAGATTCAAACTACATGTCGAATAAAGTCGCAATGATGGATATGTGGCAACTGTACACGCTGCAGGATAAAGACTATTTTCAAGTGAACATAGAAGAGTGACCAAAAACAGGCTTGGACTGGTCCAAAAAGTAGCCCTCAATAAATATCAAAAGATTGAAATCATACGGAAAAAGTATTCTGACAACCATAATTAAGCTAAAATCATTAGCAAAATTATAATTTAAAAATACCCAAATGTTTTATAATTAAAGAAAGAACATGGTCAAAAAATTACACTTGGAGTTAGAAAATAATTTGAACTGAATGACAATGAAAATCTGAAAAATCACAACTTACAGGATGCAGTTAGGCAGTGCAGGGAGAGAAACATACGGTCTCCAATGCATTTATTTTTTTAAAAGAGAAAGGACAAAAATTAAGTTCCTTAAACATTCATCTTCAGAAGCTAGAAGAGAACAGCAAATGAAACTCAAAGAAAAGAAGACAATGTTAGAGATAACAAAAAATAAAATCAATGGAATAGAAAATAGTACAATAGGAAAAATTACCAAAGCCAAATTAGTCATTTGAAAAGTCTAATAAATGTGAGAGTGCTCATGCATAGAATGGAAAAAATACAAGTTATCAATATCAGAAATGAAAAAGGGGAGATGATTACGTATCTTTCTCAATTCACTGCAACTTCTGCCCCCAGAGGTCAAGTGATTCTCTCCCCTCAGCCTCTCAAATAGCTGGGACCACAGGTGTGTGCCACCACACCCAGCTGATCTTTTATATTTGGTAGAGACAAGGTTTCATCATGTTGCCCAGGCAGGTCTCGAACTCCTGAGCTCGAGCAAGCTGCCTGCCTCAGCCTCCCAAAGTGCTGGAATTACAGGTGTGAGCCACCATGCCTCGCCTCTTTTGCCCACTTTTTAATTGGGTTCTTTGATTTGGGCTCATTAATTTGTGTAAGTTCCTTACAGATTCTGGATATTAGATTTTTGTTGGATGCATAGTTTGCAAATATTTTCTCCCATTTTGTAGGTTGCCTGTTTACTCCGTTGATAGTTTCTTTTGCTGTACAGAAGCTCTTTAGTTTAATTAGGTCCCATTTGTCAATTTTTGTTTTTGTTGCAATTGCTTTTAATTTTAATTTTTATTATTTTTATTTTTATTTTTATTTTG
>NW_012116599.1:7092644-7095003 GCF_000951035.1 Colobus angolensis palliatus | reverse complement strand
TTTTTTGTATTTTTAGTAGAGATGGGGTTTCACCATGTTGGCCAGGCTGGTCTCGAGCTCCTGACCTCATGATTCGCCCGACTTGGCCTCCCAAAGTGCTGGGATTACAGGAGTGAGCCACCACTCCCGGCCTATTTATTTATTTTTTTGAGACCTAGTCTCACTCTGTCTCCCAGACTGGAGTGCAGTGGCATGATCTCGGCTCACTGCAACCTCTGCCTCTCAGGTTCAAGCGATTCTCCTGCCTCAGCCTCCCGAGTAGCTGGGACTACAGGTGCGAGACACCACACGGTCTTCCCAAGTGTTGGGATTACAGGTGTGAGCCACTTTACCCAGCCTGCAATTGCTTTTAGATTTTCTGTTTTTATTTGATTTTCATCAGTTTATGCCTATTTTTTCTTTATGGAAAAATATGATTTTTAGCTTACCTTGCTCTTTTCTTACTGTAACAGGAAGTAAATCTCTATCTTCCCCCAATATTCATGCTAAATATTTTGTTTTCTCTTAGCAATCTCTTGATTAGGAAAAAATAATTCTAGCCAAACCTAAATCAGTTTCGTTTCATGGTCAATGGATATACTTAGGAAGGAGAACCTGGAAGTTAGTAAAAATAATAATAATGATTTTTCAGTCATTTTTACTATTCCTGACTATAACTTCCACATTGTTAAAAGATAAATGTATATTAGTCTTGAGTATTTCAGAACATATTGGTTCACAGCCATATTGCATTTCTACTGCATGTTAATCTCATTCTACTGATGGATGCAACTTAACATCATTCTACTGAGGAAACAAGTAGGGAAATTAGAAAAATATTAATAATTCACTGTCAGGATGTGAGATATTTAGAAAAAACAAAATCCTTTGATGAATTAAGAAATGCTCAGAATGTTTTGTTATGGACATGAAAGCAGGGAAAGTTTAAGCCGCATGAATAGTGAGAATCCTGAGATTCTAAGAGGCCGTAAAATGAGACTCATTATCTAACTGTTAGGGTTCTCCCAGAGAAAATGTTCAGAGTTTTCTACCAAAGGCCTGCACAGCCATCTTTTATCTAATTTGTCAATTCAGTCAGATGGTCAGTAAGTTTAGTGAAGAGAAAAATCACGTCAGACATAATTAATTTGGGATACATTTTTAAAAGTAATTACTGGGCAAGGATTGAATAAACCTAGTATTTTAGTGTCTGGAGACATACTCAGTAGAGGAACAAAAGGAACTTGACCAAATAGATGTGTGAACTTTGGCACTAAATAAAATGATCATTTACATATCTAACTCAACATACTGACAAAATATCATTTTCTACATATGTGAATTCAATCTCTGTAAGTTCATTTACATCTAATTACTGCTCCAACTTCTAGGCAACTTATAAATTTAGCAAGTGTAGAATAAATTTATCTCATGCAAAGGGTTAGTATTCAGGTTTAGAAGAAAGTCTAAGACTGTTGACCATCCATGATTTCAATCATTATGTGATAGAAGTTTACATAAAATAATTTGTGATGCCTTTATTTTTATTTATTTATTTATTTATTTTGGAATCTGGCTCCATTGTCCAGGCTGGAGTGCAGTGGTGTGATTTCAGCTCACTGCAACCTCCACCTCCCGGGTTCAAGTGATTCTTGTGCCTCAGCCTCATGAATAGCTGGGATTACAGGCATTCGCCACCATGCCTGGCTAATTTTGTAATTTTAGTAGAGATGGGGTTTCACCATGTTGCTTTCGCCATGTTGGTCAGGCTGGTCTCAAACGCCTGACCTCAAGTGAGCCGCCCGCCTCTGCTTTCTTAACTGCTGGGATTACAGGCGTGAGCCACTGCGCCTGGCCTAATTTGTGATTATTATATAAAAAAATACTTACTTTGCATTTTTTTCATGACATAAAAACTGATCAATTTAATTAAAAATTAATCAAAGCAGTTATCTGGTACTAATTTATTCCCTGATGGGGTGCAAGCTCCGCGGGTGCCTTCATTGTCTAGCTCGTTCCCTGTTATGGCTCTGGTGTTTCCTCTAGTTCTCGCTTTATGTAGGCACTTGGTTAGTATTTCCTCCAAAAAAAAAAAATACATACATACAATATGAAAATAAAACTTTGAGCTATCGAAACTTTGTGTGTGTGTGTGGTGGAGTCTGTCTCTGTTACCAGGTTGGAGTGCGGTGCCATGATCTAGGCTCACTGCAACCTCCACCTCCCAGGTTCAAGCCATTCTCCTGCCTCAGCCTCCCTAGTAGGCGGGACTATAGGCATGTGCCACCACGCCCAGCTAATTTTTGTATTTTTAGTAGAGATGGGGTTTCACCATGTTGGCCAGAATGATCTTGATCTCTTGACCTCGTAAACTGCCCGC
>NW_012116599.1:7090425-7091929 GCF_000951035.1 Colobus angolensis palliatus | reverse complement strand
TGAACAAGAAAGACCTGAAGTTACAAGTCCCATTTGGACCACCTGTCATATTCACTGTGTGGGACCTAGGGTCATTTATGGGTTTTGCTATGTTTAGTTAGTAGTATCTTGCAGGGAAATAATGCCTTTTCATTATATCACATAGTTTTAAAATGCTTCTATTTGTGTTTTTATGTAAAGAATTTTGTAAGGGACACAAAAATAGTTCACATTTTTCATTTGGTTCATTTTGTAAATAGATTCACGTTACAAATGTTTTAGCTAAATTGCATGGAAGAACTTTAACTATGTATGTCAATCTTGACGGACTAAATTTAACATCCCACTACAATTATTTAAAATGAATTAATTACCAGATTGAATAAACTATGAAAGGAAATAATTTGTGGATTTTGCAGAGAAATATTCACTAATTAGACTCTGAAATTGCTAACTCAGACTATCAATAATCCAGTGATTAAATCTTTAAAAAAGTAAAAAAATTCATCATGCTGACCTGTTTTCACATATTGACAAGCTTAATCTTTTTTTTTTTTTTTTTAACAGAGTCTTCCTCTGTCTCCTAGGCTGGAGTGCAGTGGCACGATCTCAGCTCACTGCAACCTCTGCCTCCCGGGTTCAAGGGATTCTCCTGCCATAGCCTCCTGAGTAGCTGGGACTATAGGCATGTGCCATCACACCCAGCCAATTTTTGTATTTTTTGGTAGACACAGGGTTTCACCATGTTGGCCAGGCTGGTTTCAAACTCCTGACCTCAAGTGATCCGCCTGCCTCGGCCTCATAAAGTGCTGGGATTAAAGGCACGAGCCACCATGCCCGGCCTGATACGTCTAATTTTACAAGTGACTTGCTAAGTCATATTTATCTCAAATAACGTTCAATGTTTTCTAGTTGCAGAGTATTTTGAAAATTTGATTTAATTTTAGAATTGGTTAACTAGTTTAAAATTCTTAGCATACTATGTCCCATCCCACGGAACGTTAAAATACATTGCACCATCCCATTTGTCTATTTCTTCAGGCTATCTCTGCTAAAAGAGCTTTTAGAAAGAAACTGTCGATAGAAACCTGGGCTTCCTCAGCAGAGCAAAGCCTTGAGAAGAACACAATTTGCTGTTTTGTATTTGAATGCGCATGTGTGCATCCATTTAAAACTCTTTCCATCTGTACAATGACAGATTTCAGATTGGAGCTAATCTGAGCATGGAAGACTACGCCCTGGCATTTGGAATTAAACCCTTCATTGCCTTGATGATTCAACCCATCATGACTATGACTGTGGTTGACAACCAAGGACTGGGGCTTCCCTTTGACATTCAGGTAAGTTCATGGCCACTGTGCTCTCATGGACAAAGACGCATATTTTCTTTTTTTTGAGACGGAGCCTCGCTCTGTCGCCCAGCTGGAGTGCAGTGGCCGGATCTCAGCTCACTGCAAGCGCCGCCTCCCGGGTTCACGCCATTCTCCTGCCTCAGCCTCCCGAGTAGCTGGGACTACAGGCGCCC
>NW_012116599.1:7076888-7090316 GCF_000951035.1 Colobus angolensis palliatus | reverse complement strand
TTGATAAATAATATATGTGCAGTAACTTCACACTTTTTATGTACAGTTCTATGAATTTGGGCAAATGTACAGCTGTGTGACCACCACCACAATGAAGATAAAGCAGAATTCCATCAGCCCAAATAGTGCCCTTATGTTTCTCTGCCACCAATCCCCTGTCCCCACTCCTCCTCCCTGGCAACCACTGATTGGTTTTCTACCCATATAGTTTGTCATTGGTTTTCTATCCATATGGTTTTCTACCCATATAGTTTGTCATTGGTTTTCTATCCATATAGTTTGTCATTATAGAATGCCAAATCAATGGAATTATTTTTTATATAGCCTTTTGTTTCTGATTTCTTTCCTTTAGGATGATGTCTTCAATAGAATAATTTTGTATTGAGAAATGGAAATATGATGTAGTTAAGGTTCTATTTCTTAAGAAACATTTTCATTAAACAGGTGACCTTTTCATTAAACAGGTGAAGGAATGAAAGAACTGTAAAATTAAAGCCATGAAGTCATTCCAGTGGAAGTGGTTCTCATTAGCTACAGCTAAAGGTTTTTCCTTGCCGTAGCTAAAGTTCAATCTTATTAGAGCTTAGTTCACAAATTCTGTAAATCTACTCTGTCTCATGGAAAAAATCGTCATTCTTACCTATCTATAAATAGATAAGAATTCCTACAAAATATTTAGAAGCTATCTTCTTTAAAAGCAAAAAGGCAAAAAGAAATCATTTCAGAATACAAAATTAAATGAAGTAATGCCAGGACATTTTTTAAAAATCTATTTTGTAGTCACACTTGTTCAACAGAGGAAAGGATTGCTTCCATTTAAGAAATGTTAGCACTGAGATTCATGTAGATTCAGTACTACACACTTGTTCAATACAATATGCTTGTTTGAGGCTGTTCAATGTGCAAGCATTACTTTCTAAAATAAAATTTAAATTCCTCATTTACTATCTGGTTGGCAAATTGCTCTTCAGTTTTTCAGAAATTATTCTCTGTATCATATGTTAGCAAGAGAAAAAGCTTGAAATCAGCAAAATCTGGTTTTGAATCTTGATGTTTATAGTGATGTGTTAAAAACTTTTCATTTTGGAAAATTTCAAATACATACAACATTTTGAAAAAATAGTATAATGAAACCTCATTTTCTCCTTACTCAACTTTAACAAGTATCAATTTATGGCCAATCTTGTTTCATCTGTACCCCACTCCCCATGAAATTTCTCACCCCTACTTCTAGATTATTTTAAAGTAAACCCTAAAGACGTAATCTTTTCTTAATATCTCAATTTTCTTATGAATAAAATGACTATAAAAATAGAAATGAATATAAGACTTACTGCATGAGTTCTTACACAGGTTAAGTGCCAGCCTCTAAACCACACTATTCCTGGCCTTTAGTGTTGTCAATATACAAACATCTCTCTCTCTTTTCCTAATTGAAAAAATAACATCTATTTACATTAATCAATATGGTTAGGAGGCACTTACCTTTTCGAAGGATTTTACATTAATCAGCTCCAGATATTTCCTTTACTTTTTGACAAATGCATTATATCCTAAGTTGAAATAATGAATTCCTATAACTGAATTAGTTAAAATACGACTAGAAATAAAAATGACCCATCAATCCTTCTATTCTCTTTTCTGCCACTATTTTGTGTATCCTAATTTAAAATTTAAGTGTCTTCTTTGTTGGCAAAGCAATACCTTTTGCTCCTTCTTCAAAAGGCAGGGGGCCACACAAGCATT
Organism: Colobus angolensis palliatus; assembly: GCF_000951035.1. NCBI lineage: Eukaryota > Metazoa > Chordata > Mammalia > Primates > Cercopithecidae > Colobus > Colobus angolensis. The sequence goes on along the minus strand of NW_012116599.1, from coordinate 7,088,570 downwards.
AAAACCTGAAAACAAGTCTACAATTTGGCAGAAAAATTCAAGTTTTACGTTTTGTATCCCCTGATACTTCAATATTTCCGAATCCTTTTATCTTCTTGACCAAGAGGAATATATTAAAGTCACTCCTTTAAAATATTTGTATTGCCACCATATCTTCTCTGCTAGTCTCTGCTGACATCCTCAATGCTGGAACAACTTTCAGTTCGGTTCTTCCATGGAAAGCTATTTTTAAGCTCAGTTGCTAAAGAAGAGACCAGTGTACCCAGGTACAGAGCAGGATGAGCAAAAACATACAGTCAAAGGCATAACAGAAGACAAACCCTATTCCTATATACAAAGAAGAAAAGATGTTATTATGAATGGCTGGTCTTGAAAACTGTGCTTCTTAAAAATTGATTTTTGGTAGGAATCTAATTAAATATGCTTTCACTAAGTTTTTAAGAGCCAGTAATATGGAAGTGTGTTGATTAGTAATTCCCAGATCTCAATCATAATTGTCCATTTATCATTGACTCTGTCTGCACTCATGATATTCCACTAATAGGATGCCAAATGCCATTTTTTAAAATTGGGATATAAAAAGTAGAAAGTGCAAACTGAATCAGCATTTTTCTCTGACACAGAGATTCAGCAAAGAGTAGGATGCAGCAAGACTTCCAGAAGCAATTCCTTCATTCTCCCAGCATCTCTCCAACTGCTATCACAACATGAACTATTTATGGATTTTAAAAGATCTTAATGGGTTTATGAAGATCTTAAAAAGAGGTTTTAAGACATATCTTTGAAGATGACTGAAAGACTAAGGGAAGAGGCCCATGAGAAAAGCTAAAAGAAGCATTTTTGTCTCAACTAGAAAAAGCTGAAGAGTAATTTAGTAATAATCACCAAGCCGGTTATGGAGAGAGTGGTAGATATAATCATCTTTACTGAGGGCGTAAGAATATACTGTGGTTGACCAATGATATAAAATGATTTTCTGGCAGAATCTTATTTCCAAAAATAGATGAAATTCACAAGTTTGAATATAAGAGGGATTTGGAGGGGATGGGTAAATAACCATACAACATCTTGAATAAGGTTAATTTTTTAAAATAAGCCTTTAATTAGGTAAACAAAGTAATAACAACCCACAAATTTTACACCAGAACACCCACCTCTTGGTTACCTGTTACCGTAAGACCTCTTCATTCCCTCTCATCAGCCCGCACTTCCCCACTTTCACCCCACAGTTTGCAGAGATAACTTTTGGAATGAGAAACAGAATGAGTAAGCACCATTTCTTCTTGATCAAGGGAGTTGAAAGTAAGACCCCTCCGTCATTCACTAATTTCTTTGCCTTCACCTTTCTCCTCCCTGGATGGTCTTGAGGCTTAAGACATGAAAAGCAACTCTTATCATCAAGTTTGGGGAGTATACACAAAAAAGAAAAGGGAAAGGCCAGTGGCCCCAAGTGCCCCCTTGATATCACAGAAACCACAGCTGCTGTGCTGCTCTGTCTTCATTTTCTTCACTGGGAAATACACAGAGACCCTGCCCAGTGCTCACAACCAGCAGCCGTTGCGCTCAGCCACTCTGGGACCAGCTGATGGCCTCTGATTGCACCCTCCATTAGATTAACCAGCTAGCATAACTGGTACTTTAATCTACCTTTAATTAAATAAAAGTTAGAATCATGAAAATGCATTTTTAATTGCAACCCCAAAGGGATTAGTAAGGAGAGGGGCACTCTGCGTAGAAAGATTACCTCCCAAAAAGTCAAATACAGTGATGACATTATTTTAAGTGCATGAAATGGGGATTCGTCTGGATTTGGAATAGGCTCACATATATCAAAATGGATATTGTTCAGTGTGTGTGGAATATGTGGTATCTGACAGTCCAGATAGCCCAGATGAGTGTTCTCACTTCATATTCATGGACTCAAATGCAGGATGCGTGTGGTCCATCAGCCTTAGGTTCCACTATTTCATAAACTATTTTTTGGTGTCTTAACTCAAAGGACAGCTGAAGTCAAAAATCAGATTTTCTTTCTTTTCCTTTCTTTTTTGAAACAGTCTTGCTTTGTCGCCTAGGCTGGAGTGCAATCTCAGCTCACTGCCAACTCAGCCTCCCGAGTAGCTGGAATTGCAGGCACACACAATCACATCCAGCTAATTTTTGTATTTTTAGTAGAGGCGAGGTTTCACCATGTTGGCCAGGCTGGTCTCGAACCCCTGACCTCAGGTGATCCACCCCCCACCTCAGCCTCCCAAAGTGCTGCGATTACAGGCCTGAGCCACCGTACCTGGCTCACATTATCATTATCAAACAAAATAAACTCCTTAAATGGATTTTCAGTGAGTTTGGGTCCTGATCATTTAGACATTGCCTTGTTTTCTTACTTTTCTATCCTGATGGAGATGGTCTCCATGCAATTACCTTAGGGAGAATGGGATTGAGGGGTTGAGCTTAAAGGAGAAAGGGGTGCCATGGCTGGAATACGACACCAAATCTCATGCTGAGGCTTGGTCCCTAATGTGGCAGTGTTGAGAAGCAGTGTCTTTAAGAGGTCACTAGGTCATTCAAGAGGGATCAATGCCTTTCTCCTGAAAGTAAGCTCTTGCTCGCTTGGGAATGGATTAGTCACCACTTGGGTGAGTTGTTATAAGCAAGGCTGCCTCCCATGTTTGGTCTCTGCACATGCGCTTCTCCTTCCTTAATGGATTTGTGTGCTGTGTTATGACACAGCACAAAGCAAGGCCCTCGCCAAAAGCCAGCCAGATGCTGCCCCGATATTAGACCTCCCAGCTTCCAGAACTGTGAGCTAAATAAGCGTCATTTTTTAACAAATGTTTTAGTCTCAGGTATTCTCAATCAACAGAAAATGGACTAAGAGGGGACTTTAGGGTTGTTTGAAGTTTAAACAAATTTCAGTCAATGTTTTTAAATTTTTTTATTAAGAAAAGCTTATTTATTAAAGGCAATAGATTTTTTTAAAAATATTAAATTAAGAAAGGCTTACTTGCATTAGGCAACAACAGACTGGATATCAGAAAAATCTTTACACCACAAAACCCTTGGATTTCATGGATATACATTTAATTCAAAAAAAAAAATAAATGGCTGAACTGGTAAGAAACTAAGAAAAATCCTCAGATGCCAAAGCAAGAACAAGAAGCCAGATAGCTAAGGAAGCATTGACTCTGCTGTGTGCTCAAGGCATCTGCTGATTCCCCCAGAACCTAAAGTTTTGGTTCTAGTGGCAACCCCAAAGGGCCACATCCTCAGTGAATGATGAATCAGAACAAGAGACAAAATGACAGGGGGAAAATCCCTAAGAAAGACGACTAATCTGGGTGGAGTCTGGAGAATATACGCTCAGCATTTGTCTATATAAAGCAGCACTCACATAATTCTGGAGTCCTCTTCCCACAGGCTAAACTTCTTTCTTTTAAGCTGAAAATTTAGTTTAAAGTGGTCCTGATTGGCAATGTCTCCAGGCACCTATATGTAACAAAGGCAAATGATTTCTGAAAGAATGTACCTCAATACAGGAATCAAAATACTGCCACAAATAAAATTCCATTGAATATGAGATTATGATTTTTAAAAATTCAGAATCATACAAGGATATAAAGTTTCAGGAACAAGCCAACTGAAGTAATAGATAGTGAAATCAGACTAACAACAATTTGACATAGAAGAATTATCAGTATTTGAATATAAAATGTTTAATACGTTTACACATGGAGGAAAATAACATCATAAGAACAGAACAAGATACATAAATAAGACATCCTAAGAATAGAACAAAATAATCATGAATTTGGGGAAAAATAGAACTGCAGTCATGGGAAGCATAAGTATGTTTTGGTGAATGATGGACTGTGTATATCAGCAGTCCCCACCCTTTTTGACGCCAGGGACTGGTTTTGTGGAAAACAATTTTTCCACAAACCAGGGTGGGGGAATGATTTCAGGATTTCAAATGCATTATATTTTTGTACATTTTATTTCTATTATTATTGCATTGTAACATATAATGAAGTAATTATACAACTCACCATAATGTAGAATCGGTGGGAGCCCTGAGTTTGTTTTCCTGGGAGACAGTGACAGATCATAAGGCATTAGATTTTCATAAGGAGTGCACAACCTAGATCCCTCACATGCAAAGTTCACAATAGGGTTCATGCTCCCATGAGAATTTCATGCCGCCGCTGATCTGACAGGAAGCAGAGCTCAGGCAGCAATGTGAGCAATGGGGAGTGGCTGTAAATACAGATGAAGCTTCTCTTGCTCACCTGCCACTCACCTCCTGCTGGCGGCCTGGTTCCTAACAGGCCACGGACCCTGGTACAGGCCCTTGGACTGGAGGTTGAGAACCCCTGGCATATATGACAGTGGTCCCATAAGATCGTAGTGGAACTGAAAAATTTCTATCACTGGCCGGGCACGGTGGCTCACGCCTGTAATCCCAGCACTTAGGGAGGCCGAGACGGGTGGATCATGAGGTCAGGAGATCAAGACCATCCTGGCTAACACAGTGAAACCCCGTCTCTACTTTTTGTATTTGTAAAAATACAAAAAAAAATTAGCCGGGCGTGGTGGCGGGTGCCTATGGTCCCAGCTACATGGGAGGCTAAGGCAGGAGAATGACGTAAACCCGGGAGGCAGAGCTTGCAGTGAGCTGAGATCCGGCCACTGCACGCCAGCCTGGCTGACACAGAGAGACTCCATCTCAAAAAAAAAAAAAAAAATTCCTATCACCTAGTGACATCGTAGTCATCATGATGTTGTATAGCAAAGCATTACTCATGTGTTTGTGGTGATGCCAATGTAAACCAAACTACCGCACTGCAAGTCTTATAGAAGTCTAGCACATGCAATTATGTACAGCATATAACACTTGATAATTATAATAAGTGGCCAGGCACGGTGGCTCACGCCTGTAATCCCAACACTTTGGGAGGCCAAGGTGGGCAGGGCAGATCACCCGAGGTCAGGAGTTAGTGACCAGCGTCGGCCAACACAGTGAAACCCCGTCACTACTAAAAATACAAAACTAGCCAGCCATGGTGGCAGGTGCCTGTAATCCCAGCTACTCGGAGACTGAGGCAGGAGAATCGCCTGAACCTGGGAGGTGGAGGTTGCAGTGAACTGAGATTGTGCCACTGTGCTCCAGCCTGGGTGACAGAGCAAGACCTAAAAGAGCAACTTCCAGCCCTGGAGTTCCATTCATGTAAGTGCCCTATATGGGTGTACCATGTTTTATCTCTTATATGTATTTTTACTGTATCTTTTCTATGTGTAAATACGTTTAGATACACAAATGCTTACCATTGTGTTACAATTGTCTACAGCGTTCAGTACAGTAACATGCTGTACAAGTTTACAGCCTAGGAACAATAGGCTATGCCATTTAGCCTAAGTATGTAGTAGGCTATGCCATCTAGGTTTGTATAAGTCTACCATATGATGTTTGCACAATGACACAATCACCTGGCAATGCGTTTCTCAAGAAATATCCCTGTTATTAAGGATGCATGACTGTAGTTAAGAATAGAAGCTTAGTAAACAAGAGCTATGTAGAAGTTAAGAGCAATAAAGAAGAAAATACTAAACTGGAAGAGCTCATTTAGAATACAGCACAGAGATGAAAGTGAAAAAATTATTAACACATATGGAGATTAGAGTGAGAAAGTTCCACAAATGTCTATTTGAAGTTCCTTGGGGAGATAATAAGATAGAAATGACAGACAGACAAAGAAATATCCATGGAGAATTTTGCAGACAAGAGGAAAGGCATGAATTAGATTTAGGAAGCCTAACAGCTCTCCAAAAGAGTAAATGAAAAGAAATTCAAATCTAAACACACCATAGTGAAACTGCAGAATACCAAAGAAAAAGAAATCTTATAAACAGTCAGAAGAATAAAAAGAGCATCGCCTACAGAAAAATGATAATTAGATTGACAAATGACTTCTCAGCGGCACACAATGGAAGCCAGAAAGGTAGTGGAATAATGCCTTCAAAGTGCTGGAGAAAATAATTGCCGGCTTAGGGTTGTGTACAAAGAGAAAAACATTTCAAAAAATGAGGGTAAAATAAAGACATTTTCAGACAAACAGAAATGGGGTGAGACACACTCACTCTATAAGAGTGTAACAGACCTTTTCAAAAGCAGCTGCTAAATGATGCACTCAAGGAAGAAGGAAAATTACTCCAAAAGGAAGGCGTATGATGCAAGAGGGAGTGTGAAACAGAAAACACGTGAGTAAATCTCAACACTGGCCACGTCAAACAGTAGTTAACGTTTTATATCTTGAACAGTTTTCAAAAACATAAGACTAACATTCTGGACAATAATAAATTAGAAATTAGAAGAATGTTCAAAACCAAATATTTTTGTACTGTTCCGGAAAAGGTAAAGGTTATTAATTAGACACTGCCAGGGTGGCATGCCAAGCCGGGAGGGGAGCAGCCCACCTGGTCGGGAGCATCCTTTATCACCATCATTATTTAGAATTGCTGGTACATGGCAACAATAAAATGCAGACAGGCCCTTCATCAGTTTTACTATTGCTTTTAAATTCTCTACAGGTAATTCTCCTCCTTACTGCCTGGACCTAGGGAAGACCACTTCATCACCACCACTATAGTCCTAGCTAGTTGGGAGGTTGAGACAGGAGGCTCACTTGAGCCTAGGAGTTCAAGGTTGCAATGAGCTATGGTTGTCATAAGGAGTGAGCAACCTAGATCTGTCACACGCACAGTTCACTATAGGGTTCACGCAGCCTGGGCAACAGAGCAAGACCCTGTTTCTAAAATATATGTATATCTGTGTTTATACACATACACATATATAAAACTATTTTATATGAATATATTTGGGCATTCTTACGTAGATTGTTTTGCTTAACATTATGTTTGTGAGATTAAGTCATCTCTTTGCTTCCCTTTAAGGCGAAAATTTATGAAAGTGTTGTCTATTTCCTGTCTCTCTAATTCCTCTCCTCATACTTTTTCTTAAACCCATTCATATCCATCTTTTGTCTTCAATACGTCGCCAAAACCATTCCTGTCCAGATCAGTGGTATCGATCCAGCAGTCATTCGCCAGTGCTCACCTCACTTCACGCATCTCGCTTCACCCATTGGTAACGTTGTCACCATTATCACTCTTTGCCCCTTGAAACAGTTCCATACTCACTTCCAGGACACCATGCATTCTTAATTTTACTCTTTCTTCACTGGGTGCTCCTTTCTGTCTCCTTTGCTGGCATCTCCTCTTTTTTCAGAGGTGTTAACCCTAGAGCTCCTAAGGTTAAGTGCTTAGAAACTCTTTTCTCTATACAGTCTTTGATGGTTTCATGCAATCTCTATATTTGTATACTGATGACGCCAAAAATGATAGCTTAGACCTTGACTTTTCCCCCTGAACGTCAGACCACTGTATTCAGCTGCCTACTACTCAGCATTTCTGTTGGGATGTCTAGTGGACATCTGCAATTCGGCCTGCTCTAGATGGAATCCTCATCTTGCTCAAAACGGTGCTATCTACCATTTTTCCCCATCTTTCAAGTTGCTTAGGCCCAAAACCTTGAAGTCATTTTTGACTTCTCCTAGTCTCTCTCATCTCAAATGTAATGTGTCAGAAAATATTATTTTCTTTATTTTCAAACTAAATCTAGGAGATAGTTACTTCTCACCACCTCCATGGCTACCGCTCTGGTCTGAGTTGTCACTATCTCATCCACATGGTTTATTGCAAGACCTTCTAACTCATCTCTGCTTTAATCCTTTGCCCTCCTCAACCTAGCCTCAGAATAGCAGTCAGAGCTCTCTTTATACAATATACATGAGATCATGTCACTTTTCTGCTCTGAACTCTCCAATGGCTTTCCAGTTCATACACAGTAAAAAACCACAGGCCTGAGGGTAATCTGCAAACCCCACCTGTCTTCCTGCCCTCCCCTTTACCTATCTGGTCTCATTTTCTACTATTCTTCCTCTCACTCAGTTCAGCTACCCTGGGCTCCTTGAGCGTCTTTAAATATTTCAGAAACCATCTTTGGACTTTAGCTTCCTTTCCCTGGAATACTCTTTCCCCCAGATATCCACATGGCTTGCTCTGTGACTCACTTTCTTTAAGTCTTTGTTCAAATGTCTCCTTTTCAATGAGGCCTGCCATGATGATCGTATTTAAATTTACATTGCTTCCCACCTTGTTATACACTCTTTCTGAATCTTTATTTCTACATTCTGGATCCTTATTTTTAAAAATACTGAAATATTTATTAAATATTAAACATTAAATTAAAAAATATTATTAAATTACATGATACAGGATTCAAATTAACCCATGGGGGGAAGGGTAAATGGTTGGGGCATGGATGAAACAAGATTGGCCATGAGTTGATAATTGATGAAACTGGGTGCCTTGAAAGACTGGACCATCATGAGCCCCTTCAAGACCACATCCATTGGCCAGTGAACTGGGTACCACCAAATTATTTAATTGAACAGATTGAAGCAAACCATCTACATGGCCTCAGCGAGCAACTGAAACCCAAAATGCTGTTTCAACACATTCAAGTCCACCCCCAGAACAACATGGAAACCAAGAGTGGAACCATGTAACAGCACGAACCTCGGCGTTGCTGTGAAGCATTTTGCAGATGTGATTGAAGTCTGTAATCAGTTGATTTTCAATACAATCCTGGATGGGTATGGTGGCTCATGCCTGTAATCCCAGCACTTTGTGAGGCTGAGGCGGGCGGATCACGAGGTCAGGAGATTGAGACCATCCTGGCTAACATGGTGAAACCCCGTCTCTACTGAAAATACAAAAAAAATTAGCTGGGCGTGGTGGCGGGCACCTGTAGTCCCAGCTACTCGGGAGGCTGAGGCAGGAGAACAGCGTGAATCCAGGAAGCGGAGCTTGCAGTGAGCCAAGATTGCGCCACTGCACTCCAACCTGGGCAACAGAGCGAGACTCTGTCTCAAAAAAAAAAAAAAAATACAATCCTAGAGGAACTGATTCAATAATCCGGGTAGACCCGATTCAGTCAGGGGAAAGGCCTTACCAGCAGTGCTGAGGTTCCTCTGGAGAGGGAGATTTAGTCTGTGTTCAGGAGCTTCAGTCTATGCCTGTGAGTCCTAGCCCACCCCTTCTGATGGCCTGTCCTGTGGATTTTGGACTGCCTTATCAGCCTCCAACACCATGGAAGCCAACTTTTTAAAATTAATTTCTTAATTTATATCTCCTATTTGTTCTGTCTCTCAGGTTGAACCCTGACTGATGCAAAAGTAATGTACTTTTGTTCGCTTAGTTTGTAGTACTGCTTTTGTTGAAGAACCCATCAGGTTTGGGAGCTTAGGTAGCCAGCAGCAGTGGATATGTTCCACAGCTCAGATTCTTAGCTGTAGGGGGCCGTACCCCCTCAGGCCACAGTGACGGTCTGTGCCACAAGCAGCCTATGTTAGTGCTTATAATACACTAAGTGGTAGGAACCGTGGTCTCCAGCACCCAAAATGGCCCGAGGGCGCCACCTGGAAACAGATAAGCACCACAGGTCACCATGTCTGTCCTCAAAACTCCCAACGTCACCAGGTTAATTTTTCCCCTAAGGGGACCTGGGAAATATTGCCATATGGATTCCAGTAGCCAAGAACCCCAGAAACGTCTGAATTCCCCTTCTTTCCCTTTCTGTATGGACAGGAGTATAGCGCCACTGACCTCCAGTGGAGACCCAGAGACCTCAGCCTCAATCCAGCCACACCGTTCGGCCCAAGACATTGGGTCTGCAACATCTTTTTGTCAAACAAACACATCAACCAGGCCATATAAGGCATCTCTGAACCATTTCCATACCTGTCCTTTAGCTAGAGAGTCTCCCCTTCTGTGGCAGCCTGCACTGCATGGTTGGTTCCTGCTCAGATGCCTCAGGACCTGGTACCTCTTTCCTCATCCTTCTCAGGTGCCTCAGGGTCCATCAGAGCATTCTCTTCCTGAGCTCTCCAGCCCCAGGAATGAAGGATCACATCAGTGCCCAACAATCAGGGGTCCGTGTGCCACGATCTTGTTTCCACATTCCTTCCCGGCAGCCTTAGTCCATGGCCAGCTCACTCACATCCAGGAGTCCCACCTATAACCCCTCCTGACCCATTAGATGTCCAGCAGTACCATCCAGCTCTTGTGCCCCCAGGCTGACGTCTCCACCTTCAACCAGGTACTGGGAGGTTTTGCCCCTTGCTTCACCAATAAGCCATGATTCTGTCAGACTGGACCCTGCCTGCTATGTCAGTTTTGGGGAGCAGATTCACTGTGCGCTGATTACCAATTTGTCTGAGTCCAGGGAGGCTCACACCCACACACACAACGAATGACATGAAGCAGGTTGATTCCTTACAGGTAGGCAGCAAGGGGCATCAGAAGCCTGAGATTCATCATGATCAAGAAGCCGGGCTCAGGAAGCCATGTGGGGCCGATGAAGTCCGTCAGTGTCATAATTTTCAGTGCAAGGCGTTTTTGTTTCCATTGCTCTCACTTTCTCTCCTCATCCCACTCACACACACACCCCGATCCAGCACCACCTGCCTCTACCTGTCTAGCAGTTTTGCGGTTGTCTTTTCCTGTCCCATCCCCAGGCCACATCCCGTAGTGCTAATGGAGATAATAATAGGTTATTCTCAAGCCTGCAGAGGATTTAGGTCAATCTGTAGTCTAAAGACCGTGTCTGGGCTGGGCATGTTGGCTCATGTTTATAATTCCAACACTTTGGGAGGCCAAGGCAGGCGGATGACCAGAGATTAGGAGTTCGAGACCAGCCTGTCCAACATGGTGAAACCCTGTCTCTACTAAAAATATGAAAAAAAAAAAAAAAGTTAGCCAGGTGTGGTGGCAGGAACCTATAATTTTACCCCAGCTACTCAGGAGACTGAGACAGGAGAATCGCTTGAACCCGGGAAGCAGAGGATACAGTGAGCTGAGATCCCATCACTGCATTCCAGCCTGGGTTACAGAGCAAGACTCTGTCTCAAAAAATAAAAAATACTGTCTGTATCCTCCAGTCTCTCTAAGGCAGTGGTCCCCAACTTTTTGGCACCAGGGACTGGTTTTGTGGAAGACAATTTTTCCATGGGAAGTGGGCAGATGGTTTCAGGATGATTCAAGCACCTTACACTTACAATGCATTTTATTTCTAGTATTGTTACACTGTAATATATCATGAAATAATTGTACAACTCATAATTGTAGAATTAGTGGGAGCCCTGAGCTTGTTTTCCTGCAAATAGATGGTCCCATCTGAGGGTGATGAGAGACAGTGACAGATCAACAAGCATTAGATTCTCATAAAGTATATACAACCTGGATCCTTCACATGTGGAGTTCACAATAGAGTTTGTGCTCCTATGAGAAGCTAATGCTGTGGCTGCTGATCTGACAGGAGGCGGAGCTTGGGTGGTAATGTGAGCGACAGGGAGCGGCTGTAAATACAAATGGAGCTTCGCACCTTGCCCACCGCTCACCTCCTGCTGAGGGGCATCAGAAGCCTGAGATTCATCATGATCAAGAAGCTGGGCTCAGGAAGCCATGTGGAGCTGATGAAGTCCGTCAGTGTCATAATTTTCAGTGCAAGGCGTTTTTGTTTCCATTGCTCTCACTTTCTCTCCTCATCCCACTCACACACACACCCCG
>NW_012116599.1:7075194-7076838 GCF_000951035.1 Colobus angolensis palliatus | reverse complement strand
GTTTTTGTTTCCATTGCTCTCACTTTCTCTCCTCATCCCACTCACACACACACCCCGATCCAGCACCACCTGCCTCTACCTGTCTAGCAGTTTTGTGGTTGTCTTTTCCTGTCCCATCCCCAGGCCCCATCCCATAGTGCTAATGGGGATAATAATAGGTTATTCTCAAGCCTGCAGAGGATGTAGGTCAATCTGTAGTCTAAAGACTGTGTCTGGGCTGGGCATGTTGGCTCATGTTTGTAATTCCAACACTTTGGGAGGCCAAGGCAGGTGAGTCCTGGTCCATGGTCTGGTGTTTGGGGACACCTGGTATAAGCGGTTAGCAGTTCAGAAGCCACAGCCCTGGGCAGCAAAGGACAGCAGGTTTATTCCAAGATGAAGGGGGCTCCACTCTGACACGTATCTTCAAAAGCAAGACTGGCTCTGATCCCCACTCTCGTGGGGTATTTGGCCTCTCTTGTATCCTACGCACGTCATATCTGTGACCCAGAACCCAGCAAGCCCACAGTTTCAGCCCCGCATTTCACATTTTCAGTCTGTGGTGCACAGAGATAGATGTCTTGTTTTTGAGTTCAGCTATGTTGTTATTTTCTTTTTGTATGTTATATACACATATCTATCCTGTGTATATAACACAAAAACAAGCTTTCTTTTTCCTGTTTTGAACAGAGAGGCCACATCAATGTGTGAAACATGAAACCATCTTGATCCCAAATCTCCTCAGCCTAAAGTCTACAGCAAACAAGACCACAGAATCTCAACAGTCAGAAAAAGTGTGGAAGCTGGAGAAAATAATCAACAAGAAAAAAAGAAGGGAAAGGAAAGAGCAACACGCTCTTCATTAAATTAAAGCAGTTGAAGAAAAGACTTCCTCCTTCAAAGAAGCTTGAAAATCCCCTTCCCACAGGTTTTCTTTTATTAGGCCCTTGATTTCATTTCTTACTTTTACTAAAGATAGTAGAGAAGATGGTGTCACTGGGAGAGTTTTTTTCACAGTCGAATGTATTTGGTTCTAAAATGTTTCAATAAATATTAGCCAGGTACGGGGGCGGGCGCCTGTAATCCCAGCTACTCAGGAGGCTGAGGCAAAAGAATCGCTTGACCCTGGGAGGTAGAGGTTGCAGTGAACCGAGATCGCGCCATTGCACTCCAACCTGAGTGACAGAGCAAGACTCTGTCTCAAAAATAAATACATACATAAATAAAATGTTTCAAATGTCTTCCATGAAATGTTGCAGTGTGTGGAAAAAAAAAAGGAAAAGAAGAAAGCCTCACACACAGGAGAAAGTGAGGAAGAAGAAAGAAGAATATGAAATATATGAATGAAAGAAATCCATCGAAACCCAGTTGAGCTTACCCCACCGTTAAATTCCATATTTGTTCTTGATTGGAACGCCTGAGTTTGGTATGTGGGTCTGTCGCTGAAGGACTGTGTCATCTTACATCAATAAAACAGAGGCCCCAGGCAGGCTCCTGTGACTCACGCCTATAATCCCAGCACTTTGGGAGGCTGAGGCGGGCGGATCACTTGAAGTCAGTAGTTTGAGACCAGCCCGGCCAACATGGCGAAACCCTGTCTCTACTAAAAATACAAAAATCAGCTGGGTATGGTGGCTCAGGCCTGTAATCCCAGCTACTTGGGAG
>NW_012116599.1:7071870-7074834 GCF_000951035.1 Colobus angolensis palliatus | reverse complement strand
TCTGTTTTGAGGCAAGGTCTTGCTGGGTCACCCAGACTGCAGTGCAGTGGCATGATCTTGGCTCACTGCAGCCTCAACCTCCTAGGCTCAAGTGATCTTCCTGCCCCAGCCTCCCGAGTAGCTGAGACTACAGGCACGCACCACCACACCTGGCTAATTTTTGTATTTTTTGTAGAGACGGGGGTCTCACCATGTTGCCCAAGTTGGTCTTGAACTCCTGGACTCTCCTGCCTTGGCCTCCCAAAGTGATGGAATTACCGGCGTGAGCCAGGGCACAAGTGTGTCAAAGGCTTTGTTCAAAGATAAAAAAGATAAAATATCTCTCCAGTTTCTGAACAGACAAACCAGAACTCAGTGTGATTAAATGGAAGAAAGGCAAAAAAGAGAACTTTTTATGGGCACTTAGTTTATTTTATTAGGAAATTTGGACAAGGTTACATGATAACTAAGAACACAAAAGCAAAAAACAAAGAAGCATCGCATGCCAATGGGAAGAGTGGAACTAAGATGGAGCTGCATAGCCGTGAGCATGTCCGTCAGACCAAACACGAGGCGTTGTGATTTCATTTTCCTGAGGTCAGTTACTTGGACAGTTACACAGGTGCTGCGCTGCTCTCATATTTTTCCATGAGATGGTTCCTATTAGTTTGGTAGCTTTTCAGATGGAAAGACATGAAACACCAAACAAAAACAGCAACAGAGTTCAGGACCATAGAGGAGGGAGAGACCAGACAGGATGGGAAGAATGGGAGTCTTACCTACAGGACAGAGGCAGGTGCCCCGCCTAACAGCAGCATTGCTTCTGGCAGCAGCACTTCTGCTGGCAACAGCCCTTCCCACAGCCGCAGCCACACGAGCTGCAGGTGCGGCGGCAGCAGCAGATCACAGGCGTGCTACAGCAGCCCCCACAGCAGCCGCGGCAGCAGGGGCAGCAGCTGGAGCAGCAGCCCACCCGGTAGCGCCTGCAGGTGGTGCAGCTGCCACAGCCACCACAGCCACCACCGCAACCACTGCAGCCACCACCGCAGCCACCACTGCAGCCGCCACAGCCACCACCACAGCCACCACAACTTCCACAACCACAGCAACCCATGGTGTCAGTAGAGAGGACTCAGGTGAAGTGAGCGGAGAGGACTCAGGAGAGGTGAGGAGGTCTGATGCCTCCTTCTACTGTGGGAGGCCCTTATGTACCATCTTGGGAAAAGGAAGAGGGAGTGACCCAGGACACATGAGCAGTGGTCACTTCCTTGTTGTTGCTACTGCAGTTTCCATGATAAGGTTATCTAGGACTATTCCTTGTTTACATCCTTATGGGCTATATTTGACCCAGAACGTTTGCTAATTTTCAGTTGTCTCTGTTAAAACCAGATTAAAAGCAAGCCAAGAGATGCTAACATGTAGGAGAGGATCTTCATTTTCTCAGAAACTAGTTGAATCATTGAGACTTCGGGTTAAGCCGGAACCCAAGGTTGCTGCCGGCTGCTTTTCCATCTCTCTGCAATGGCTCCTCTCCAGGAAATCACCCTGGTTTCTTGGAAACTCCCGAGATGCAAAAGAGTAAATAAGAGCATCCAAATACAACATGTTGTTTTTGCAAAAGGGCTCACTTCCCAGCTATATTTCTGAAGGGATCTTTGTAGTAAATGACTTTTTTCTTTTTTGTTTTCCTCACAATTGTCTGTGATAAGGCTTGAAGCAACACTCCCTTCTCTTCTCGCTCTGTCCCCCCTCCCGGAGTGTTCACATTCACACCCACGGTGTAGATTTCCACATGTGTATTCCCTGGTTAGTTTCTCCATGGAGAGCCTCCAGCTCAGACTCTCCTGCAGACTGCAAAATCCATCAATAGCCACTCTCCATTCCGTCTTCTCCCCTTGGGGTTTCAGAGACATCTCCAGTGTCACATGCTCCAGACTCAAGTCATAATTCTCCCTGCCTGATCACCAACTACCCACCAGAAAAAAAACTGTGTTTTTCCTGCACTGCTCCGTATCCATCAAGGTACAAATCCATGTTAAAAATTATCTTTGAATCTTTCTTTTCTGTTAGTTCCATTTCTGGTCTTTCACCAAATTCTGTTGCTTCTGCCTCATTAATAACTTCAAACCTATTCAAGTATCTGTAGCTCCACTGTCCCCGTGATCCCAGTTCAAGCAACTCCCTGACAAGTTGAAAATGCTCTGTTTACTCCAAATACCACAGAGACAGCTTGGAGTCATTAATAAACAACTCTAATCAGGCATAGGGATGTGGCAGCACTTTCTCTCACTCAAATTTCTGAAGAACAATTTTACCAAGTTGGGAAAACAGGCTTTGGGCAGCGAGCGTGTTACAAAATGAATTGGAGGATGATCTCGTCTGCAGCAGAGATGCGGACTGCTGTCTGCTGAGCACTGACTGATTGCCAGAAGCCTCTACCTCAGCACGCATGGAGAAGACCCTGCTCGCACTCATATTTTTCTTGCCTTTTTAACAGACTTTTTGTTGGTCACAAACTCTCATGAAGTTTGTGATCCACAAACCATGTCCACAGCCACAGGCTTCTCCTTGGAGCCATGAACTCCTTTCCTTCCCATGCTGGGCCTTCATTCAGCTCAGCAAGCTTCTCTGACCTCTGGACCATGCGGCCCTCGATGTTCCCACTCTGTGCTCTCTAAATAGCCCAAGAGCCTATTCTCTAGGGAGCCCAGGCCAGGCTGTTTAGCACAGACTTGTTTCTCTTAGCCATCAATTAACATCACCTAATCAAGGACAAAAATGAATTCCTGGCGGGGCACAGTGGCTCACGTCTGTAATCCCAACACTTTGGGAGGCCGAGACAGGAGGATTGCTTGAACTCAGGAGTTCGAGACCAGCCTGGTCAACATGAGGAAACTCTGTCTCTACTAAAAATACAAAAATCAGCCAGGTATCGTGGCACATGACTCTAATCCCAGCTACTCAGGAGGCTGAGGCAGGAGAATC
>NW_012116599.1:7068668-7070815 GCF_000951035.1 Colobus angolensis palliatus | reverse complement strand
TGCTGCCGCCGCACCTGCAGCTCATGTGGCTGCGGCTGTGGGAAGGGCTGTTGCCAGCAGAAGTGCTGCTGCCAGAAGCAATGCTGCTGCTAGGCGGGCCCCCAGCCTCTGGCAGCTGCTGCAGGTAACTGCTGTAGGTAAGCTTTCCCCTTCTGTCTGCCACTGACTAATAGGACACAAGCATGACCTGAACCTGTCACCTGCCTGTGAGTATTTTACATTCCTACAGTGTGTTTGTGATTCTGCCTGCATTTAATCATCATCAACAAAAAGAATAACCATGCAGCCTTCTATGTTGATTACAACTCAAGTCATGACCTCAGTGAAATGGAGTCAAAATAGTTAGACCTTCTTGAAATGCCTCTAAGGTTGCCTTCATTTTCGTGCTGTTTTTACCACTGCCTGGGTATATTTGTATACACAAAGCAACACTTATCTTAATAAATTATACTAAATCATCCTCAAAGAGCTATCTCTTTTGTCCTTTCCAGTCTCTGAACTGTCTGTCCGTGGGGAAAAAGGAGTTTTATCCCAAAAGATAAATCAAAGAGTAAAAAACTAGATGAATTCTTTACAACAGACACAGATTCATAGATGATTAATCCATTGTGGTTTGGAAGGAAGGAAGGGACTTGGGGGCACATCCTCAGCCTGACACTTCATTATCATAAACCAAAACTTTCCCCAGTTCTCTCTCTTGATAGAGTCTTAGAAACAGACGTCTGGAGTCATAAATAGCTGTTCGGACTGCAAATGGTCATATGATCGTTCAGGAGCCTGGTCACCTTTGGGCAAAGATGAAATTTGGCTCTTAGCCATGTCAGGTATCGTGGAAGTCCGTAGTATCAACCACTTCAAACTACAAAATTAACTTTCATTGTAATGTGAGAATATCAGCATTAGAATCAAAATAATCATACACCCTACTGAGAGTGTCCTCATGCATAATAAAAAATGTCCCCAAACACCCCTTCTGCTAATTTTTCATAGAGATTCCCTGATTCTTTTCTTTGCAGACTCCAGATTCTTGACATATTGTGGCTGGTTTAGCAGCAAAGTGAGAAGGAAACGAGGCAGAGAGTGGGGAATCCCAGCTTGGGTGAGCAGTGGGGCGGGGTCCGAGGGAAGCCAGGCTCCTTGGGTGTGTCTCCAGGAGAAACTGGTTCTTGCTCCAACCCCACCAGGGCCACTTAGGGTGTTTCCTTGTTACTCTAAGCAGAGCTTGGCTCTGGATAGAAGCTTGAACAGGTTGAACTGACCACATGAATGTTATAAACAAAGGGAACACGGGTCAAATAACCATGTCAAATAAGATTTCCAAAGAGGGGAAGATGCTGTCACAGAAAGACAGTTTTCCTTCCACCCTGAAATTCAGAAGAGAGGATTCGGAGGCGGTGCGAGATGAGCCTCCCAATGTCTAAATTGACAAGGTGGTTTTGAGCACTCATCTGGCTCTGTCTCTATTTCCTTTCCAGCTCCAAGAGCCCTGTGCCTCTAGGACCCTCAGGTTACCCAAAGCCCCTTAGTTACTCTCAGCCTTTAGGATTTACCTCTAGGGTCCCACCCTGTCACTCATTCTTCCTTCCCAGTCTTCACCCATAGAACTGCCCCCTCCCCTGTGATGGTTCTCAGCTGGAAGAGTGGGGTCAGGAGAGAAGCATTAGTTCATCCATCTTACACTAAGGCAAGGGGCATCTGCTTTTCCTCATGAGGGAGGACCCCTCAAGTCGCTTTTCCCACACAGTAATGTTGACCAACCCAACGGGCAGGATTCTGGGACATGTGTCTTTTCCAGACACCAAAACCCAACACTCCTTAGGCACTTGCTCCTCCTGTCCCACTCGTTGAAAATGTGAATTTGTTTCCAGTCAGCATAAACAGTGGCTGTCTGCCAGGATTTGCTGGGTGTCATTACTCATGTTGACATAGATTCCTGAAAAAAGAGCCCAGGTGGCCTGGTGTAAGGTTTGTGTTTTGTGTGTGTGTGTGTGTGTGTGTGTATACATATACACACACACACAAAATGTGTATATGTATACACACACACACACCCACACATATTATGAGATAGTCAGATGGTCCGTCAGGCACAGCCACAAGAAGAGGCAAAGGAGGCTGGGCGCGGTAGCTCATGCCTGTAATTGTAG
>NW_012116599.1:7065402-7068188 GCF_000951035.1 Colobus angolensis palliatus | reverse complement strand
GGAGCGGTCTCAGCCAGGCAGACAGGGAGAGAGGGCCCACGGGCTCGCTCACGGGTGTCAGGGTGGAATATACGAGCAAGAGGTGCAGGGGTGCCCATCAGTGCATCTGAACGTTCCTGGGGCTCAGTCAGGGGAGGACAGGGAGGGGAACCTGTGGCAGGGGCTAAACATGCCACGCTGGGGCCCACCTGGGAGAGACGGGCAAAACTCACAATGCAGTGCACGGGGGGCACCTGTCTGCATCTCACCTCAGCAGAGGAGTAGCTGGAGGCACCTCCCTGTAATGCAGTTGTGAATTTGAGGCTTGGTTTAGGTTGTCTGAATAAATAGCACAAATGTAGCCAACTATCCCTTGCTGTGGGGGAATTTATAGGCAGGCCTTATAGGGATTTGCGAATCAAGTGAGAATACTAATAGATTGAAAAATGAAAACAGTTTGTTGGGAACAATTGAACTACAGAAATATCTTCTTTAAATTCTGACCCATCTTTTTTCTTCTTTTTTTAGTATTAAGTCCATCTGAGAAACTAGAGCCTTGGGACCCGGGGATGAAGAAACTTACGGTACAGACATGCGGGCTGACCTTCGCCCTGCGGGCCACGGCCTCTGCCATGCAACTGCACAAGCTTCAGCCTGAAACTCTCTCTGGCACTGCCCTAAACAGACCAAGCGTGAGGGAGGGAGCATGTAATGAAAAGTCCACAGAGAACAAGAAGACACAAGATTCAGTGCTCTGAAGCCATTCTAGATGGTTTCAGGGAAACTAGCTTCCCACCTCCGGTAGGGATACCATGGCAAATACCACACTTTGCCTAGGATGATCATTCTCTGTGCACAACGCATCCCATCCCAAAGACAGTCCATGGCAGGACTTGCTCCATCTCTGAACTGATCTCACCCCCTTAAACCTGCCTTTATATCTAGGCGTTTCTTTATTTTATTGTATTTTTTTGAGACAGAGTCTCGCTCCATTGCCCAGGCTGGAATGTAATGGCGCGACCTCAGCTCACTGCAACCTCCACCTCCTGGGTTCAAGGGATTCTTGTGCCT
This sequence comes from Colobus angolensis palliatus, assembly GCF_000951035.1. Classification (NCBI taxonomy): domain Eukaryota; kingdom Metazoa; phylum Chordata; class Mammalia; order Primates; family Cercopithecidae; genus Colobus; species Colobus angolensis. The sequence goes on along the minus strand of NW_012116599.1, from coordinate 7,067,138 downwards.
CAGCTTCCCAAGTAGCTGGGATTAAAGGCATGTGCCACCACGCCTGGCTAATTTTGTATTTTTAGTAGAGATGAGGTTTCACCATGTTGGCTAGGCTGGTCTCAAACTCTTGATCTCAAGTGATCTACCCGCCTCAGCCTCCCAAAGTGCTGGGATCACAGGTGTGAGCCAGCAGGCCCGGCCTACGTCTAGGAGTCTCTTCTAAAAATTGTTAATGCTTTTATAGACTACTCATGGTCTGAGTCATAAAACGTCATTTGCCTTTCAAATTATACCTTCCAAGTGAATGATGATTATTGAGGATTATCTCATTATTATCTACTTTTCTCTCTGGGTATAAAAAACACCACAGATCCCACACACACAAAAATGGTTTTTCTATCAGAAATGGATTCCCTTGTCTGACAAAAAGACACAGATTAGATTATTCTAATCTCAAGTCCCCTTAGGCTTATGAATTCAAAAAATAAACTAGAAGAAATGAACGAAAACATAAAACACAGATTAAGTTATTAAGTAATGTCTGAAATGAATTAGGAAGAAACCATAAGCCTTAACAATACTCCAATCACGGTTAAATTAATTTAGACAGAAAAGCAAATAGCAACTGACTTGAAAATAAGAAGTGGGGCCCAAGATGGGTACAAGAAAGCCAGGAGGGCTAAGATAAAGCCCAAATCCAATGTTCATCAATGCCTACACAGAGAGTAAAACCTGATGGCATTAATTTTGTGGTTAGGGAAATGTGAAAGCTAACTCGATAATACCACAGTTCTAAATGTGCACTGTTGGCTGAATTTATGGTGTGGTAGGGGGTGGTAAAAATTAGGCTTCTAAGAAAGGATGGAACTCTGCCCTCCAGGCAAGGAGTAAATGGCCTCGGTAGATGGAAATCTAAAGCAAATGTAGTCACCCGCATTTTGCAAAGAGGTGTGTTTCTGAAAAATTGTTCAAATCAGTTCTTTGTGAATAAAATAGGATTTTGAATGCATTCAGGAAGCTTGTCTTTTTTTTGAGACAGAGTCTCGCTCTGTCGCCCAGGCTGGAGTGCAGTAGCACGATCTCGGCTCACTGCAACCTCTGTCTCCGAGTTCAAGTGATTCTCCTGCCTCAGCCTCCTGAGTAGCTGGGATTACAGGTGTGCATCACCATGCCTGGATAATCTTTTTGTATTTTTAGTAGAGATGGGGTTGCACCGTGTTGGCCAGGCTGGTTTCGAACTCCCAACCTCAGGTGATCTGCCCGCCTTGACCTCCCAAAGTGCTGGGATTATAGATGTGAGCCACCACGCCCGGCCCATCTTACCTCTTTTTAAAGGAACCTCCCATCTCAAAATTGAATACAAACTGTAGAGAAATGCTGGACATTCAAGTATTCTGTTTGGTAACTGGAGGGCACAAACAACAGAGGCAGGAAGCTACTCTCAGGGTCTTTGACTTGCTCCACTATCACTGCCCATCCATGAAAGGCTTTCTAAGAGAGATAAAGATTTTCTAGAATGTGAGATATGTTCAAACCAAAATAAAGGCAAAGATAAACTTTTAATGATATGTTTTTATTAGGAGATTCAGAAAGTAGCTATTGACAAATAGGAATACAAGATAGAAAGGAAGCAGAGAAAAGCACGCACATGGAAATGAAATGATCATATACATCAAAAAGTCTGTTGGGAATCATAATCCTCGTTGAGCTCAGTGATGTGGACTCTTCCTGAAGAGGTAGGTTGTCCTCGCGTC
>NW_012116599.1:7063101-7065352 GCF_000951035.1 Colobus angolensis palliatus | reverse complement strand
GACCTCCCAAAGTGCTGGGATTATAGATGTGAGCCACCACGCCCGGCCCATCTTACCTCTTTTTAAAGGAACCTCCCATCTCAAAATTGAATACAAACTGTAGAGAAATGCTGGACATTCAAGTATTCTGTTTGGTAACTGGAGGGCACAAACAACAGAGGCAGGAAGCTACTCTCAGGGTCTTTGACTTGCTCCACTATCACTGCCCATCCATGAAAGGCTTTCTAAGAGAGATAAAGATTTTCTAGAATGTGAGATATGTTCAAACCAAAATAAAGGCAAAGATAAACTTTTAATGATATGTTTTTATTAGGAGATTCAGAAAGTAGCTATTGACAAATAGGAATACAAGATAGAAAGGAAGCAGAGAAAAGCACGCACATGGAAATGAAATGATCATATACATCAAAAAGTCTGTTGGGAATCATAATCCTCGTTGAGCTCAGTGATGTGGACTCTTCCTGAAGAGGTAGGTTGTCCTCGCGTCCTTGTTTTGGCTGCTTGGCATTAGAGAGGAAACTTTTCATGTAGGAAGACTGGGAACACCCAAAGCAGAAAATACAGGAACCCAGAATTCAGGAGCAAAGTCACAGTCCAAGAGCATAAGTGCTAGGATACCCAGAGGACAGGTAAGGCAGGTGAATGGGGTGAAGGAAAGTCCCCAGCATATCCTGCCACAGGACAGAGGCCAGGCCAGCCCACCTAGCAGCAGCATTGCTTCTGGCAGCAGCACTTCTGCTGGCAACAGCCCTTCTGCTGGCAGTAGCCCTTCCCACAACCGCAGCCACACGAGCTGCAGGTGCGGCGGCAGCAGCAGATCACGGGCGTGCTACAGCAGCCCCCACAGCAGCCGCGGCAACAGGGGCAGCAGCTGGAGCAGCAGCCCACCCGGTAGCACCTGCAGGTGGTGCAGCTGCCACAGCCACCACAGCCACCACCGCAACCACCACCACAGCCACCACCACAGCCACCACCGCAGCCACCACCACAGCCACCACCGCAGCCACCACAGCCGCCACCACAACTTCCACAACCACAGCAACCCATGGTGTCAGTAGAGAGGACTCAGGAGAAGTGAGAAGAGAGGACTCAGGAGAGGTGAGGAGGTCTGATGCCTCCTTCTGCTGGGGGTGGAGCTTATATACTAACTCTGGGGAAGAATGTTGACCTAAGACTCAGTGCTCCTTCCCTGTTGTTTATGCAAATATCCAAAGCAGAATCTCACATGGCCTTTTGTACACTTCCTTAATGGGTCCTTCTGACTTCAAAAACTTGCTAAATTGAGGTTTCACTTGTTTTTTTAAAGCCATCTATAATATACAATAGTAAACATCTAACAACTCCCTTTTCTTTTCTTGGTAATTGTAAAAGTCACAGTGGGATTACAATTTCCCTAGCTGTTGTACATTTCTCCATTGTATCAGTCCAGGACAAAGATCTTTCATTCCTACATTATTTGTAACTATTTATTAATTTGCAAAACATCTCTTTAGATGGAGGAAAGCACTTCAAATACGGAAAAGGAAAGAGTGGTCTCAGGTTATGTTATTTTGTCTCCCTAGGCAGAGCTCCTCAGCTATTTGCTAACCCTGTACCATTAGTCAGGACTCTCTGATTCAGAGAAGAGGGGATCCTGCATTATCACGGGTTATGACAGGGCATCCTTCGTGTTGTGCAGATGATAAAAGCACATCCTGAGCAGAACGTTGCCAAGTCACTTGCCAAACTCAATGAGGCTTCTGTTATCATCAGCCTGTTAAGGAAGGAGGATAATGCTGAAGGCATGTTTCTGGTAGTCCCCTAGTGCCTGGTTGATCCTGGATCAGTCCTCCATGGAATGCTTACTCGAAATGATTAGTTCCAGTTGGCCATCCCCATGAAAACTACTCTTTCCTGTCAAAGGAAAAATGAAAATGAAAAACAGAATAGTGAAGGCCATCAATGAAATCTACAGGTTCTAGCCCTGTGTGTCTGTTCTCAGAATATAGTGCTCTTATCAGTCACCCCAGGCCATGCCAAGGAGCACAAGACAAGGAGAACCCAAGAGTCCTCTCAGATCCCCGCAGGACCCAGACTTGGAGGAACTATGGTTCCCCCAGATGATGGCAAATTTTCTGTGTCCACTTGACTGGGTTAAGGAATGTCCTGATAGCTGGTCTCTGGATATGTCTGGGAGGGTGTTTCTAGAAGAGATTAGCTTTTGACTAATGCTGTGTACTGACTAAAGAAGATCACCTTCACCAACATGGGT
>NW_012116599.1:7057243-7058556 GCF_000951035.1 Colobus angolensis palliatus | reverse complement strand
CAGCACTGTGGTTCTGTTGTACAGTCCTCTAAGGCCTGCCTTCACTTAGTTGGCTTCAGGTACCATGTTTCAATGATGAGCTCCTGTGTAAAATCGTCAGTTTTTGGTCGATATTTTTCCTGCAGATGTTGGAATGTAATAATTTCCTGCCAATGTTTGGTAATTTTTTTCAATATTCCAGATTAAAGACAGAACAGTTAAATTACTTCAATAACTATATCGTAAAACACACATTGAACAGGCATTTCTTCCATGCCTTCACCTGGTACACATTTCTTTCCAACTCTCTAATCTCCAGGATTTTCTGTTTTTACTTAAAGAGGCCCATGAACCTCTACTTCGATGCACCATAATACTTTCCCATCATATAAACTTGCAGGGAGCAGTGTACTCAATTTAACAGTTGTTGGATTTGTCCTCCTCTTAACAGAAAGTGCCTCTGCAGGGCACTGTGAGAACCTAACAAGATGAATCCACAAGCTCCCAGTCTGATAAGAAATGCATGAAAAGAAATTCCAATAAAAGCACCTGCAACAAGAACCCTACCGATTGACTTTCTTAGATGTATGGGGAAAAATAAGTCAAGTCTGAGTGTCTATGGGAGAAGGGGAATTGAAAAGACTCTGACAGGGACTGTCTATCGCAGGAAAGGGCTTCAGTAAAGATTGGAGACAGGGGGCTGGGTGCAGTGGCTCATGCCTATAATCCCAGCACTTTGGGAGGGCAAGGCGGGCGGATCACCTGAGGTCAGGGTTTGAGACCAGACTGGCCAACATGGCAAAACCCCATCTCTACTAAAAATACAAAAAATAGCCAAGTGTGGTGGCAGGTGCCTGTAACCCCAGTTACTTGGGAGGCTGAGGCAGGAGAATCAGTTGAACCCAGGAGGCAGAAGCTGCAGTGAGCCAAGATCGCACCATTGTGCTCCAGCCTAGGCAAAACTCCATCTCAAAAAAAAAAAGATTGGAGACAGGGAAATATGAGGAGTAGTCGGGAATCACCTACTTGGCGTTGCTCACTGTTCTCCTATGAATCCTCCAAATAATTAGGTCAAAATGTAAATTTCTACATGCAGTGAATGTGCTAAAAAGTGTATTTATTACAAGTCAAGTAGGGAGAATTGCTTCATCAGGTTTCCTCACCCACACAGCCAACTTTCAAACCAGGTATTCAGATAATTGATGAGGTATGAACAAGTATCACAGTAATGTGGAAATTGCCATTCGGAGGCTGTGCTCTTGATTGAATTGATATCGAATGGATTAACAACAATTAAAAGTTTCTTGTCTCTAAACAAAGTTGAATTATTTGTT
>NW_012116599.1:7049154-7052288 GCF_000951035.1 Colobus angolensis palliatus | reverse complement strand
ACTAACAACAATGCCTTCCATTGTAAGAGGAGTCTAAAGACTAATGACCCAAAGGCTAGACCAGACTCCCACACAGATCACACATACCATCTAATAGGTTCTTTGCTTTTCTTGAACTTTTAAACCAAAATTAGGAAAAAAAAAGTGATATTGGGCAATGACTAGAACTCATTCAAAGTGTATCTGCATTCAGATTCACCGACATACAGGCAGGCAGCTCAGCTCGGCTTCATGGGGATACACAGCCGTCCCAAGCCCCAATCAGCCAACCTGTAAAATCCAGGTCATTGGAAACCACAGGGGATTCACATATGTGACCTATTAGTCAGTAGCATAAGTTCCTACATAAAGCGTGACTCAAGTGCATAAGCAAGCCAGTTAAATACAACCAGGTGTTGCCGTCCTAAACAGAGGAGGCTATTCAGTGCCTCTATCCATTAACTTCCCGCTTGTAATCCTATTGTGAAAGATAAACATTTGAGCAAAATCAAACCTAATCAACAAGCATTTGCTGAACCCTTGTAATGTGCAAGACAATACAGGTGATACAAAGATATATATGTCTAAATTACTTCAAATTAATAAGAGCGATGATAGCGGGCACAGTGGCTCACGCATGTAATCCCAGCACATTGGGAGGCCGAGGGAGGTGGATCACCTGAGGTCAGGAGTTCAAGACCAGTCTGGCCAACATGATGAAACCCTATCTCTACTAAAAATACAAGTGGGAGCCTGTAATCCCAGCTACTCGGGAGGCTGAGGCAGGAGAATGGCTTGAACCAGGGAGGCAGAGGTTGCAACGAGCTGAGATCATGCTATTGCATTACAGCCTGGGTGGCAAGAGTAAAACTCCATTGCACTCCAGCGTGGGCAACAAGAGTGAAACTTTGTCTCACATAAATACATAAATAAGAGATATGAGAAGAAATAATTGGGAAAAGTAAGGAAGAAAAAAGAATTAACTAGTAGCCCAACAAGAGTTGCCTCAAAGTAGTTGCTGGTGAATATTAAGACTTAACAAGAGAACAGACAAACTACTTCCAATTGGACAGTGAAGAAAGGGAGGTTTTATGAAGAAGACAGAGCCTTCTTCAATGGAAAACTGGACTTGAAAAGGTGGACAGGAAGGAGAAGCAGAGGGTAGAGGGTGTGGTGCAGTGCAGTCTGGGATCATCCTGTGTAAACTGATCCTCTGCCTCTAGAAAGATGTGATCTGATCTTTTTATACCTGAATTCCAAGAAGGAAAAATAATATCTATATCATAGGGTTATTATGAAGCGTAAATGTGATAACACGTATAAAGCACACAGAATAGGGCTTGGGACATAGTAAGCACTCAATAAATGCTAGTTATTTTTAGAATTTTAAGGTAGGTTACATGTTGTTAAGGGAAAATAGAAGACTTATTCAGGAAACAGGAAGGAAAGCAATTTACCTACAGTGGAAAGTTTATCCAATGGAGTTAGTAGATATTTAAGCTGGAAATAAAATTTGAGAGCAGTTATGAACTTTAGACTGTGAAGACTTTGATATTTCTTTTGCAAGTGAATTATATAGCACAATAAAAAATGGCTTTTCAGGAAGATACATCTGACAGCAGCTTGTAGGATCAAATTAAAAAAGAAAACCTAGAGATGGGTCAGTTAGATGGCTTGAGAGAACTTCATTCCCATTAAAAATTCTCAAATGCCAACAGTCTTCTAGAAATTCTTGTTCATCATACTCTATTACACTAATGAATACAACAAAGATAATTCCCCAAAGCGATTACAGTCAACAACAGAAACACAAGCTGAACATGTGCCCTGTTATTCTTTGCCAACAGAACAATCACACCGTACTGCACGCTTCTTTGCCAGGTGTTGTGCTGGGTGCTGGGCATAGGTGGGAGTGAGAGGGATGATCTACAAAGGTGACTGAGAGCCTCATGACGGCACATGTGTGCATGAACTTGGGACGATAAAGATGGGAGATGAGGAAACGGAAAAAGGAAATGGTTCTCATAGGCTCAGGGCAGAATGAGAGGTTCCTACTCCAATGTCAAAAAGTTTTGTTAGAGATATCTGAGGGGCCCATGGGTCACTGGGAGAGCAGTCGCAGGGCCTGTCTATGGAGGGAGATGAGATCTGAGCTGAACCCTGAGGAATGAGAGGAGAACCCACTCCCTGAAGGAGCTCTGGCACCTCACATGGTCCTGCCAAGATCAGGGTCTACCAGGACATTGGAGCACAAAGAATCTGTTCTCCTAGTTGCTAAGAAAGTCAAATCTATATTACGAGTATTTCCATAATGCTCAAACCTTTCTGGTTCTCTCTGGAAATCTTTTTGAACTTTTCTAATGTTGCAGGCACAATTCTAGGTATTTTACATGTATCATTTGATTTAATTCTTGAAATAACTTTGCAAAGCATATACTGTTGATACCCTCATTTTACAGATAAAAAAAAAAAATTGTCCAAGATCACAAGGAAATTGGAGAGCTGGAAACAGGTCCAGGCAGGCGGACCTCAGAGTCAGTCCTCTTAACCACTGTGCAACATTGCACTTACCTTTGCCATCAGTGTCGAGACCGGGGGTCAACAAACTGATGCCTACTTTTGCCCTGCCACCTGCTTTTGTACACAGTATTTTCTTGGAACACAGTCACTTACACACTTAATTGTTGTCAGTGGCTGTTTTAAAGGCAGAATCGCTGAGTTGACAAGTTGCAACAAATCATGTGGCCTGCAAAGCTGAAAATATTTACATCTGATACTTTACAGAAAAAAATTGCCACAGCGTACTCTAGATCATGAAGAACGTTTAGTCAAAAAAAGATTTTTGAGTGCAAGCAAGTTGCCTTGGGCCTAATACACTGTGGTGAGCTGCAATCCAGTGTGAGTTTGGCAAATTTGTTCTTTCTCCCACCTTGAATGAGCATGACACTTCTCTAAGCTTTTGTAGCCCACCTCCCTCCTAAGTGGAAGCTGTTTTGTTGCCATAACCAGTGTTAGGATGACTTTCCCATTTATTTATTTATTTATTTAGAGACATGGTTTCACTCTGTTGCTCAAGCTGACTGCTGTGGAGTGATCACAGCTCATATAGCCTTGATTTCCTGGGCTCAAGCAATTCTCCTGCCTCAGCCTCCCAG
>NW_012116599.1:7046602-7049104 GCF_000951035.1 Colobus angolensis palliatus | reverse complement strand
TATAGCACAATAAAAAATGGCTTTTCAGGAAGATACATCTGACAGCAGCTTGTAGGATCAAATTAAAAAAGAAAACCTAGAGATGGGTCAGTTAGATGGCTTGAGAGAACTTCATTCCCATTAAAAATTCTCAAATGCCAACAGTCTTCTAGAAATTCTTGTTCATCATACTCTATTACACTAATGAATACAACAAAGATAATTCCCCAAAGCGATTACAGTCAACAACAGAAACACAAGCTGAACATGTGCCCTGTTATTCTTTGCCAACAGAACAATCACACCGTACTGCACGCTTCTTTGCCAGGTATTGTGCTGGGTGCTGGGCATAGGTGGGAGTGAGAGGGATGATCTACAAAGGTGACTGAGAGCCTCATGACGGCACATGTGTGCATGAACTTGGGACGATAAAGATGGGAGATGAGGAAACGGAAAAAGGAAATGGTTCTCATAGGCTCAGGGCAGAATGAGAGGTTCCTACTCCAATGTCAAAAAGTTTTGTTAGAGATATCTGAGGGGCCCATGGGTCACTGGGAGAGCAGTCGCAGGGCCTGTCTATGGAGGGAGATGAGATCTGAGCTGAACCCTGAGGAATGAGAGGAGAACCCACTCCCTGAAGGAGCTCTGGCACCTCACATGGTCCTGCCAAGATCAGGGTCTACCAGGACATTGGAGCACAAAGAATCTGTTCTCCTAGTTGCTAAGAAAGTCAAATCTATATTACGAGTATTTCCATAATGCTCAAACCTTTCTGGTTCTCTCTGGAAATCTTTTTGAACTTTTCTAATGTTGCAGGCACAATTCTAGGTATTTTACATGTATCATTTGATTTAATTCTTGAAATAACTTTGCAAAGCATATACTGTTGATACCCTCATTTTACAGATAAAAAAAAAAAATTGTCCAAGATCACAAGGAAATTGGAGAGCTGGAAACAGGTCCAGGCAGGCGGACCTCAGAGTCAGTCCTCTTAACCACTGTGCAACATTGCACTTACCTTTGCCATCAGTGTCGAGACCGGGGGTCAACAAACTGATGCCTACTTTTGCCCTGCCACCTGCTTTTGTACACAGTATTTTCTTGGAACACAGTCACTTACACACTTAATTGTTGTCAGTGGCTGTTTTAAAGGCAGAATCGCTGAGTTGACAAGTTGCAACAAATCATGTGGCCTGCAAAGCTGAAAATATTTACATCTGATACTTTACAGAAAAAAATTGCCACAGCGTACTCTAGATCATGAAGAACGTTTAGTCAAAAAAAGATTTTTGAGTGCAAGCAAGTTGCCTTGGGCCTAATACACTGTGGTGAGCTGCAATCCAGTGTGAGTTTGGCAAATTTGTTCTTTCTCCCACCTTGAATGAGCATGACACTTCTCTAAGCTTTTGTAGCCCACCTCCCTCCTAAGTGGAAGCTGTTTTGTTGCCATAACCAGTGTTAGGATGACTTTCCCATTTATTTATTTATTTATTTAGAGACATGGTTTCACTCTGTTGCTCAAGCTGACTGCTGTGGAGTGATCACAGCTCATATAGCCTTGATTTCCTGGGCTCAAGCAATTCTCCTGCCTCAGCCTCCCAGGTTGCTGGGAGTACAGGCATGCACCACTATGCCCAGCTAATTTTTTATTATTTTTAAAGACAGGGTCTCACTCTATTGCCCAGGCTGGTCTCAAACTCCTGGACTCAAGTGATTGTCCCAGCTCAGCCTCCCAAAATGCTGGGATTCCAGGCTTGAGCCACCACACCCAGCCCCAGCTTTCTTATTTATTCACAAGTCTTTATGACTACTGATGCCTAGTAGTGGTCTCAGAGGCCATGCCAAGGACACCAGCAAGGACGTGAGCTACATGGAACCACCCCACCCCCCACAGTGCTCAACCTCCTTGTCCTAGCAAACACTTTCCAGTCATTTCAGAAACCACTGAGCACAGCAAGGCAGAGGCTATGTCCGTTCCCCCTTCCTTTGGGGCTCATTTTTCATTTCCTAGATAATTTTTCTTTTTAGATAGTGTCTCACTTTGTCACCCAGGCTGGAGTGCAGTGATGTTGTCACAGCTCATTGCAGCCTCAGCCTCCTGAGATCAAGTGATCCCCCTGCCTCAGCCTCCCGAGTAGCTGAGACCATAGGAGCACTTCACCATACCCAGCTAACACTTTGTTTTTTTTGCAGTGATGAGGTCTCCTATATCACCCAGGCTGGTCCTGAACAACTGCTCCCAAGGGATCCACCCATCTTGGGCTCCCAAAGTGCTGGGACTACAGACGTGAGCCACCACACCTGGCCTCCTAGATAAATCTCAAGGAGAAACAGAAACCTATCACCACCATCAACTCGCACCACCGTCATCCCACCCTAGAAAATCCTTAGGAGAATCCGAGTACACAGACCCCACAGGTAAGACATCATGTCAGGGCAGCAGCACAGGGCGGCTGTGTGCCTCTCTGATTAACAGCTACAGGTTCAGGGTCTGGGCCCATGGCCAGCTTCAGGAGGGTGCAG
>NW_012116599.1:7041334-7042772 GCF_000951035.1 Colobus angolensis palliatus | reverse complement strand
CAGCCACCACCGCAGCCACCACAGCCACCACCGCAGCCGCCACAGCCACCACCGCAGCCACCACAACTTCCACAACCACAGCAACCCATGGTGTCAGTAGAGAGGACTCAGGTGAAGTGAGGAAGGAGGACTTAAGAGGTGAGCAGGGGTCTGATGCCTCCTTCTGCTGGGGGAGGCCCTTATGTACCAACTCTGGGGAGAGGAGAGGGAAGACACGTGACCACTTCCTTGTTATTGTTTATTCCAGTTTCCGCAAGGAAACCTCCTATTTATGTCCCTATTAGGTACCTTTCATCTCATTAAGGCACTTATCTTCAATTCAGCTCAATTAACCTCTGTTCCATCCAGTGGGAATATTCAGCCAAGGACCTATCCCTATTTTCAAATACAGCCAGTCTTGAATAGATGAGCCAGAGAGACATATCTGTCATTGACGGTTTCCTTGCTCACTAATCTTTTCCCAGGAGAATCACATATTTCCCTGGACATCGCTCCAGAAAATATTCCTAGGGTTTCCTTGATTAGGAGAAGGAGAACACAGAATTTCACATAAAGGAAGTTCCCCATCTGCTATTTTTTATCTGGTCTGGAAGTCACAGTTCAAAGAGGCCACCTGCATCTGGTGAGTGGCTATGTCTGATTCTTCTACCTGGGAGAGCCCTCAGCACACACAGTGAGCTCATTTAGGGAATTATCAAGATCAGCCTCACTAGGGAAGCCCACAGCCCTCAGATCCAGCTTCAGTACCTTCTGGTCCTCGGGTTTCTGCCTCCTAATGAATTCTTCTCACACGAGTCACATTTTGTAGATCCTACCTTAATGACAGAGCTGGCAGCAAGGCAACTCCAAGGTAAGGGTCCAGAGGCCCCAGGAAGCTCCACTGCCCCAAAGACAGCCTCATCTGGCCTTGCAATGTTGCTCAGAACTCAGGAAGAAGGGGACTAATCAGTGGCAGGCTTCCCAAAACATGTTTGCTAGAAGATTCGTTTCACAGGACGTTAAAAGGCAACACACAAAAAAGGTTTGACTATTTTTGAGAAATAATGGATTTAAATAAAGCCCAACAGGCTTTTTGACTCTGTTCTTCTCAGTGACTTGCCTTTGTCACGTGCTCTGTGACTCTCTAAGTGGGAGGGGGAGTACCCTGCACCCCGCACCCCGCCCCGAACTTCCTTTCAGTCTGGAAAGCAAGGCTTTCATTTACTTCTCAGGTGTGGAGTCCCAGGACATCCCACATTCAGATTTTGATGGTGGATTTAGAAAAGCACATTCACACATTGTCCAAAGAGCAGAGAAATGGTAGAGCAGCAGTTCTCAAACGTATTACTCTCTGGATCCCTATGCTCCTAAAAAGTATTGAGAACTCCAAATTGTCCTTGTTATATGGCTTATATCTATAGATATTTAATGCATTCTAAGTTAACACTGAGACTTTTAA
>NW_012116599.1:7037089-7039539 GCF_000951035.1 Colobus angolensis palliatus | reverse complement strand
CCGTCACTCCAAGAAGGCACTTCCTACCATAATGTGCAAAAAACTGCTGGAATCCAGTCGGCCCTCCTCTTCTTGGGTAACCATGGAGGAGGAGGTGGGTGTGGGTCCCGCTCACATCATCCAAGACTGGCCCCTGCCCCTGTGCACTTGAAACCACCTCCATCTGGCTTTCTAAATCTCCTTTCTCAGGCGTCTCTTCCTCTCATTCCCTCACTCCACGGGTATTTGCTGAGCACCTAGGAAGTGCTGCCCATCCTAGACACTGCAAACACAGCAATGAACACTCCCCCAACCTTCCAGACTCTTCCATCCACATCAAAACCTTGAAAGTGGCACTTCTCCTACCTTCAAGCAAAAAAAAGCACACTGTTGAGCCCAGTCCCCCTCCAGCTACTATTTTTGTGTCTCCTCCCCTTGACAGCCACACTTCAGAAAGCATTGTCCAAAAAAACCCAAGAAAACAACAACAAAAAACCTCCCTCTAGATGATAGGCATGAGAACAGTGACACTAAAAAATAGGTGTTGGGTGAGGAAGCAGGAATGTGGGATGAGGAGTCAGCAAAGTATGCATAGGATTATATACAACGGCCTGGCGCAGTGGCTCACGCCTGTAATCCCAACACTTTGGGAGGCCAAGGGGGACAGATCACTTGAGACCAGGAGTTCGAGACCAGCCTGGTCAACATGGTAAAACTCCGTCTCTACCAAAAATACAAAAATTAGCCAGGCATGGTGGCACGCACCCCCCAGCTACTTAGGAGGCTGAAGCAGGAGAATGGCTTGAACCTGGAAGGTGGAGTTTGCAGTAAGCTAAGATATTACCACTGCACTCCAGCCTGGGCAACAGAGCACAGCTCCATCTCAAAATGAAAAGATTATACACAAAAAGCCACGCACAGCGGAGCATGTCTACAGTGCCAGCTATTCAAAAGGCTGAGTTTGGAGAATCCCTTTAGCCCAGGAATTTTAGGCCAGTCTGGACAACATAGAAAGACTCCTTCTCTTAGAAAGAACAAATTTAAAAAAATTTTTTAAAGGTTGTACATAATAAAATGTGTTGGCATGTCTTTTAAAATATAAAAAAAGAAGAAGCACAATATTACCTATAATTCTATTTAAGTATAATTAGTGATAATATTTTTCCACTATGAAAGTTATATATGCTCATTGTAGAAAACTGGAAAAATACACAGAAATACGAAGAAAAAAATTATCCACAATCACACCTTATGGAAATAACCAGTCTTCACTTTTTAATTTTCTTCCAGAATTTTATGTCCACCCATCTGCTCTACTTAAAAACAAAATTGGGGATTATGGTACATATATTGAGAGTTATTGTTTGTTCACTTACTATAAAAAAAAAGACTCTTCACCAAAAATCCTCCAAAACTTCCCCACTTCTCTCTAGACAACTCCTGCATGTGAAACGCTCTAACTCAAATCCCCAGTGGCCTCCACTGTGATGGAGTCCACAGTACGCTCTTCGCTCTTCTACAATGTCACAAGATGACTTCTCAGACTATGTGACTGACAAATCTTTCTTAACACATTCTCACCTCTTGACTTTTATGAGACAAAATTCCTTGTTTTTCTCCTACTACTTCTGTTAATCTTCTTCAGTCTACTTTGCAAAAAATGACTCTGGGAGGTTTGAGATTTGGTAAAGAAGTCTTCCTTGTTGTGTCTTTGGGAGAATTTCACTTTCTTTAGATTTCATTGACTTCTTTGTTGAATACTTTAGACTTTATTACATGGATCTACCTTTTTAAAATTCTGATTTTTCAGAAGGCCTTCAGTCTCAAATATTTTCAATTATATCTTCCTAAATGTAGGACCATTTTTTCTTTTTGTAAGAACAGGAGGCAGGGCATCACCAGGTCTTCCTATAATGATCTGAATAATAAGGGAGCTATAATTCTCCATCCTGTTGGATCTGGACCAGTGCTGCCCAGTTGGACTTTTTGGGAAGATGGAAATGTTCTGTTCTGAGCTGACCAATATGGTAGCCACTTACCACATGTATCTATCAAGTACTTAAAATGTAGCTAACGAAGCTAAAGAACAAAATTTTTTACTTTATTTAAATTTGATTAACTTGAACTTAATTAGCCTACATTGTGAGTGGCTGCCATATTGGACAGAACAACTCCAGACTGTAGTTCTTTGAAAGGAAGAACTATACGTTATCCTTACTGGTATCAATTTATGCAAAGTTTAATAATTGTCTACTGTTACACATTTCAGGCTCTGTGTAGTACTTGGTGGAGTAAGATAAACAAGAGATAAAACTGGCCCTAAAGAAGCATGTAAGGTCCATCAAATAAGATAGACACAAAAGCAAACCATAAGAATGTAGTTCTTTGAAAGGAAGAACTATACGTTATCCTTACTGGTATCAATTTATGCAAAGTTTAATAATTGTCTACTGTTACACATTTCAGGCTCT
>NW_012116599.1:6997489-7036844 GCF_000951035.1 Colobus angolensis palliatus | reverse complement strand
GGAAGAACTATACGTTATCCTTACTGGTATCAATTTATGCAAAGTTTAATAATTGTCTACTGTTACACATTTCAGGCTCTGTGTAGTACTTGGTGCAGTAAGATAAACAAGAGATAAAACTGGCCCTAAAGAAGCATGTAAGGTCCATCAAATAAGATAGACACAAAAGCAAACCATAAGAATTGAATATGAAAAGCCCTGAAACAGAAGGCCAAATGGAAAACATACAGGGGATCAGTTACTCAAATTCCCAATGCCTAGCACAGTTCCTAATTTATAATAGTCAGTTCTGGTGTAACACTTGTTTTTGAAAATGTAAATGTGTTCCAAGGAGGCTGATGTATTGGGAAATAACTGGAACATAATGCAAATTTTGCATTTGCTTATATGTGATTTTGTCCAAGAGAAATACTGAGCAGATACAGAAAACTGCACCCAGCTAAAATGCACACATGCATACTTCAAACAACTACCTACTAGCTACCTGTTCACAGATGCGCTGTGAGTGAAATCCATCCACATATACAGTTACAACTGTGTTTCATTTCAGATACCACTCCCTTCCTATCACTTGACAATACCACAAGCTGCAACCCTTCTTATGGCCACTTCCATAAGCAAACTTCAGGTAAAGTGCCACATTTATTACAAGATATATGTATATCCTGTAATACACACACATACACATATATACATATGTGTAATGTATAGAACTGTGCACCTTTTTATTAAGTTCTCCATCTTTTCTTTAATGAGTCACTGTTGAAGTTTTTTGAGTGCTGTTCCCAAAGCTGAGCATTAGCCATGGGTCCTATGATTTTTTTGCACAATTTTGTACAGTCTCATGATTGTTAGGAACACATATGTTGTGTTACAGAAGAACTGACTGTAGGTGCAGAAAAAAAATCTTAGCAATGAGTGCAGTTAGTACCCAGATCTTGGATTCTAAGTATCATTATCCAATAAAAGGAACCAGAATCCTTGGAGAACAGGCTGATTCCAGATCTGGGACAGGAAAAGAATGAAATGGGACCTTGAACATGTTGTGTCAGAATATAAGTTAGTACTTCAAAAATTATGGAGATATTTTTTAAAACCACAGACCAGCTTGAAGGTGCTACCAATGGCAAAATTTGGAACAATTTAAGTATCAAAATAATGGCAGTAACATATTTATAACTCAATGAATAGAATAGGGTTCGATCAACCAATATTGATGTAAATGATTAAATGGGAGAACGCATATCTTTGACCTAGCCAGACATTGCTTAATTGCTCTCAGAATTGGTTATAGCAATTTACACTCCCACCCAACAAAGTATGAGAATTCTAATGGTTTGACGTTCTCACTGATACTTGGTATTGTCAGATTTGAACATTTTGATAATTAGGTGGGTATAACCTGATAATCAGGTGGGTATAAACCACACTGTGGTTTTAATTGGCACTTTTCTGATTACCAGTGAGGTTGAGCATCTTTTCGTGTTGAGTTTTGTCTTCCATAACTCCTCAATTCATATTCTTCATTCATTTTTCTATTAAGTTGTTTGCTTTTAAAAATTAATTTGTTCTTTAGGCTAGAGTTTATTTTAATCTTTATTTTCTGCATTTTTTTTGTTGTTTTTTGTGTTTGATTTTTTTCGAGACGGAGTTTTGCTCTTGTTTGCCAGGTTGGAGTGCAATGGTACGATCTTGGCTAACTGCAACATCCGCCTCCCGGGTTCAAGTGATTCTCCTGCCTCAGATGCCCGAGTAGCTGGGATTACAGGTATGCGCCACCACACCCTGCTAATTTTTTGTATTTTTAGTAGAAATGGGGTTTCAACATGTTAATCAGGCTGATCTCGAACTCCTGACCTCAGGTGATCTGCCCACCTCAACCTCCCAAAGTGCTGGGATTACAGGTGTGAACCACTGTGTCCAGCCAATTTTCAGCATGTTTTTATGTGAAAATGTTTTCTTCTCTTTCATTTGAAGTATTTTCTATTTAATTCCTGTTTTTCTTTATTGTTTGGATTTCTCTATTCTAAGAAATAATGTATCCTTGATGAACACACATGCAGAAATGCTCAACAAAATTCTGCAAACCGAATCCCACAGCACATCAAAAAGCTTATCCACCATGATCAAGTAGGCTTTCTCCCTGGGATAAAAGGTTGGTTCAACACATGCAAATCAGTAGATGGGATTCATCACATAAACAAAACTAAAGACAAAAACCCCATGATTATCCCAACAGATGCAGAAAAGGCTATTAATAAAATTCAACATCCTTTCACGTTAAAAACTCTCAATAAACTAGGTATTGAAGAAACATATCTCAAAATAATAAGAGCCATCTAAGACAAACACAGCCAATATTATACTGAATGGGCAAAAGCTGGAAGTATTCCCCTTCAAAACTGGCAAAAGACAAGGATGCCCTCTCTCACCATTCCTATTCAACATAGTATTGCAAGTTCTGGACAGAGCAATCAGGCAAGAGAAATAAATAAAGGCAACCCAGCACTTTGGGAGGCCTAGGTGGGCGGATCACCTGAGGCCAGGAATTCGAGAACAGCCTGACTAACACGGAGAAACCCCATCTCTACTAAAAATACAAAATTAGCCAGGCCTGGTGGTGCATGCCTGTAATCCCAGCTACTCGGGAGGCTGAGGCAGAAGAATCACTTGAACCCGGGAGGCAGAGTTTGCCGAGATCACGCCATTGCACTCCAGCCTGGGCAACAAGAGTGAAACTACGTCTCAAAAAAATAATAATAATAAAATAAATAAAGGGCATCAAAATAGAAAGAGAGGAAGTCAAACTATCCCTGCTTGCAGGTGACATAATCTTACATCTAGAAAACCCCACAGTCTCTGCCCCAAAGCTCCTTAAGCTAATAAACCATTTCAGCAAAGTTTTAGGATACAAAAATCAATGAACAAAAATCAGCAGCATTCCTATACACCAACAACAGTCAAGCTGAGAGCCAAGTCAGAAATGCAATCCCATTCACAATTGCAACAAAAAGAATAAAATACTTAAGAATACAGTTAACCAGGGAGGTGAAAGAGCTCTACAATGAGAATCACAAAGCACTCCTCAAAGAAATCAGAGTTGACACAAACAAATGGAAATACATCCTATGCTCATGGATAGGAAGAATCAATATCATTAAAATGGCCATACTGTCCAAAGCAATTTACAGATTCATCGCTGTTCCTATCAAACTACCAATGACATTCTTTACAGAACTAGAAAAAAACTATTTTAAAATTCACGTAGAACCAAAAAGGAGTCTGAACAGCCAAAGTAATCCTAAGTAAAAAGAAAGAATCTGGAAGCAATATGTTACCCAACTTCAAACTATACTGCAAGGCTACAGTAACCAAAACAGAATGGCACTGGCACAAAAACAGACACATAGACCAATGAAACAGAGCCCAGAAATAATGCTGCTCACCTACAACCATCTGATCTTTGACAAAGCTGACAAAAACAAGCAACAGAGAAAGGACTCCCTATTCAATAAATGGTGCTGAGATAACTGGCTAGCCATATGCAGAAGATTGAAACTGGACCCCTTCCTTACACCACATAAAAAAATCAACTCAAGATGGATTAAAGACTTAAATGTAAAACCCAAAACTATAAAAACCCTAGAAGAAAATCTAGGCAATACCATTCTGGACATTGGCATGGGCAAAGACTCCATGACGAAGATGCCAAAAGCAATTGCAACAAAAGCAAAAATTGACAAATGGAATCTAATTAAACTAAAGAGCTTCCATGCAACAAAACAAACTATCAACAGAGTAAACAGAAATCCTACAGAATGAGAGAAATTATTTGCAAACTATGCATCTAACAAAAGTCAAATATCCAGCATCTATAAGGAACTTGAACAAATGTACAAGCAAAAATCAACATCATTAAAAAGCAGGCAAAGGAAATGAATGGACACTTTCAAAAGAAGTCATATATGCAGCCAACAAGCATATGAAGAAAAGCTCAGTATCACTAATCATTAGAAAAATGCAAATCAAAATTACAATGAGATACTGTCTCACAAGTCAGAATGGCTATTATCAAAAAGTCAAAACATAACAGACGCTGGTGGGGTTGCAGAGGACAGGAAATGCTTATATACTGTTGGTTGGAGTGTAAATTAGTTCAACCATTGTGGAAAGTAGTCTGGTGATTCCTCAACGAGCTAAAAACAAAACTACCATTTGACCCAGCAATTCCATTACTGGGTATATACCCAAAGGAATATAAATCATTCTATCATAAAAATACACACACACATGTTCATTACAGCACTATTCACTATAGCAAAGACATGGAATCAACCTAAATGTCCATCAGTAGTAGACTGGATAATGAAATTTATCCATTTAGAAATTTCTTTATCCAGTCTACTATTATGGAATATTTTGCAGCCATAAAAAAGAACGAGATCATGCAAGGACATGGATGGAGCTGGAGGTAATTATCTTTAGCAAACTAATGAAGGAACAGAACACCAAATACTGCATTTTCTCACTTATAAGGGAGAGCTAAATTATGAGAACACAAGGTTGCGAACAGGAGAACAGCAGACACTGGCGTCTACTTGAGGGTGGAAGCTGGGAGGAGAGAGGGGATCAGAAAAAATAACTATTGGGTACTAAGTTTAGCACCCAGGTAATGAAATAATCTGTAAACCAAACCCTCATGACATGAGTTTACCTGTAACAAACCTGCACTTGTACCCCTGAACCTAAAAGTTAAAAAAAAGAAAAATAATAATTTATTGTGTCTTCTTAAAATATTAAGCTTTGCTTTTCATTTTTAGATCTCAAAATCATCTGGAACTTTGTTTTTTGTGCGGTGTGAAGAAGGATGCTAGTGTTATTTTTATCCATATGGATAACCTGTTATTTCAGTACTAATATTGAATAGTCAATATTTTCTTCTGATTTTAACAGTTCTGCCATACACCAAATTCCAAAATCTATGTGATTCCATTTCTGGGCTCTCTATTCCCCTCCATTAGTCTGTCTGTCTCTCTCAGCAACAAAATTTCTCACTGTTTTAATGGCCATGGCCTTAGAATGAGTCCCAACATCTGATAGGACAAACTTTGCTTCTCATTCCTCTTAAACCATGGATTGGATATTATTGACTTTTGTTTTGTCAAGTGTATTTTAGGGGCAGCTGTCAAGTTAAATCAACACAAGAAAAGTTTTTACATCTCTTTATGTTTTTAACAGAATTGCAATCCATGTATTTATTTGGGAAGGATTGACGTCTTTTAGATGTCAGTTGAGACTTTCCATGCACAAACGTCTATTTCTTTCTTCTTGTATGTCCCTCAGTAGAATTTAATCATTTTTTCCATCAAGATCCTACATGTCATTGGATTCATATATCATTATATTTTAATTTTAATTTTGTTGCTATTTTAAATGGATTCTCTAAATCCTTGTTTTGAGTAAACCCATTCAAAAAGTAATTTTTTTAATTACATTTTCCCACTATTTGATATTGAAATCTCTTTACGTTGAATACTGGTTTTTAAGACCTCCTTTTCCTCCAGGACTTCCTATTACATTTAATATATTAATGTGAATTTCCCAAATGGAGACAATATGCAACATTTCCTGGGCTTCTCTGATGATAACACTCATTTTAATAAAGACTCTATATACCTAATGTGTTGGGGTTTTTTTAAAGGATGATTAAGGATAATACATATAAAATGTATATACTCAGAGTAAAAGACAGCTACATTTCGAATGAGGACTCTTTCCTCTGGGCAGCTATTACTAATTTGCAAAAGAGGAGGAATGGCTGAATCTCTTTGGCTTAGACCATCAACTACCATCAAAATAATTTTACCCTCAGGTAGACAGATTGAAACAATGCAGTGTTCTCTGAAAAAATATCAGTCAATTCTGATTCCATTTTTGAAATAGAAGTGAATTTATCTAAAATTGAAATTTAAAAATCAAGGTGTTTACACCCCTGAGGAAGTAACAAACAGAAAACAAAAGTTTGCCACAGAAAGTGGCCAAAGCAACGAGGAAGTGACTACAGTCACGTGCCAAGCCCCAGCAGGAGTACTTAAGGCTCCCTTGCAGAGACAAACATCAGACCTCATCACCTCTCACATTCTCCCTCCTCACTTTACCTGTGTCTTCTCTACTGACACCATGGGTTGCTGTGGTTGTGGAAGTTGTGGTGGCTGTGGCGGCTGCGGTGGTGGCTGCGGTGGTGGCTGTGGCAGCTGCACCACCTGCAGGTGCTACCGGGTGGGCTCCTGCTCCAGTTGCTGCCCCTGCTGCCGCGGCTGCTGTGGGGGCTGCTGTAGCACGCCCGTGATCTGCTGCTGCCGCCGCACCTGCAGCTCGTGTGGTTGCGGCTGTGGGAAGGGCTGTTGCCAGCAGAAGTGCTGCTGCCAGAAGCAATGCTGCTGCTAGGCAGAGCACCTGCCTCTGGATGAGTTTGATGGATCTCGCTTGCCCATTGTAAACCTTCCCCCAACTCGCCCCGGTTCTCTTTCCATCGCTGGGAGTCACGCATGTGCACTCAAGGGCTGTAGATTTGATACCCTCCTCTCTGTCACATCACAAATCTATAATTTCAAAATATTGAGTGATATCGACGTGAACAATGAAAACTATGAAAGCAAGGGAAAGCCCAGCTCCTGCAAACAATTCACGTGCTGAAGAAATGGAAAATGAAATCATAGTTACTAACTTTTGTGTTTTTCTGAAATTCCTTAACACAAACTTCAGTGCCTGCCCTTCTCTTCATTGTGCTGTAAATTACATACTATTTCTATGCTAGTCTCATATCCAGCAGTTCTGTACCGCTAAAAACTAAACGCATAGAATAGTGTACCATATATTGATGGCTAAACATCTCTTTTACTTTTACTTATTGACTTGCTGTAAGAGGACTTTTTGTGCTGTATAAATTCATGCAAGTTAAATAAAGAAATCCTGCTGGGAAGAATTTCCTCTACTGTCAGATTCATTTCTTTTATGATCAAACTTGTGCTAAGATGCATCATGGGCTCAATATCCAGGGCAGAGACATTTCACATGTGGAGCAGGGCTCAAGGAAGCCTTATTCCCCCAGCTTCAATGTCCCTGTCTCACTGTTTGTGACACTCATTTCTTTGGAGTCAATGTTAATGTAATTTACTCCCAAATTGCCTACATCTCACTTCCACTCATTGGGTCAAGTCAAAGGAGCATGAATCCAATTTGGGTTGCGGAGATGCCAAAAGAATAGCAGGTGCTTTACCCCAAATCAGCCTAACCCATCCGTGAAAATGATAACCTTAAAACAAATGTAATACATTTTCAAATCTGTCTTAAATCTTTCCTTTTCTAATCCCAATTAGAAGTATATGACCTTAGGACTGGGCACAGTGGCTCACGCCTGTAATCCCAACACTTTGGGAGGCCGAGGTGAGTGAATCACCTGAAGTCAGGAGTTTGAGACCAGCCTGGCCAACATGGTGAAATCACCTCTCTACTAAAAATAGAAAAATTAGGCGGGCTGGTGGCAGTTGTCTGTAATCCCAGCTACTCAGGAGGCTGAGATGGGATAATTGCTTGAACCTAGGAGCTGAAGGTTGCAGTAAGCCAAGATTGCACCACTGCACTCCAGCCTGGGTGACAGAGCAAAACTCGGACTCAAAAAAAAAAGGAAGTATATGACCTTGGATACAAAATACTTATCACAGAGAAGGGTTTTCAGAAGAGGCCACAACCAGGTCAGGCCAGCAGATATCTGCCTCATGCAGAATTGGCTCTGTGCTGGGATGGGTTGAGACCTATCGGGAGCAGATGTGATGCAGGTACTGACAGAGTCTAATGAGCCCAGGTTAGGCCCACCCTGAAGATGTAGAGGTTTCAGTCTCTTTGTTTTTACTCTAGCATTAATCTTAGAAACGATGATAATGGTTTAATTTTATATTTGTCGGTTTCTAACAGCGATTCTTCACCTCATTCCCATGAGGAGAACAAACAAAGCAAAAGTACAAAATGGATCTAAGATGCTGATCAAGGATTCACCATACTATTTACATGCATTCATGTGCAAGGGCATGAAGATTTTGTAAAGTCTCTCTGCAACATGCAAACAAAAACTGAAATTACACTTAGCCAATCCCAACTAAGAATATAACATAAGTACCTGATTGTTCATGTCCCAGGAAGTTGCTCCTCATGTGTAACTAACAGAATATGAGTTAAACAGAGGCCGGGCACAGTGGCTCACTCCTGTAATCCCAGCACTTTGGGAGGCTGAGGCAGGTAGATCGCTTGAGCTCAAAAGTTCGAGACCAGCCTGGGCAACATGGTGAAACCCCATCTCTACTAAAAGTACAAAAATTAGCCAGGTGTGGTGGTGCACACCTGTAATCCTAGCTACTTGGGTGACAAGAGTCGCTTGAACCCGGGGAGGTAAGGTTGCAGTGAGCTGAGAACGTGCCTCTGCACTCCAGCCTAGGTGACAGAGTGAGACTCTGTCTCAAAAAAAGAAAAATAAATAGTAAGCTAGAAAAGTTAAACAGAAAGAAAACATCTACATAATTGAAGAATTCAATGGCAACACCTAGCAGACTTAGAAATTGGAAAGAATTAATCTACACTGATTTTGTGATATATCCTACATTTTAATAACTTAACCATTTACCTTTAGACAGGAGAATTTCTAAAAAATTCAGGATAAAGAGTGACTTGTTCTCTTTAGGAGTCCAGGTATAGAAAATCCATGCCCTCTATTGCTAGCCCATTTCAATGTACTATTATCCTCCACTTAAAAGTCTTCCATACACATTATTGAAATCTTCCCTGCTTTTGTGTTTCCTCTTGTCCTCTGTAGACCAAAGAGCAACATCTAAAGATCTGCTCAACAAAACCCTTTATGGACCTGGGACAGTCTCGTTTTTTTGACAACTAGATCTCCTGTGAACTCATGACTGTAGGGAAGACACCAAGCCATTCATGAGGGATCTGCCTCCATGATCCAGACACGTCCCACTAGGCCCCCCTCCAACACTGGAGGTCACACTTCAACATGAGATTTGGAGGGAACGAATATGCAAACCATATCATTCTGCCCTCGGGCTCCTAAATCTCATGTCCTTCTCACAATGCAAAATAAAATCATCCCTTCCCAAGAGTCCCCAAAAGTGTTAACTCATTCTAGCATCAGTTCAAAATTCCAAAGTCTCATCTGAGACTTAAAGCAAGTTCCTTCCTCCTATGAACCTGTAAGATCAAAAGCAAATTATTTACTTCCAAGACACAATGGTGGTACAGGCACTGGGTAAACATCCACATTCCAAAAGGGAGAAAATGGCAAAAAGAAAGGGGTAATGGGCCAGACACAAATTCAAAACACAGCAGGGCAGGCATTAAACCTTAAAGCTCCAAAATAATGTTTGACTCCAGGTCTCCTCATATCCTGGGCACACTGGTGCAAGGGGTGGGCTCCCAAGACTTGGGCAGCTCCACCCTGTGGCTTTGCAGAGTGCAGCCCCCATGGCTGTTCTCACGGGTCGTAATTGACTCTGTGGCTTTTCTAGGCTCAGGGTGTAAGCTGCTGGTGGCACTACCATTTTGGGGTCTGGAGGGTGGTGGCCCCCTTCCCACAGCTCCTCTAGGCAGTGCTCTGCCAGGGACTCTGTGTGGGGGCTTGATGTGTTTTAGATATTTGTTCCACCCAAATCTCATGTTGAAATGTAATCTGCAATGTTGGAGGTGGGGCGTTGTGGGAGGTGATTGGATCATGAAAGCAGATCCTTCATGGCTTGGTGCTGTCCTTGTGACAGTGAGTGAGTTCTTGTGAGATCTAGTTGTTTAAATGTGTGTGGCACCTCCACCTCCAACTCTGCCTCTTGCTCCTGCTTTTTGCAATGTGATATGCCTGCTCCCTTTGCCTACTGCCATGGGAAGCTTTCTGAGGACTCCCCAGAAGCCACACAGATGCCAGTGCCATGCTTGTACAGCCTGCAGAACTATGAGCCAGTTAAACTACTTTCCTTTATAAATTACCCAGTCTCAGGTTTTCTTGATAGCAATGCAAGAATAGCTTAAACAGGGCTCCAACCCTGTAATTCCCATCAGCACTGCCCTAGTAGAGCCTCTCTGTGAGGGCTCTGCCCCTGCAGCAGGCTTCTGCCTGGGGACTTAGGCTTTTTCATACATCCTCTGAAATCTAGGTGGAAGCTGCCAAACCTCTGCATTCTGCATGCCTGTGGGCTTAACACCACGTGAAAAACACTAAGGCTTATAGCTTGTGCCATCTGGAGTGGTGGCCAGAGCTGTACCAGTTACCCTTTGAGTTGAGGCTGGAGCCAGAGCCGCCAGGATTCTGTAAGCAGTGTCCCAAGGCTAAACAGGGCAGTGGAGCCCCAGGACTGACCCCTGAAACCATTCTTTCCTCCTAGCCTCTGGGCCTATGATGGGAGGAGCTGCCTCAAAGACTTCTGAAATGTCTTCAAGGCCTTTTTCTCATTGTCTTGGCTATTAGCACCTGGCTACCATGAAAATCTAGCAAGTGGTTGCTCCATAGTCCACCTGCATTCCTCTCCTGAAAATCTGAAAATAATTTTTCCGTTTTTACCACACAGCTAGGCTGCAAATTTTCCAAAATTTTACACTCTGCTTCTCTTTTAGTTGTAAGTTCCAACTTTAAGTCATTCATTTGTTTCCACATCTGATCATAGGTTGTTAGAAGCAGCCAGGCCACCTCTTGAGTGCTCTGCTGCTTAAAAATTAATTCCATCAGATACCCTATGCTATCACACCTAAGTTCAACCTCCCACGAATCATTAGGGCATGGATACAATGCAGCCACGTGCTTTGCTAAGACAAAACAAGGGTGATCTTTACTCCAGTCCCTAATGAATTCCTCATTTCCACCTGAGAACTCATCAGCGTGGTCTTCACTATCCATATTTCCATCAGCATTTTGGTCACAACCACTTAACCAGTCTCTAAGAAGTTTCAAGCTTTTCCTCATTTTCCTTCCTTTTTCTAAGCCCGCTAAATTCTTCCAAACTCTGCCCATTGCCAGTTCCAAAGCTTCTTGCACATCTTTAGGTATCTTTATTGCAACACCCACTCTTGGTATCAATTTTCTGTGTTAGTCCATTTTGCATTGCTATAATGGAATACCTGAGACTGGGTAATTTATAAACAAAAGTATTTGGCTCACAGTTCTGTAGGCTGTAGAGCATGGCACCATCATCTACTTCTCTTTCGGTGAGGTCTCAGCAAGTTTTACCCATAGTGGAAGGCACAGGGGGAGCAGTCATGTCATATGGTGAGAGAGACAGCAAGAGAGAGAGGGAGGGCCCAGTCTCTCTCTCTCTCTCTCTCTGTCTCTCTCTTTTTAACAATTAGATCCCATCTGAACTCATTACCATGGGAAGGGCACCAAACCATTTATGAGGGATCAGCCCCCACATTCCAAGCACCTCCCACTAGGCCCCATCTCCAACATTGGGGGTCACACTTCAACATGAGATTTGGAAAGGACAAATACCAAAACCATATCAGTCTGATAACCCCAATTTTTTTTAGCTTTCAGTGGAGTTAGGAAAGGACTATAGGCTCATATCTGAACACATAACATATATGTAGTTTTAATATGAACAAATAATAACTCAGATCTCATTTTCTCAACTATAATGCCCAATTTGGGGTTTGGAACTATGATTACTCTAACAATGCCAGGCATTGAACACTCTTCTAATGATGTCAGTCAATTATACAATAAGAAATGCAAGAACAATTCTTGGCTTCACAGCTGCTGGTGAATTGTGCACTGGTCCTGTCCTCAATGATCAGTGTTGATAGCCCCAAAATTACTTACCTTGTCATCAGTTCTTAAATTAATAAGCAAAAAAAAGTAAAGCATGTTCTTACAGTAAGTACATTCAGTACATTTTTTATAGAGAATGTGAAAAGGCTTAGAAAGATATATAGCTTGCACGAAAGTTCTTTTCGGCCAGCTGTCTCACTCTGGACACATCAGAAGAGCCAAAAACACGTAACTCAGAGAGCGCCGTGGCTGCCTGAAAACAATAAAATCTCTTTCTCTAGAAACCGTGGTCCCTCTTCCCCAACACACACAAACTCACAGTGAACCACAACCAAATATCACAGGCTCCCGTGGATGCAGAGGCATTCTAATCCTCACCCAGATGAAGACTCCACAAATTTAGGATTTGAATCATGTTTGAAAAATCACAATTTCGGGACTAGCAATTCTCTTACTATTTTACATCCATAAAATTGTATAATCTTCCACCTAAAGAAAGGTTGAAAAAAAAAAAAAAGGAGAACTGAAAATGAACTACATACTAACAACACACAGAAACAAATTTAAACTGATAATATTTACAATTGCTCCAAAATAATGAAACACTCAAGTGTAAATCTAAGAAAACAAGAACATAATCTGTATCCTAAAAATCATAAAACACAGAAGAAATAAATCAAAGACCTCAATAAATGCAGAGTTGTATCACATTAATAGGTTGGGGAAGACTCAACATAGTGAAGACATTGGTCCTTCCCAGATGGATCTACAGGTTTAATGCAACTCCCAATTTCTAGCAAGAGTTTTTGTAGACATAGACAAGTTTATTCTAAAACTTGTATGGGAAGGCACAGGACCTATAATAGCTAAAACAATTTTTGAAAAACAAATAATAAAATGAGAAGAATCACTCCACCTTAGTTCAGGATTATTATTCCCATATAGTGATCAAGACAGCATGGATAAGAAGAGGGACAGGCAGAGAGATCAATGGAACAGAATAAAGGCTCTAGAAACAGACCAACATAAATATGCCCAGATAATTTTTTTTAACAAAGGAACAAAAACAATTCAATAGAGGAAGGATCGTCTTTTCAACAGACAATGTTGGAGCAATTGGACATCCATAGGCAAAAAAATGAAACTCAACCTAAACCTCACACTTACACAAAAATTAACTCAAAATTGATCATGGATTTAAATATCAAACTACAACATATCTAGGGAAAAAAAACAAAGAAGAAAATATTTGGGATCTAGGGAGTGGTTCTTAGACTTAACACCAAAAGCAAGAACCACAACAGGAAAAACTGACAGAATGGATCTTACCCAAATTAAAAATGTTTATTTTGTGAAAGACCCTGTTGAGGGGATGAGAAGACAAACTACAGACTGTGACAAAATGATTACAAAGAGGACATATGGCTGGCAAATAAGCACATGAAAAGTTATTCAACATCATTAGATGTTAGGGAAATGCAAAGTAAAACCACAATGAGATACCACCACACAGCTATCAGAAAGGCTAAAATTTAAAACATAGTGACACACCAAATTCTGGTGAGGATGCAGACAAACTGGGTTGATCACTCATACACTGTTAGTAGGAATGTCAAATAGTGTAGCTAATTTTCCTGCCACATTGACACTGTAACACACGTGCCTATTTATAAGACCTTGAAGTTCTTGAGGGCAGAAACCACGTGTTTTTTTTGGTTTTGAATTCCCAGGTCCTTTCACAGTATATGGCATCAATAAATATTTGATGAGTGAATGACTTCACTCTCTTTCCAGAGGATGACACCAGATGGTCACATCACCAAGAATCCATTTAAAGCCATTTACAAGGCCAGCGATGATGGGTATCGAACAGTGTATTATGTAAGGTATACGGGCCAGAGACAGAAGACCTAACACTTCCCTTCTGATTAAAGCACAAAATTCAGCTGTGTCACTAAGTTTATGGCCTAAGACATTCTACACAGAAAACTCACAAAACAAAGCAGCAAAGCTGCAAAGCTACAAACCAAAAGCACAATTGAATCTTACAGGAATACTCTGAGTTAAAACTTAAAAAAAAAAAGGCACAACGTCTAAAAGATCAGAGAAAAGCAGGCCTCATAATAAGAATACAATGAATTTCATTCAAAATAAAATCAATGGTTTTCCAAAAGGATGTCTAAATGACCTCTGGGAGTCTACCAAGTTTCCAGTAGGTCAACAGAACAGGTGATGGAAACTCAAATCATAAAGTCATCTTAAAAGCAGATACTCCTTCTTGTAATTCCTGTGACTTCCCAATTCATTTAGAGTATTTGTTGTTACTGTGATTTTTATTGCTTGTTACCCAAGAAAAACTTTAATTAGATACAAGCAAACCTGAGTTACAAAACCAAACAGAAACCAGGCCAAATATGTGGGCAATGAAAAGAAAACCTTTGCAATGAAGTGCCTAAAATGTCTAATCTACTTCATAACTCCCTCCATTTAACTGCCCCAATAGTTTTCAATAGTCTGGAAACTCAGCCTCCAGAGAGACTTGCCCACCAGTTGCCTCCCACCAAGCCAGCAGTGGCAAATGATGCCCTTCCTGGGACCAGCCTGGAGCTCCTCTGTTCAGTTCAACCACCAGCCTCTTGATCCTGGGGTAAAATGTTTTACCAGCAAGACCAAAGCAAGAACAAAGAGACACAGCTCTTTCCTGGGACCCAAGGTCTTCAAAATGGCTTTTGACTATTTTTCAAAGAGGACGTTAATGGATATTCTTTTCTCTTTGAGTTATTCTGACACAAAATGGAATAAAGAATTAGAAACTAAGAGCCATTTAAGGGAACATAAAATACAGGTGTCCGGGCAACATTGCCAATCCACTGGGAGCCAGCACGTGGTACCAAAATCTTCATCAAACATTTCTCAGTGCGAGCGCCATGGGATATGGGGCTGAGCACTGTTGCCCAGAAATAACCAGCTCTGTAATTGTTCATAAGACTGTGGGAACACTGTGTGGGAGGCTACAATTACCACCGGAAGCTCTAAGAAGCCTTTTGAACTTGAGGTCAGAAAAGAGCCTGGGTGTTGTAAGGCCAATGAACTAGGATGGATCAGAAAGATATGAGATAGGTGATGTGTACTCGAGTGTGAAGAGAGGGCATTGAAGGGTCACATAATATAGAGCCTTAAGGGCAAGTGACCTGTTTCACTATTTGTCTTTTTCTTAATACGGAGTTAGTGCCTTGGAATGAACATGGAATGGCAGTGGGAGGCAGTATGCTCTGGTTTTGTCCATATCACTGTGCAGCTATCTTCTTGTCAATAAGTCACTAAATCTCCATTTCTAGTAAGTCTGAGCCTCCATTTCTTCCCTTGTAAACACTGGAGGTCAGACTCTCCCAAGGGTTCTTTCTAGTTCTCAAATTCTTAAGTGAGTTCAATAATAATACAGAATGATCCATTTTAACCAAAAAGTATTCCCTGGTTATATGCTTATTAAGATTTGTCTAAAGAAGGTAGAAGGGATTATTTTTATTTGATCTGGATTGAAATTTTCATTTTTATGCCCTTGATACATACAACTGATGTACAAAGTGGTTTTAGTCAAATTTCTTTTCATGGTGAGAGCTTAAACAGAAAATGCTAGAATTATAATGTCAATTAATATAAGCACATAAGCCCTAATCTTACTCTTAAAAGTTAGTCTAGACCTAAAAGAAATTTAGACTCTGAACTTGAAAATAAAGCCTATGTTGACAGGTACAAATAGTTAAATGGTTAATAATTGAATAATAGTTAACATTTATGGAGGGTATACATACATCAATCTAATTTAACTCTGATGACAATCATGAAATATCATTATCATGATCCAAATTTTACAAATAGAAAAACTGAAATTCAGGGAAACTAAACAAGCTGCCAAAAGTGCAAGTCTTCAGAGATATGGAGCTGGAATTTGAGTCAAGATTTGAGAGATTTTACAGCTCACAGTCTTTGTTCCTGTACTGTAAACACCAGCAGAGTCACAGAAACAGTGGGTTCCTGGATAAACAAGGGCAAATGACAGGGTGGGGACGACTAGGCACCTGTGTATATTTTAGCAGTAACTACTAGCATTGTTCATTCTTTTTGGATAAGGAGAATCAACTTGTCAGGAAATATCTGAAAGACAACTAAACTCTTAATTTGAGCTGTGTCAGCTTACTATTACATAAAAAGGAGTGGAGAAACAGACACCAGGTTCTAAACTAGGGGAGGATGATTTTCCATTTGTACCTTGGCTAGTCTTCGCCCCCTTTCTTTTCTCACTGCCGTTTGTATCTTCTCTTCCTCCCCCGACCTGTGATATAAGAAGTTGGATTCTTTCATGACAAAAACATTTCATCTGGTTTCTTGATCCATGTTATCCTGCTGTTCTATATGAAATCCTAGAATAATCATCAACAAAGTGCTGGAACATTATCCATGATGACGAGGCTGCTCACATCACTTGAACAAGTGGATCATACTGGGTAAGTGGCTGATGGTAAAAGCCATTTCAGGAAGGAAAGCAGTAGAACCACCAGCAGGGAGAACAGACATCAGCGCTGGGAAATGAGTCATCGGGACCCAATTTTATGATCCCTGGGAAGAGAGTCAAAGGAATTTTATTTAAGATATCTGCATTTAGTTCACTCATTCATTCACTTGTTAAATTGCTAAAAATAAGAAATAAAAAGAAAAGAAAAAAAAGGAGCGAGAGAGTGCCTATGGCCTGCTGGCTTTGTGCCAGAAGTTTAGATTAACCCGCATTGTTCAGTAAAGGAGAATAAGTATTTGAATATTTTTATCCACACATACGGTTCTTTAGTGTACAATTCAATGGTTTTTCATACATTTGCAAAATTCACTATTTAATTTCAGAATATTTCTACCATCCCATAAAGAAATCTTGTTCCCATTAGTAGTCATCTCCTATTCCTCCGTCCCCACAGGCCCTGGAAACCACTGCTCTACATTTTGTCTGTTTGGATTTGCCTATTCTGAACACTTCGTATAAACGGAAACATACATAAGTGGCCATTTGCATTTGGCTTCATTCATTCACTTGTTTTCAAGGTTCACCCATGGTGCAGCATCAGTTATAGGCTGAATGATATTCCATTGTGTGCCTACACCATGTATCCCTGGATGGATATTTGGGTGGTTCCCACTTTTTGGCTCCTGTAAATGCAGCTAGGAACACTTGTACATACAAGTTTCTGTACCAACATATGTTTTTATTCCTCTTGGGAATATAGCTAACAGTGCAATTGCTGGGTCATATGGCAACTCTGTATGTAACTTTTTGAGGAGCTGCCAGGCCATTCTCTAAAGCTGTTGCCTCATCTTGCATCCTCATCAGCAAGGAGGACTCCAGTTTCTCCACATCCTTGTTAACGCTTGTTGCCATCATCTTTTTGATGAGAGCCATCCCAGTTGGTGTGAAGTGGTATCTCGTTTTTGACTTGTACTTCACTAATGACTCATGATGCTGAACATTTCATGATGGGCTTATTGGCCATTTGTATATGTTTTTCAGAGAAATGTCTATTCATATCCTTTCCTCATTTTTTTTTTAACTTTGGTTGTCTTTTTATTGTTAAGTGGTAGAAGTGGCTCCATACAAAGGTATAAGAAGGAATATATTACACATTATATTAACCCAAGTTTCAAATACAGACTTAAAACTAATATATAAGCATAACATCCTTGTCTTACAATTTGGATAATTTATAAATTGGTATTTAGGAAATCGGGCTCCATTCACAATTATAAAAAAGAGAGACATAAGAAGTGCTAAAATCTCAGGCCAGGCGCAGTGGCTCATGCCTGTAATCCCAGCATTTTGGGAGGTCGAGGTGGGCAGATCACTTGAAGTCTGGAGTTCGAGACTAGTCTGACCAACATGGTGAAACCCTGTCTCTACTAAAAATACAAAAATTAGCCGGGTGTGGTGGCACACACCTGTAATCCCAGCTACTCGGGAGGCTGAGGCAGGAGAATTGCTTGAACCCAGGAGGTGGATATTGCAGTGAGCTGAGATTGCGCCACTGTACTCCAGCCTAGGTGACAGAGCAAGACTCTGTCTCAAAAAAAAGGAAGTGCTAAAATCTCAACAAATAAAAAACAAGATAGATAGTAAAAAAAAAAAAAAAGTGACAAATATATGTAGATTTCAATACAGGAGAATAAGCAATTTCTCAACAGCCATGACATTGAGTTATCTATTAAGCTCTTTGTAGACTGTCCACATAACTTTTCCAGTGATAAGCAATTAGATGTTTAGCAGTCATCAATACTTGATTACTGAGTCTTCATATAACTTGATCACAAATCTTTGTCTAGTCAATTTCAATAACCCTATTTTCTCAAGATGCCAAGACAAATGCTATGTGTATTTATTACAATAGCTCATCAGGAAGGTAAACTATTTCATTTTTAAGATGGAACATCTTCCAGTATAGTCTTCAATCTTTGACATATTGAGCTATCTTGGAGTATTAGCAGAAATGATTTGTAGTTTTTCTCAATCATCTCAAATGGATTTTTACATTCAACCCTATAGATAATTCTTAATTACTCCAAATGATTGGGTGTTTCTGCATCATATATACGCTCCAGGTCTTGGCTCCCAAGTGAGGCCGGACAGGTAAGACACGGACTGCTCACTAGGATGAACAGGGACATTCATTGCAGGGCCTTGTCAGAGCGAGACGAGAGTCACCCCAAGAGTTCTTGAGAATGCACTAAACCAAGGACAACACGGCTAGAGGGCAAGATCAAAGCCAAGAGAAACTAACTCGTGTGCTAAACTAAAGGCCATGGTGAAGATAACAGCGGATGGAAAACCCTCCCTCACTAGGACTAAGTTCCATAAAGGTAGGGGTCTTGCTTTTTGTCTTCACTGCTGTTTATCCTAGCCTGTGGCACAACATACCATGAAGAAATACATTGTGTATCTTCAGCAAATATTCATTGAGTGAATAAATAAATGGAAAGTTGGAAGCCTGAAATGGGGTGGGGGTCAGGCTGAAAGAACAGAGCATTCTTACCTATGTGTACGGAGGGTCCTGGGGAGAAGTGGCCAAGAGCCCGGTCCCTGTGTGCTGGAACTCATGCAGGTAGAGCCCTTGGTAACATGTGGGAGCAGAATTCACCACTGAGCACACAAATCTACATTTGAAAGAGCAACTACCAATTATCCTACCACTGACATATAAACATGACTTCTCACTATACGGTAGTGCAGCCATAATTGACACAGCCTAAAAGTTGTTTGTATAAACACATTTTTATGTTAGTTTATGTGTTCTTTTTTATTTCTTGTGAAAAACAAGAGGAAGAAGTAGGGTTGTTAGATTTAGCAAATAAAAATACAGGATGCCCAGTTAAATTCGAATTTCAAATAAACAATAAAGAAATTTTTGGTATAAGCATGTCCAGAATACTGTATGGAATATACTTCTGTTTATTGTTTTTCTGAAATTTGAAGTAAACTGGGTATTCCATATTTTATCATAAATTTGCCCAAAAGGAAAAGAAGGCTCTGGCCATGTATCAGCCCCTACCTCCTGGCAAGCAGCAGCTACTAGGCTGTGCTTAGGATCTAGATGATCTACAAACACCTAGAAGCGGGCTTGGGACTGTTAGGGCAGAGATTCCTGGGTTCCTGGTTGCCTGGAGTGTGGTCTACAAGAAACACAAGCCAGGGAGCAGGTGATTTCATGGATTCCTTCCCCAATGTGGGCACATGAATTGAAGAAGAGGGTCAGAATTAAGTTCCTTAAAGCTCAGGACCCATGGCAAGAGTCCCTCTGGCCAAAATCTGTGGGTTCTCTGCATGCAAACTAGGCCTTCTTTGGAAATGCAATCAATTTGGTCTTAGAGGAAAGGTCCTATCCTCTCCTTCTCCACCTGCCCCTCCCGGCTGGGACTCATTCTTTGGGAAATGTGGCCAGTTTCAAGTACACCTCACAACACTGGATGAAAACTTCTCAAGTTATTCCACCTGTAATATTTTTATCTCCTTACTGTTCCAAGTGCTCCCTCCCAGACCTAACCTTGCACCACTTATCTTTTGTTAAACCTTTATTGCTGACCTGTAGAATCTGCTTTCCAGGCTCAAGTTCATTACATGCTCAGGGACTTCAGGGATGCTCCCAGCCTATACATCAATACTCCATCTTCACACTGCCCTCCACCCACAACCCTCTGCAGGGTTCAAGTGAAATCTGACCTTACTGCCTTCTCCAGTGGAAAATGATCATGTCCTCACACTGCGTATACTCCAGGATGGGTGCTGCTTTCCCCATTGCCCCTGCCAGATTTTATTCCTCATATAAAATTTCTACCTTCTCTCTCTTGTCGTCTGTTAACCTCTGGTAATCCTCCAATTCAATGGTGATTATCACCTCCCACCACCGTCACCATCACTGAGGCTGATGAGCAGTAGATCCCCTATATCTTTGCATAAAATCCATCAGGCACCCTAACCTTAATTCCTTAATATCCTTAACAGACCACACCTCCACTGACTTTTAGCTACCTAATTATCAAGGTCAGATCTTAAATTTGTCATCACTTAGAATTACATTACAATTTCAAGTCCAAACATACTCCTCCAGACAACTTTTATCCTTTTAAATACTTCCATTCAGATATTCATCTGTTCTTTAATACCATTAGAAGAGCTCCTATCCATTTGAACCTTCTATTTTTGGCTCAATGCATCCCTTTAGCTCTTTATTCTTTCCTCATTCATCTTTCATTCCTAGGACATTTCCTTTCCAATATCCTCAGCTATCCATTTCTTGCACATACCCAGCAAAACTCCAAACCCAGATTAATCCAAGTTCTTGTCTTTTCTGCATGTACTATCAGGGAAAAATTACACTCAAGGACTTAGTAGTGCTATACTTTATGGCCTTAAGTCTTAATTGCATAGGAATCTGTCCATCTTTTTTTTGTATCATACTCTATAATACTTTTCCACTGTACAATTGCTTGTTGTATCAAAAGACTAGAAAATAACCTGTGCCCTCGATTCATCCTTTTCCCCTGGTAACTCCTGGCAACCACTGATCCTTTTCTTCTTTTTGGGATTCTGAGTCTTTTTGGACTCTATAGCTTTCAGGAGAGCAAATTTTTAGCCATTATTTCATCAAATAGCTTTTCTTCTCTCATCCCACTTTTTTCTTCCTAGAACTTAATCACATATAAATGAGATCTTTTGGTATTATTTCATGGGTAACTCAGGCTTTTTGTTTTAAATCTTTTTCCTTTCATGGATCATTTCTATTGATCTATCTTCAAGGTCTTTGTTATCTCAAATCTACTGTTAAATCCATCAAGTAGTGTTGTGTGTGTGTTTTTTTTTTGTTTGCTTTTTTTTTTTTTGTAATTTCAGAGACTATTTTTCAGCTTAACCATTCCCATTTACCCCTCTGGTAGTTTCTCTAAAATTTCTTCTTCTTTTTTTCTTGAGACTGAGTCTCACTCTGTCACCCAGGCTGGGGTGCAGTGGCGTGATCTCGGCTCACTGCAAGCTCCACCTCCCGGTTTCACTCCATTCTCCTGCCTCAGCCTCCCGAGTAGCTGGGACTACAGGTGCCCACCACCACCCCTGGCTAATTTTTTGTATTTTTAGTAGAGACAGGGTTTCACCGTGTTAGCCAGGATGGTCTCAATCTCCTGACGTCATGATCCGCCCGCCTTGGCCTCCCCCTATCCTTTTATTCATTGTTTATATTTCCTTTACATGCTTAAACATAGTTATGTTTACTGCTTTAAAATCCTTGTCTGGGTTATTTCTGTGTTGGTCTCTATTCATTACCTTTTCTCTTGAGTATGGCTCAAATTTGCCTATTTCTTCCTATACTTGAGGAGTTGGCAAACTGACCTGCTGGCCAAATCCAGTAATGTGGCTCATTTTAATAAAGTTTTATTGGGATACAGTCATGCCCATTTGTTTACATATTATACATGGCTGCATTTATTCTACAATGGCAGAGGTGAGCAATTGCACCAGAGGCCTAAAATACTTGTAACATCTAAAATACTTATCTGAACTTTTTTTGAGTGCAGCGATCGGCCGCTGGTACACCTAGTAGTTTTTTTTTACTGAATCTTGAACATTGTGTTAATTTGTTGCCAAGACTCTGGATTCTATTATATTCCTCTGAAAACTATTGTTTTGTTTTACCAAGCAGTTAACTTTGCTGGACTCAAAGTCCAAACTCTATCATTCCTGAGATTAACATTAGGAGAAATCTGTGTTTATTTCTTTCAGCCTTGGCTGGGCTGCTTGGAGTATGCCTTGTGTATACCAAATTCAGTCAAATATACAAGTAGAGTTCAACTACAGTTCTTTTTTGTCAAGCTTTAGTTGTTTCACGTGAAGTTAACTGGGGCCTGTGCTCAGGCAACAAGCTATAAAAACAGAACACTCAGCGCTCTTCCCTTTTTCCAGGGTCAACTCTCCCTCCAGTTTCTGCCTGTTATTGGTTGCTCTCCAGTGCTTTTGTTTTCAGTATTTTTCCAGAATTGAGAATGGGGTATGGGAGGCCTGGTCAGAAAGGAATTACTCCTCCATTACCTGAAGCTGGAAGTTCTTCTATAAACTAAGTGTCTCCTTGCCTCCAGTCTTATTCCTGCAGCAAATCCATTCTCCATTCTGCAGCAAGTCCAAAGTCATATTTCTAAATTGCAAATCTGATCATATTCAACTGCTTCAACACTTCAGTGCTTAATCACTCTTTTCCTTCACTCTGCTCTAAAACAAGTCAAAACTCCTAAAAAGAAACAGCAGCCTTTCAAGACCTAGCTTCTATCTGTGCAGCCTGGTCTCTCATCATTTTGCCCCCCGTTTCCTTCCATTCTTCCCTCCTTTGAAATTCTTCTAAAGCCTCATTTCCTGCAAGCCCTAGATTTTTGCACTAGGTGATTTCAGTAATTCTTCCTCATTTTTCTAGCCTTAACTCTATTTCCTTTTATAGCAAACCTCTCTCAATGCTGTAGTTTGGGTTAAATGCCTCTCCTATGTGTATTCACAACGCCTGAGCTTCTATCAGTTATTTTATTGAGCACTTGTTTTATCTCTCACTACACCATAATTTATAATTTCACGTTTTCCACTAGAACTTGGGACAGGCACTGTGTATTATTTACTGTTAAATCCCAGGACCTAACCTGGTTCTTGGTTCATGGTATATACTTGATGTGCTGAAAATAACATTCTCAAAAGGTATGAAGTGATAACTCTTTATAGGACTGTTATATTACCAGTGCCAACTCTTCTCTTGCCATGGGTTGATCCAAAAGCCATTCATTCATTCAACCTACATCTATTGAGTGTTTAGCACATGCCTAACTAGCCCAGTGGTGGTCACAGTAATCCAGAGGTAATCCAGAGCCACTGCCATGGAGAGTTCACAGCCTGGTTTGGAAGCAAATGAATAAATGAATCATAAATATACTAAAGCAGAGGCATGAATAAGTAATTAGAAATAACAGCTGATGGTAATAAAATTACATTTGGAATTAACATTGGGGAATGAATAGTTTCCAAGCAGGAAAAATGTTGCATTTACACAAGCAATTAAATGTGCTCAGGACATAAATAGGCAAATCCAAAAAGTGGAACTAGAACAAGCAAATTAACATTTGGAAAAATAGCTTCTCTAGCAATTTAATGACAATGAGACACTGTTTTTGCTTAAAGTAATGCCTAAGGCTACTTAAAAAATTCGTAACTCTAAAAATTGAGGAAAATGAATTCATATTCTAATGGTGGGAGTATAAACTTAGTAAAATGTCTTTGGAGGGCAATTTGGCATAAGGTAAAAAATCTTGAAAATATTAATTCTAGTAAGTCCACACCTGAAAACCTTTCACAAAAAGCAACACTATATATACACATATGTATACACACACATTTATGCAGAACGGTATTTATTAAAATATCATGTGTACTAGTGCAGACTGGAAATGGTAATGTTTAAATTACATATCTGTTATACTATTCAGGCATTAAAAATCTTGTTTTCCCAATATTTAATGACACAGTGTGGTTAAAAATGTATATATAACCATATAAACCATTTTACATTTTGGTGCGTAAGATATACATACATAAACTAACCAAAAGTGAAATTATGGACAATTTAAAATTTTTATACTTTCTGCATTTGCCTAATTATCTAAAGCAGAGGTCAGCAAAGTTCCTCTGTAAAGGCATACTTTAGATTTCATGAGACATAGGTCTCCATCACAACTACACCTCTTGTTGTAAGGCAAGAGCAACACAGACAATATGAGAAATGAGCGTGCCTATGTTCCAATAAAACTTTGTTAGGTGGCCAGCCAGATTTAGCCAGCAGACAGTACACTAGTTTACTGACCTCTGATCCAGCATGAAAGTGTATTAGTTTTACAATAAAACATGTCATTATTCCTTTTAATGATTCCAGAATACTAGGAAAATGGAAAAAAAATGGAACTTACTTTTAATTATCCCTCCATGTGACGGGGTTTTACCATGTTGGCCAGGATGGTCTTGAACTCCTGACTTCAAGGAATCTGCCTGCCTCGGCCTCCCAAAGTGCTGGGATTACAGGCGTGAGCCACTGCACCTAGCATGTGTTATTCTTTTAAAACAAGTCATAATCTCCTTTTGGACAGGCCCTTTATGCTTCTCTTTATCCCTTATATGCTTTTTGAGTTGTCTATTCTCAGGAAGTATTTGCTGCCTTTAAAAAATAAATAACTTTCTTAAGAACCTATGGTGAATCCAGGATCAAACCCTTGTAGCTAAGACACGACACCATGCATGGGATTTTAACACATTTTGAGGATTTTCTGAAGCAATCATAT
The DNA here is from genome assembly GCF_000951035.1 of Colobus angolensis palliatus. Lineage (NCBI taxonomy): Eukaryota > Metazoa > Chordata > Mammalia > Primates > Cercopithecidae > Colobus > Colobus angolensis. The sequence continues at coordinate 7,012,144 of NW_012116599.1, read as the reverse complement.
GGGCAACTCTTTCTGGCTCTTTAAAACTTCCCACTAAACCATCAAGCTCATCCAGTGAATTAGCATTTTAATCCCTGCAGTTAGTTACCTCACATAGATGACTAAATTTCAGATTAGCAATAACAAAGTGCTTCTCCAGGAGAGGCTGCTTGGACAGTATAAGCATTCTAGAATACTGCCATTTTTGGTGTCTTGTCTGCCCACCAGGCTACTGCCCAGTAGGCTACTCTTGGACTATCCCTTCCCCCTTCCCCCCCACCCAGTCTCCTATCTTCCACCCATCCTACCACCTCTATCACCACCTCATTATAAGAGCTCCCCGTCCCTTTTAAAATATATATATCCATCTAACTTCCTTCTAGTTGTCCTTTATGTCCTTTGTGAACTTTTGAAACTCTGAAGCTGAAATCATTCTATGCGGCAAGAGATCATACCACTGTTGTTTAGCACCCCCACTTTTTTTTGAAGACGGGGTCTCACTCCGTCACCCAGGCTGCAGTGCAGTAACGTGATCTCAGCTCACTGCAACCTTAGCCTCCTGGGCTCAAGAGACCCTCCCACCTCAGCCTCTCAAGTAGTTGGGACTACAGGTGTGTGCCACCATGCCCAGCCTGTTTAGGCTTTTGATATAAGCTTCATATCCCTGACTTCTAAATTTCCATGAGAAATGTGTATTATCCAATAAACACTGGACTTTCTCTCTAGTATTACTCCTAATAACTTTCCCCCAAAGTTAAAAAATTGTATCAACCTCCAATATTTACACAAAAACTAAACCTGAGAAATACTGTGACAACACACAGGTTTCTATTTTCGTATCAGTGGTTTAGTAAAGGGTTTCTTAAGCATGAATTCCAAGTTGCAAATTACAGAAAAGATTGCCTTTGGTACCAAAAAAATGAAAAAAAATTACAGAAAAGATGGACAGATGTGACTGCACAAACATAAAATTCATGTAAAAATAAAACAGAAAATTGAAATATGCAAAATATACAATGTGGTTTTCCTACAAAAAGGTCTAAAAACAATTCTTAAAACATGAGTATACGAGGGAAGAGTAAATCTCATGAAAAGGTAATTCACAAAGCATGAAGATGACCAACCTCACTAGAAACGCAGGAAACATGAAATACTCAATAACACCTTCGACCTATCAAGTTGACAATTAAAAATATCCAGTGTTATCAATATTCCAGAAGAGTAAACATCCTCAAAAACTTACAAGAACCCAAAGTTGGAAAAACTCTCTAGAGGACTATATGAATTAAAAAGAAACACCCACTGTAGGGATTTATTTATGTGGAAACTAGTGTTGGGCAAAGATGCTAAAAGAATGGCTCATGACCAGAAACAACCTAAAGGTTCCATTAGACAGAGGATGACAAACTATGACCTGCAGGCCTGGTTTTGTAAGAAAAATTTCACTGGGACAAAGCTGAGCTCACTTACATTTTGCTTACGGCTGCGGCTGCTTTTGTTCTAACAAAACAGAATCCAGTAGTTAGGAGAGAGACCATATCACCTGCAAAGTCTAAAAATATATACCAGCTAGCCACTTAAAAAGTTCGCAGACCCCTGTACAGGACCAGCGAAGAGATGTATGCTCTGACCAGAGACAGTCATATACTGCAGTTACTACACATGCTCTTGCACACTATTTAATGATAGAAAAAGGTATTATTAAACTTTTAAAGCAGATAATAGTTACACAAATTGTACACAAGAGAGCAATTATATAGAATATATATACACACACAAAATAGGGGGGAAAAATACACACCAAATATTTTGATACCAGTGATCTCAGGGTGGTGAGGTCAAGCATATTTTGGTGGCAGAGGGCTCTCTTTAAAAAGTTTTGTAAAAATGCAAAACATGTGCAAAGTGAATGCTTTAAAATTTCAAAGGTAAACAGGGTATAAGAAAAACGGCTTTAAACACCATTTCTTTAATATCAGGAACCACTGCCGCTCTTCAGCCAGTTTCCAACATCCGGGCCATACCTTGGCCAGCAGGGTGTATGATATATGTATCCTCCTCCTCAGTGCTGCCACTCCTCTGAGCTACTGCTCAAATGTCGACCAGCACCAAGAAGTATTTCAGGTGTCCTCAGGTGCTTCTGTCATCTGCAGAGCCTCCTTCCTCTTCCAGTGACCGACTTCATGGTGATAACGAAACCTGTGCTCTTTCCATGTTCCTCTTTCAGTTTCTTCTAGAGGAAGTCTACTGCCTTTGCATTTATCTTCATTGCATGGCACTGCCTAATGACTTCACGTGTGTGAGGTTTATAGCAACATATATCTCTACTACTTTTTAAATAAAACACTCTGCATGAACTCCTGACTCCTAGCAACACATGTATAAAACTGAACACACACAAGGAATTTAATTCAAATGTACTTTCACAGAATTTTTTTCTCAATCTCCTTTTTAAGATTCTGCAGATTGGTTTTAGTATAACAAATTAATAGCCATATACAAAAATGATTTGCCTAACATAGAACCTAAATCAGTGCCTCTTGTTCTTGAATTTGCATACAAATCACCTAGGGATTTTGTTAAAATGCAAATTCTGGTTTATTACCCTGGGATGGGGCCTGAGATTCTGCATGATTAACAAGCTTCGAGGTGACTACATCCAGGCTGTAGGTCCTCAGACCACATTTGGAGTAGCAAATGACTTTAATCATCTTTAATGCCTTAGGTGAAATAATATACACTATACAGAATTCCAATCCAATACTACTTCACACGAATTTTAAACACAACTATTATTAACTCTTATACCTTGTTCCATGTTCTTCGAGCCAGAGATCTGCAAAGGAAGTATTTTGTATTAAGTACTTACATCAACAGTCAGACACACACACACACACACACACATCCCCACACCCACCATCCTTTAATCAAATGCCCTGAGGAGAAGACCTGTCCAATGTATTTTCAGATACCTGCTTGTCCACCGATACAGCATAACCCCAATATACAGGCCTCTTTTCTTCTTGCTTCCTTCTCATTCTTCCCCCTTAGTCTTATGTCTACTGCTCCTTCATAAATCTTTATTAGGTCGGATTGAGATGTCTTTACTCTCCCACAGCCCCACTTCCCTGCCCTTGGTGTGGACTTACATATACATCACACCCCTCTTCTAGAAGACCAGTTCCTTCAAGGCACTGTGGTGGAGTGGTTCTGCATACCTACTCTCCAGCTGGATTCAAAGCTCAGGTCTGCTACTTACTTTACTTCAGCAAGTAAACTATCATTTCTAAGCCTGTTTTGTCTGGTAAAAAAGAAATCGTACCTACATATAAGATTGTGAAAATTACAGGAAATACTATTTAAAAATCACTTAGCAAAGTAGCACCAAATATAACACCTACTAAATGGAAGCTACGACGACAATGACATACAGCATTTAGTGATTTCTTTTACATGAGTTCTCAAACATCACTGAAGTCAAAATTGTTTTGCATTTTCAAGTATTATTTCTTAATAAGAAAAAAAAATTCAGTATCTCTGGCCTGCTAGAATTTGCAAGTTTCTCTAACATTTCTTAGTTTAGAATACTAGAAATCTTATCTGGAAGGCCTGGTAATTCCTCTCTTCTCTCCTTATTTGGGAGACCTACCTGTCAGGCCTCTGAGCCCAAGAGCCGACGCATCCCCTGTGACTTACGCCTATACGCCCAGATGGCCTGAAGTAACTGAAGAATCACAAAAGTGCAAATGCCCTGCCTCGCCTTAACCGATGACATTCCACCACAAAAGAAGTGAAAATGGCCGGTCCTTGCCTTAAGCGATGATATTACCTTGTGAAACTCCTTTTCCTGGCTCATCCAGGCTCAAAAAGCTCCCTCACTGAGCACCTTGTGACCCCCACACCTGCCCGCCAGAGAACAACCCCCCTTTGACTGTAATCTTCCTTTACCTACCCAAATCCTGTAAAACGGCCCCACCCTTATCTCCCTTCGCTGACTCTTTTCGGACTCAGCCCGTCTGCACCCATGTGAAATAAACAGCCATGTTGCTCACACAAAGCCTGTTTGGTGGTCTCTTCACATGGACACTCATGACACTACCCATATACAGTAAGCAACTAAAACAGAAAGGCTGAAAGAAACAGTACTGTTCTAAAATCACATGTGTTCTAAATTTATATTCTTCTGTGATAACTTTATAGAAATTTAGTCTGAATTGATACTGATAACCGTAAACATTTTAAATGTTTAAAATCCTTCAAGGATTTCAAATAATTTTACTTAGTTCTTTCTTCAAAACATTTATAAACCTTAAAAGTTAATGCAGAAAATAGGGCAAATAATACTTGAATACAGGATGGTTGAGAAACTTGCAGAGCTGGTAGCAACACACACACACACCCCCACACACCCACACCCACCCGATACAGATTCAAGCATATCAAATCCCATGCAAAACACAAAAACAAAACATCCACAATCAGACACATCACAGTGAAACACACCAAAAAACCAAAAAACAAACAAAAAAATACAACAGTCATTTCTGTGTGTTTTACATACAGTGTAGGGTGAAGAAATAAGCTTTTAAGTCTGAATAACAACCGGTTCAACCGGAGAATCTGAATAAGTTATCCTTCACGGATTTGTAAAAAACTTACGCAACTAGAAGGAAGTTTAGGAGTTATCTAGATTTTTCGATCTCTAGATTACAGATTAAGTTATTCAGCCTAAAAGTTAAATGACATCATTAGCAATAGAAATTCCAGTTTGTGCCTCTGTAATCCCAAAACAATGAGATAATGAATAAAAATGCAAATTCAGTTAATCCAATGCCTTAAACTTTTAAGACAATTTACAAATGAGAAAATGCAAGTAGAAAATCACGAAAAAATCAAACTCACCAGTAATCAAAAAAAAAAAAAAAAAATCCCCTGAAATTAGCAATCATTAAAAAGAACTGGAGTAAAAATGGCCCAAGTGCCCTTTTTAGTATTCCATAAATTAAAACAATCTCTTTAAATAGTAAGTTGAGAAAATGTTAATCCTTACAAGCCAATAGTGTAATTTACAAATATTTAATTCCAAGACATAATCCAAATGAAAAGTTAAAGTGAGATATTCAATTAACATTATGAAAAATGACAAATGACCATAAAATCTACATTACAGTACAGGAGACATATCAATGTCCTTAAGATGTACACTGTTCACTCAGCAACTCAATTTCTAAGAAAACATGACTCCAAATCATGTGTACGGGTAAAATAAAAATAAAAACACAGGTAAAATTCCTAATGTTGAAAATTGGAAATATCAACATCTGTCATGGAGATTAATTATGAGAACTCCATACAATGCAACTTCATTGGAAAAGAATCTGCGTCTATATTTGACACTGAAAGAAAACCATGATATACTGAGGAAAAGCTTACAAAATAGTAAGCATAATATGATGCCATTCTGTAAGAAGTCTTTATACTTATCCACAAAACACAATCCAGACATACTTATACCTACATAAGATTATAAACTTTTCTCTATTTTCAAATTCCTTACAATAAGTATGTATTTTCACCATCAGAAAAAATAATAAATGAAAATGTATTTTGTTTGGAAGAAAACTGGTATGCAGGAAAAATTCAATATTAATCCATTTATGCCGGAAGCTGCAAAATTCTTTTTGTGAAAAATTAGACCTTGGCAATGACCTTGAGCAGTAGGATATAAATAACTCCAAGCTTAGCGTTCCAATAATGGAACACTAGGCATAAATGGGTTAAAAATTAACTGGTTATAATTACAACAAAATATTTCACATTGGCAAGAAGCAAATGTGGAAGGAAAAAACCCCAAAGTTGGGACATTTGGTGTAGGAAGGCTGCGAGTAGTCCTTACAGTTTCCAATAGTGCTTGTGAAACAGGTGTTTTTTTAAAAAAATATCCATACTCATTAAAACTGCTAGAATGAGGAGCTTCAAAGTAGGAATACAATATTGATGGGAAGATTAATTTTAAAGTCAGAATTCTACTCCTGCCACTTAGTAATTAGCTGTGCAATCCAGGCCAAGCGAACACTTGTGTTTTCTTCTGACAAATACTGCCTTACAAGGTTTTTGTATCCATTAAATGGGATCAATTATATGAGATAAATGGCACAAGTTGGTGATTTAAGAATCGTCAAAGTTGCTGACACTTGGCAATTTTTATCTACAAAAACGTTTCATATGTTCAATCTAACAGCTATTATTTTTTAATTATTTTTTTTTGAGACAGAATCTCACTCTTGTTGCCCAGGCTGGAAGTGCAGTGGCGCAATCTCAGCTTACTGCAACCTCCTCCACCTCCCTGGTTCAAGCGATTCTCCTGCCTCAGCCTGCCAAGTAGCTGGGACAACGGGCACCCGCCAACCATGCCTAATTTTTGTATTTTTAATAGAGATGGGGTTTTAACATGTTGGCCAGGCTGGTCTCAAACTCCGCCCGCCTCGGCCTCCCAAAGTATTGGGATTACAGGCATGAGCCACTGAGCCCGGTCTAACAGCTATTATTCTGAAATGTTTAATTCTAATTTCCAAAGCATTACTAATTTAAACACATATTCCAAATGGCTGTGGAGAATCTTGTTTTGAAAGAGATCTCATTGTAAAGTTGGAAAAGTGGAATTATCTGAATTTCCCAACCCAAAGCCAGTTAACGGCAGAAAAGAACAGGGGCAATTTGACTCTGGTATAGTACTTTTCACAGAGCCCGAAATCTTGAGGTCAGCAAAAATCATTAGCATACCACTTGAGAAAAAAATACGAAGAAAAATAATTTGAGTACTTTCTCATTAAAGAGGCTAAAACAAACATTAGTTCTCTCCTTCTTGTCCCTCACCCTCGGGTGGTAGAAATACTCATTGATTCTAAGGAAACAAAATTTTCTTCTGTGTTCTGGTGGTTAGTGAAAATAATTTAAACAAGATGTACAGAATAACCAAGATGGACTCATAACAAATAATAGTCAGTGACCACTACAGGGAAATAAGATTAGGGATGTGACAAACACAGTTCAGTATTTAGCTTCTAAATTTCAACAGTGGTAAGGTAAGTAAAATCCCATTACAATGTTTTCTTAAAACCAACTTACATCAATGTGTACTCAAGAAAAAATAAAATAAAAATCCACCTTTGAAGAAAAAAATATTGCAAATTAAGTAACAAATAGATCCTGCTTTTTAAAAAGGAAGACTTTTTAATTAAAAAAACAAAAAAATGGCAAAAGTTATTAATTAATGGAAAACAGGTTAAGCTGGAAGTAAATGCATGAGCTGCTTTACAGGAATGCATAATGTGAGTGACGAAAGGAAAAAATATTATTTCAATTTTCCAGATTTGACACTCATTTAAATGAAAGAGGCTATTTCCAAATGGTACACAAATTCAGAAGTCTTTATTTTGAAAAAAATTCTTCCAACAGTATTTCACAATGAACAAGAACTTAACCAAATTTATCTATCATACTAAAGTATTTCAGAAATGAATATTGAAATCAGCCTGTAAGTTTTCATCCAATATTTAAAACCACCTCCTGAACTAAAATTGGTCTTCAAAAATCATGGTCTATTAACATTTTCTAAACATGCCCTGCTGACTAGAAGGTCCTGTTACTCTTTCTTTTGAACTTCTCAGTAAGTTTCCTTGTTCGCTATTCCTAGGATTTAAAGTGCAAAGGTACTGTCTATCAGCTATTAGGACAAGTATTCTTCATTGAAAATAAACTTTTGCAGGAAACAAATCCTGTGCTTGACTAACAGCAAAGACATGTTAAGATATTTCTGGGCTCTAAACCATGAGGAATCAGAATCAGAACTTTCAGAGTAATAACTCACATTTTTTCTAAAGCATAGGAAGCTAATTTTGAATAATGAACAAACGTGGTTGTGCCAAAACAGATTTTGCCATAGTTAATTTCCACTTTCTCTTCTTAAAAACAAGGTATAGTCTAAGCTAATATAGATAAGGAAAGGCACATACCAACAAACCGCAAAACAAAATATAGCCCCAAGCCATGCACTTTATTTAGAGCCATGAGTAGGGACAATGAAAAAATTAAGGTGCAAAATAGATGTGAACTTGCACAGTCTTTCAATGAACTGACTGCCTTAATCATTTAATTTAAAAGCATAGGATTTTTCATATATCTTCAGATAGTCAATTAGAGAGATTTTTTTTCTTCTTTAAATGGAAGAACAAGATCATACCTACACAGCTGGTGAGCCTCAAAATAGAATGATGTCTACTTTATTAATAAAGTTTCCAGTCAGGCAGACTCAAGAGTAATCTTCATATATGCAAAAGGATATTATCATTGTAACAATATATTTAGTAGAAAAGTCTATAAACAAATGTTCTCCCAAAGGGACATCCATATAATGGAATCCTGGAGACATTAAAATAATGAGAGCTGGATGTGGCAATATGGAAAGACAACCAAGTTAAATAAGAACCAAGTCACAAAATTGAAACATTTAAAATAAGGAAGAACAGGAAGAGGCATATATATAGGGAACCATATATAAAATGAATAACATTTCTGAAAGACTATACAAGAATACAAGAAATTATATACCTCTGGGGTGTGAGAATAAGTCACAGAGGGAGACATACTTTTTGACTTTATGCCCTTTGTGTATACTGCATAATTTTTAGAAATCATAAGCATATAACATACAAAAAACCTTTAAAGTCTTTAAAAAACCTGATTGTAACCAAAGCATTCTATGAAACATTGAGTATATAAGATTAGTTTACAACCCCTTGCTGCCTTTAGTTAATGATCATACAGTCAAAATTAGAAGGCTCCTTGGCATTTGCTTCCTGTCTCTCCACTCAAGATTGAGGGAAGATGCTGAGAATTTAGAATTCAAATTTTACTCTCATTGCTTAAATTGTAACTTGGATAACATTTCGAGATTTCAGAGAACCAATAAAAAATTAATCCATGGGCATTTTAATCACCATCTAAAATATTTTATCCAGGATCACTGTATCTTTTTTTAATAAAAGCTCAAATCACAACACTCTCTTTTCATCAGCCCCTACAGCCCTGTGTTGGACAAGCAGAGATTTCAAAAATACACTTAAATATACACTGAATTTTTATCCACTAGAATAAAATAAGCAGAATGATATGTATTCTTGGCAATAGTCTTCACTGGAAAATACCACTGTCAGCCCAACCTTATACAACTGACTTCAAAATCAGACTAAGATGTGGCATAACAAGAGCCATTTCCTACCTTCACTATATATTCAGGATTTGCCAACTCAAAGGCCTTGAAAAGCATGTGAATGTTTGAGACTAAGAAAAACTGGGAGTGGTAAGCTAGTGGTCACCTTAAGAGCACATGCCCCATTTTAAAAAGTTGGATTCGGAATGCAACATTTTAAAACACTGTGCTGGTCACACAAAATAGAACTGCAGACAGAATTCAGTGTAAGCCTTGAATGTGCAACCCCTATAAGAGCACAATAATTGGACTTTTTAAAACCAAGGTTCACAAAACTTGGGTCTTTGCAGATTAAATACCTCAGTGCCCAGTATATCTCTAAAAATAAACAAGTGTCCAAATGCTTGCCAAATGAATTAACAATATAAAAGCTCTTCAAATACTGGATATAATCATCATATGACCAACACATTTAATTAATGAGTTGTGGAATTTTATGTCCTTTGCTGTGCTGAAGCTGGTTTGCAAAGGCTTGGGAGAGTCACTGGTTTGCTATCTCTTTCATCAAACTGCATTTAATGACATCAGATTGGCAGGAAAAATCACCATGAAGACAGTATTTATACTACAAATATTAGTAAACACTACAAAACAGGGCCTTTTTTCTTTCATGAAAGATGGTTGTTAAACATTCAGCAGCAGCACAACACTGGATTACATCGTGGTTATATATTGATTTGTTCACAACCAACCACATGAACAGTTTAATGTCACTAAGTTTTAAAATATAAAAAGAAAAATTTAACTACTAATGAGGATGAATACAACAGGTTAATTTAATACAAAATTTAATACCACCTTTTAAAAACTAAATTTTAAAAGTGTATAGGCCACAAACTGTATCAATAAAGGTGGAATGCTTTACAAAATCGGAGTCTGTGATACTTCAGATGAGTCTTCAATTTAAAGCACATTCCACTAGTTACCATATTAATTTCTTCTAAAGTTTAAAAAAAAAAAAGAATAAACTGTACCGATTTCATCAAATTATGAAAGGAATTCAAGTGATTAAAGTTTGTTTTAGATATACAAGATATAGAACATAACTTGTTCAGAATTTCAAAATATTAAGAATGCATTTGTATATAAATGTGACAGCATTTGAATCCAAATCTGTTCCCCAGAGTAAAAGCTGCCACTAGCTTAACCTCTCTATGCTTTGCTTCTTTCATCCTAAAAGTACGGGTCCACTGCAGGGATTGTAAGAGATGAAATATGAAAATCGTTTTGCAAATAACTATCTCATACACACCCCATAATACCACTGCTATTATTAGCTTGAAGTAGTGTTAAAAAGTCTGCAATTTCAGTTTTTCTCACTAGCAAACAAACAAACAAAAAAACCCAGGGAGTAGTATGTTTGCCCTACAAGTAAATACTGTTCTAGAAATACACAAATTTAAAGTATAGTGGTTCTCAAAGAGTCTGGAGACCCTTAAGGGCCCCTACAACACTTTCTTTGAAAGGGTGTGAAAGGTCAAACTATTTTCATTGGACTACTGAGATATTATATAGTTTTCATTCTCATGATCTCACAAGTGCACAGTGGAGGAGGGTGTGTATGCTGTGTAATTTTTAATTTAGAATGCAAAAGCAATATGAAAATTTCACTGCTTTTATTAAGCCAGATTTTTTTAAATGCATAAAATGTAAAACAATGTTCCTGTTCTCATTAGTTTTTGTTTTGGAAAAGTCATTTTTATCAAAAATGTTATTTATGTTAGCAAGTTATTAGTTTATTACTGTTATATTAAAATAAATATGTTTTTTAAATATCTCAGTATTAATTTTAATACAGTAAATTCTCAGAGATATAAGCTACATCACCAAAGCTGTTTGGGGATCTTCATAAGCGTTATGGTCCTGAAACTAAGATGCTCCAGATATGTTGGTACCGTGGTAAAGCAGCAGCCAGGTCACCCTTTCCATGCTGCCAATTGACAGGAACTGTACTTAAGTGGGTGTGTGTGTAGGGGGCAGGGAATCTTACAGGTAAAGCATGAAATGTGCTTTTACAAATTAACAGAAGGAATTATTTTAAGGAAGAAAGTGATAACCAAAACTCTATTTTCACAAAAATAGTAAAATATTCTCTGTTTCAAAAAATGAGGAAAAAATGTCTTTACATTATGTCAGAAGATTGCCATCCTGCAAAAAGATCTTTGCTGAACAGGGATACCTGCAGATACCTGAACAGGAAAAACGATCTGACTAAACCAGTAAGCCAGGAAATCTGAAGGTCTTCAGCCTTGCTACCTTCCAGGATTTTTTCTCCTTTTCAGTACTCAACATAATTTTGATGGTCTATATAAAACTAGAATAAATCTGAATGTAAAAGTCTAATGAAAGCTGATTTTCTTTAATAATAAACAGTGAATATCACGAGAAAAACCACTTTAAAGCTACCTCTCTTCTTTTTATTTTTTAGAGATAGGATCTCACTCTATCACCTAGGTTGGTGTGCAGTGGTGTGATCGTAGCTCACTGCAGCCTCCAACTCCTGGGCTCAAGTGATGTTCCCACCTCACCTCCAGGGTAGCTAGGAGTCACAGGCTCTCACACCAACATACCCAAGTTGGGTCTCTTCTTAAACTAAACATTTCTATTTTATAAGCGATAAAGTCAGTAAGAGCTCCCATTTAATTATAAACTTCAATGGTTACCCAGAAAAAGAAATAGTCTTTAAAATTATTTTGATAACAACCGTTTAATTTACTACTCAGGTGGAAAGCCTGGTAGGTTATTTGGGTAATGGCCTGTAATTAGGTAGCATAACTTTGTACACATGAATCAACTGGGACCCGATACAATCTAAAACAGAAATTCAAATATATTTTCCCTCAATGAAAAGGGCTGAGGAAGTCCTCCAAAATGTAGAGACATTTCAAGTCTACATCAACACACACCTGGACCTGGGCAGCATTCATTTAATTCTAAAAGAAGAGGCATACCACTCAGAAAAGGGGCAGAGATTTCCCAGTCATCCTGCTTATTAAAACGGTTCAGATAAACCACACTTTCAGCTAGATGTACACTAGACAGCAATGTTTTAACAAGTCTAAAACACTATACAGGTTTAAAAATACTATAACAACTCATTCATCATTGCAAAAAGGCATTCAACATGAATAAAATGTTTGAGGAAACTGATGTTTACCTCTTTTAATACCAAAGCTTTAAAAAAAGTTTTAATCAATTTAAGATAAAACTTTTAAAATATGTACTACATATCTGTGTATGCAATTTCACCTTTACTTAATTACCTAGAGGCATAATAAAGAACGATCATCAGATGATGTAGTATAGTGATGTCCTCTAGGCCTGCTAGTGGTCCTTACACTAATGGCCTTGGACAGTGTATGCTCCTCAGAGATTTTTTCAGTCTCCTTCCTTTCAAGTCATCCCTTCTAAACTGCCAACAGTCTGGACAAGCAAATAATCAAATTTATTAAAATCTCTCATATAAACAAATGCATAAGCTCTAACACACAGACTTTGTGACTTATATGGGTTGCTCAGAGGCATTTTTTTAAAAAACGATTCCAAGTTTCTGAGTTGTGTTCGGTTTTCACGAGACTGCCAGATTACCTCTAGATGAAAGAGGTATTACTGTACATAGATACTTAAACAAGTTCGTTTGAATATTAACAAAAAAAATAACTAAACTTATTATCTCTTCCTTTAAAACAAAGTATTCCATCACTTTAAGGTAACACTGAGTTCCAGTTTCTTTCCCCCAAAAAACAAACATAAACAAATATCCTACAGATATCAGTTTGCCCAAAAAAAGAAAGAAAAAAAACTGAGGTGCAATAATGTCACAGTTAATGCATGTCAACTTCCAATACATTCAAAGACAAGATTTTTTTTTTTAAAAATCAATAGTTAAAATAGGCCTTCTGCAGTCTGAGAATTCAAGATACTTAGAAAAATTTGTAAATACACATACATGCAAATTCTTCATATATACAAATTTCACAAAATTAATAAGCTGCAAAGAAATTAGAAGGATTATGGTAAATCTGACAAGCTACATTTAAATGCTTTACCACTGGCATATTCCTGAATGTAGCAGTCATAGTAGTTTTAATAAATTTTCTACATGGCCTTTTTATAAAAAGTCACTAAGAAGTCTTTTAAGAATTCAAGATGTTCTCAATTCACTACTCATATTTAAGGCCACTTTGGTAAAGGCATTGCAGCAAGAACACAAAAACAATAGCATATTTTATAATATTTATTTTTTTCACCTGCAAACTGTAGCAAAACATGATCAGCTTTATTATGCAGACAGGTATCCCTCTACATTTTAAAAGAATTTAGGCATGTATAAATAGAAGAGCTCTTTAGAAAGGAAAAATTCAATAATGAATAAAACCTTCCAATTTTGACTCTGTAACTTTCCAGTAGCAATGGTTAAAATGATTTTAGGTCATTCATTCCAAGATATATGACAGCACCTTAAAAGTGGCTGATCTATTTCCCCAGTAACATTTCTCACATAACAATGTGTTAAAGTTACAAATACTGATATGCACAAATAGCTAATTTCTAAGAAAAATATATACAGTACTGCAGCATAATGAATGTGGTATCTGCAATAACTTAATATTAGCCAATTTTAATATACATGATACCGCTACCCTTTTCTGCCAATTCACAGGTTAAAAGGTGTTACTGGAGCCCTCGGTTTTGCACATATTACCTGGTGTTTAATACACAATGCAGGCTTTTTAAAGACTTCTCTTGTGTTTAAAGCTAAGATCAGTGAAACAAGACAACAGTGCAAGAGGTGGAGAGATGTAATGTGACCACATAAAAGTTCGTTCCAGTAAATTGTCTATATAAGGCTATAAGAAAGGATTGGTTGATGAGCTTCCTGTTGGAAATTGTCCTGTTGGTGCACCAGTCTAAAGGAAAACATAAGACAAATAAATAAAGAGACAAAACTGGTGCATGTACAAAATACAAATACAAAAACATTAAACTGAACTTAATTTTATTTAATTAGACTTTCTGGTTAAGAATTATTTTTTAAATTATTGGCAACAATATTTGTTGTTGGCAATATGCTATATCAAACTACTATGTGTCTTTCATATCCATTATTTCATACAGTTCTTGTAATAGATTCTAAAAAGAACGTTAGAATGGTCTTAGAAAAGCACTTGTGATTCAAACAAAACTTCTGACTCTTAAGGCCTCTTTTTTATGTTCACTAATTCCTAGGGCCTCTCATATAGTGTTATTTTGACAAGAAAGCAGGTAAGTTTCATATCATAAAATAGTTGATCTACTGTCAATGCTTTGATTTGCAACTAATTTTTTTTTTTTTTTTGAGACGGAGTCTCGCTCTGTCACCCAGGCTGGAATGCAGTGGCCAGATCTCAGCTCACTGCAAGCTC
>NW_012116599.1:6987017-6997399 GCF_000951035.1 Colobus angolensis palliatus | reverse complement strand
TAGCCAGGATGGTCTCGATCTCCTGACCTCGTGATCCGCCCGTCTCGGCCTCCCAAAGTGCTGGGATTACAGGCTTGAGCCACCGCGTCCAGCCGCAACTAATTTTTTTAAAAGGTCAGAAAAGGATCATACATAATGGCTCTGAGTCAATTTGTACAATCTTATGGTGTCACTCATATCAATAGAACACCAAATACCATCTAAAAGTATTAATATTCTGCTATTCTTTTTTTTATTTTTTTATTTTTTTTGAGACAGAGTCTCGCTCTGTTGCCCAGGCTGGAGTGCAGTGGTGCAATCTCAGCTCACTGCAAGCTCCACCTCCTGGGTTCATACCATTCTCCTGCCTCAGCCTCCCAAGTAGGTAGGACTACAGGCACCCGCCACAGTGCTCGGCTAATTTTTTGTATTTTTAGTAGAGACGGGGTTTCACCGTGTTAGCCAGGATGGTCTCGATCTCCTGACCTCGTGATCCGCCCGTCTCGGCCTCCCAAAGTGCTGGGATTACAGGCTTGAGCCACCGCGTCCAGCCGCAACTAATTTTTTTAAAAGGTCAGAAAAGGATCATACATAATGGCTCTGAGTCAATTTGTACAATCTTATGGTGTCACTCATATCAATAGAACACCAAATACCATCTAAAAGTATTAATATTCTGCTATTCTTTTTTTTATTTTTTTATTTTTTTTGAGACAGAGTCTCGCTCTGTTGCCCAGGCTGGAGTGCAGTGGTGCAATCTCAGCTCACTGCAAGCTCCACCTCCTGGGTTCATACCATTCTCCTGCCTCAGCCTCCCAAGTAGGTAGGACTACAGGCACCCGCCACAGTGCTCGGCTAATTTTTTGTATTTTTAGTAGAGACGGGGTTTCATCGTGTTAGCCAGGATGGTCTCGATCTCCTGACCTTGTGATCTGCCCGCCTCTGCCTCCCAAAGTGCTACGATTACAGGCACAAGCCACCATGCCCGGCATTACATCCTGCTATTCCTTATTTGAAAATAGGATTTAACAACTTATCAAGTACTTAATTTTAAGTTTTGCTTACCATAAAAGGATTACTAGATACTCCAGCAGCTGCAACTTGACCAAAAGGGGTTACCACTGGCTTTGTTTGTCCAAATGCTGCAAAACCTGCACCTTGTTAAAACAGAACCATCAATTACAACCTACATCTTCAAGAGACAATCTGATGCTTATAAAGCCTCATAATAACTTTCAGAGAAATTCCTACCAGAGCAGCAAAAATAAAACGTCAAAGTTAAGTTGTTAGGCCTCAAGCTCTTTCAGATACCAAAGACAAACTTACTGTAGCATGTCTTAAAATAACTTTTTTCTTTTTTTTGAGACAGGATCTCACTCTGCTGCCCAGGCCAGAGTCCAGTGGCACGATCATGGCTCACTACAGCCTCAACCTCCAGGGCTCAGGTGATCCTTCCACCTCAGTCTCTTGAGTAGCTGGAACTACAGGCACATGCCACCATGCCCAGCTAATTTTTGTATTTTTTGTAGAGACAGGGTTTCACTATGCTGTCCAGGCTGGTCTCAATCTCCTGGACTCAACGATCCACCTGTCTTGGCCTCCCAAAGTGATGGGATTACAGATGTGAGCCACCACACTTGCCAACAGAACTTTTATTCAGCTCTTTCATTCTAACTTGTATCAATAACTAAAATTTATAGGATTTTGTTACTAGATGAGCTTGTGACTATTTGGGACAGGCCGTGCAGACAACACAATGATTTCTACGTAAATATCACAGTATTTGTAGGAAATATTTTTATTACTTATGGCTCTTCCACAGTCCATATTTCAGAACTTTTTCTTTTTTTGAGACGGAGTTTTGCTCTTTTTGCTCAGGATGGAGTGCAATGGCGGTCTCAGCTCACCGCAACCTCTGCCTCCTGGGTTCAAGCAATTCTCCTGCCTCCTGAATAGCTGGGATTACAGACATGCACCACCACGCCCGGCTAATTTTGTATTTTTAGTAGAGATGGGGTTTCTCTGTGTTGGTCAGGCTAGTCTCGAATTCCCGAGCTCAGATCTGCCTGCCTCGGCCTCCCAAAGTGCTGGGATTACAGGCGTAAGCCACCACGCCTGGCCCATATTTCAGATTTTTAAATAATCACTTACTTAAAAAAAAAAAAAAAAAAAAAAGAAAGAAAACATGTAGTTGTGATTCAAGAATCTTCAAATCTATGCACTTCAAACTTGAGCAAATGACAGAAATAGGTAAAAATGGTTGAGTTAATCCTCTTGTCTCTTCCTAAAATCAAATAACAAACTCTAACTACAGTATAGTTATCAAATTAGAAAAGTAGTCTATTTCACACACAAAAAGGTACACATTTATGTGAAGAAAGGGAAAAAAAACCCAACATTCTAGGTCTATAAATTCTCCTTTTAAAATCAACAGGCTTGTAAGACAAATTAATCAGAAAAAGGCAATAGAAATTCTGAGAATGACAGGATACTCTTTACATAGTCACTGATTTCCCATAAATTGTAACCTGCTCACAAAAACTTATAAAATCACTTAGCTTTCTGAGGTTCAAATCACCAAAAGCTTTTATTTTTCTGTAGTAAAACGCAGTAGATAATAGTCTAGTATTCTTTAGAAAAGTCTTTCTGCCCAAGCACACAACATTATGATATAAAAAGGATACATAAAATGAACTTACAGCTCGCCAAATGTTAGATCTTACCATTGGGCTGTTGAGAAAAAGCTGTCTGTTGAGGGAAAGCTGCTTGGGCTGGAAAGGCAGGCTGCTGGAAGCTGCCACTAAAGCTGGTGGGAAGACTGTAGGGAGCAGGAGTGCCAAATCCCGTGGGCATGCTCATGGATGCAGTGCCAAAGGTTGCCGCTGACAGAAGAGAAGGGCTGATCAGTTACATACAACAGGACACACTCAGTTTCTCACAACATTGTAAAAAAGACATCATTCACCTTGAAAAATACTAAGATGTACATTAAAGGCAGGGTTAATTCCAAAATTCCAACAAAGTTAACAACGAGTTTTAGCACTACACAGTTTAACATAACCTGTAGAAATTTTATTCTTCTAAAACAGAATGACCAGAATGAAACTAACTACCAAAGCTGTTGTTTGAAATCCCAAGAAAATTTCTCAAATTATAAAATTCAAGTCTAAACAGTAGTCTGTTTTTTAAAGATTATGCAATTAATATGTAAACTAGTATACATTTTTGTTCTTAGTTTTGTTTTGCTATATGCAGTAAAATAACAGCCAAAATTTTATCTACTGAAGTATCTGCCATAAAGTAATATGTGTTCCCGGAAAAAAATTTTAAAACCGCTGAAAAATAGTTCACTAAAAAGAACAGGACTTATAGGTCAAACAGGGTTAGTTAGAGGCAGACCACTCAGAACCTATGCAGCTTTGTAACTACAGCCAGAGAAGGAGAGATATTCTCTTAACAACACTAACGCAATTAAAAGGACATGTTCCTATTAAATCAATTCCATATATATATATACACATACACATGGATTCCCACCCACTTCTGGAAGGTAAATGAAGACAGCTTTGGAAGACTGAAGGAAGGTTAGGGCAACTGAGCTATCGAAATTAGTGTGAAATCCGCAAAGATTAGAAATGAAATAAGCATTCTTAGAAAGAATGCAGAATAAATGGCCATACTGTTCACTACTACTGTATTCTTCCTTGGCTTGCCATGCCTAGCTGGTATTACTTGGTGGACAGAGTATTATCACGTTGGGGGAAATGTGTGTGAACACCTGCTACATATGTGGAATGCTGCCATCATTTCCCTACTTACTATTCACTTACAGTATGTTATTTATTACTAGTGAATATTAAAAACAGAATCTCCAACTATGTGTTCTAGGAAGGGTCTCAGTAAAATAAGAGCCAGTAATGTTGCTTTAAATATAGACTACTAGTAATTACATAATGAAATATTCTAAGGATGATGCAATGAAAATACCATGAAAATTCACTAAATTTCCGGATTTTAAAAATTTACCAATTTGTTCATTGATTTAAGGCACAGAAATTAAACACTAAAAAATGTTACATGGAATGTCTTTTATTTTTAAAAAGCTGAAAATCAAGTTACAGATGTTGCCCAAAGTAATCCCTGTAGTTGTAATGTTTGTAACAATGCAATTCTGCTCAATGAACCTAATTAGAATATTAAAAAACTACTTTTTTATTATTGATGCGAAAAAAAGGAAAAACAGGCCATTGGGAAGCAGGTGAATTAAATAATAATAAGCACACTGCAAGGGTAATGGGAGGGCTTCATAACAGACAACAATGCACTGACGTAACTTTGACAAATCACTTTAAGAGAGCACTAAAAAGCAAAACTTGGATACAGTTAAGCAAAACCAAACTCCATGGAATAATGCAGTAAAATGGTTTGGTATATCAAAAAGGCATCACTCAAAGTACCATGAATTCAAACTCAAGAAAAAGAATCAAAACGGCTATTAACATTCTAATATGACCATGTAGGTAAGCAGTAATGCTTTTCAGCATTTACACATAAATCACTAAAAAAATTTCCATGTAATTTTAAATACAATGTAATCCCAATGCCACACATCCATGCCCACTCTATTTTAAAACATGGAAAAAAAAAACTTAATTCCACATGCAGGGATCCAGAACACTAGCAGAAGCTTCCACAAGCAGGTAGACAAATTGCCACACAAATCTAGATATTAATTGTGGCCACCTACCAAAATGAGCGTGAGGAAACACTTGAGAATGCATTGCTCCAGAAAGGCCTTATGGAAAGCCATAAAGAGACCAACGTCAATTAATGTATGGATAACTATTGTTAAAATAAAAGTATATTTGTTTCATTAAGAAGTTGTAAAATTCGAGCGTACTGTTGCTAAGGGGGTAGCATAATACATAACAAAAACACATTCACAAAATAAGCCTTTTAATTTCAACTATATTCATGACACTGTAATATTTATACTGTTTGAAATAAAGGGGAGATTAGAATAATAAATAAATTAAGAAACAGTGATGAAATTTTTTAAACAAATAAGCATCAACTTTTTCATAGTCATTAAAAAACACTTTGTAGGCATCATAAACTACATCCAAATACGCTATTCATAGCATCATATGAGACTATCCAGCATCTACATTTAGGATCAAAACCAAGTCTTGGGGGAGAGCGCACGAACAATGCTAGATTGTTTTATTTACAAATCAGCACATTAACTAGAAATACACAAATAACTCAAATGAACTAATTAAGTATTACAAGGGAAAAATTATTAAATATTCTAGTTCAAGAGAAAGGTAAGCAGTATTTGCAGGTTAAAATACAATGGCTGAAAAGGAGAGAGAGAAAAAAGAAAAATGCATCTTGTACAGATCTTACTCACCTGGTATGTTGAGAACAGACAGGTTATATATAAATTAATACAAAGTAAACTTAAATTGTTAAATAATAGAATCTTTTGTTTGTTCGTTTTAACAATCTGAAGTAAGATTGTACCGAAAATGTATTTCTATTGACTTAAAATTAGAATACTTTTAAAATTGGCACGATTAAAAAAAATTGAACGATTAAAAAATTGAATGGTTCTGAGTTGTGGTTCTGTCATTTTCTGGTTGCATGATGTTACTTTATTTTATAAGCTTCAGTTTCCTCATTTGCAAATGAGGTGGAGGAATAGAGATAACAGTATCTATACTTCACAAAGCTGCTGTGAATAAATGTGGCGACAAATTGAAGTGCTTTGCAATACAATAAATACTCAATGAATGTAACTTTCTTGCTAACTTAAAAGTGTCACTGTGTTCCAAATACAAAAAAAGGGAGAAGGACCTGTGAAAGATAAATGTGGCCCGTATATTTATCTACTTTCTTTTTTTCTTTCTGAGACGGAGTCTCGCTCTGTCGCCCAGACTGGAGGGCAGTGGCGCAATCTCAGCACACTGCAAGCTCCACCTCCTAGGTTCACGCCATTCTCCTGCCTCAGCCTCCCAAGTAGCTGGGACTATAGGCGCCGGACACCACGCCCAGCTACCTTTTTTTGTATTTTTAGTAGAGACAGGGTTTCACCGTGTTAGCCAGGATGGTCTCGATCTCCTGATCTCAGGATCTGCCTGCCTCGGCCTCCCAAAGTGCTGGGATTACAGGCGTGAGCCACTGCGCCAGGTCTTATCTACTTTCTTAAAGCACTTTACAGGCTTGCAGCAGTACTGCATAATGACATTAAATTGTGTTTATTCCAGCATTTCTCGTATGTGTTTAGACACAGAACACTTGTCCATAGAATTTTGCTAACAATGTTACAGGAGACATGTTTCACAAAATGCACTGGCAAAAACTGACTTTTAGCCAATAGTGACTATTAACCAGTATTAATCACTATACCTCAGCCTGCAACAAAGATGCCCCCCCAAGCTCTGGCCCTGAACTGCTCTAAACTTTTTTAAGCCTTTTTACAGCTTTCTGAAATATAATTCACATACTACACACAACTCATTCACTTAAAGTATAGAATTCAATGTTTCTTTAAATATATTCACAGACTTGTACAACCACCATCACAATCTAATTTTAGAATATTTTCATGCCCCTCAAAAGAAACATGATACCTATCAGCTGTCACTTCCCATGCTGCCCCACCACTAAAATCCAGCCCTCGTCAATCATTGATCTACTTTTTCTTTCCAATTCTGGACATTTCATACAAATGGCACCACAAACATGTGGCCTTTTGTGACGAGTTTCTTTTGCTCAGCAGAATGTTTTCAAGGTCCATCCATATTGTAGCATCTATCAGTGCTTCATCACTTTTTATTATCAAATACTTTGTCCTAGTATGACTATTCAACATTTGGCTTCATCAGCTGACGGGCACTTGGGTTGTTTCCACTTCTTTTTTTTTTTTTTTTTTCCTTTCTTTTTTTT
Source organism: Colobus angolensis palliatus (assembly GCF_000951035.1). Taxonomy (NCBI): domain Eukaryota; kingdom Metazoa; phylum Chordata; class Mammalia; order Primates; family Cercopithecidae; genus Colobus; species Colobus angolensis. The sequence goes on along the minus strand of NW_012116599.1, from coordinate 6,990,469 downwards.
TTGAGACAGAGTCTCGCTCTGTCGCCCAGGCTGGAGTGCAGTGGCCAGATCTCGGCTCACTGCAAGCTCCGCCTCCCGGGTTTACGCCATTCTCCTGCCTCAGCCTCCCGAGTAGCTGGGACTACTTCTTAGCAACGATAAATATTGATGCTACGAACATTTGTGTACAAATTTTTGTGCAGATATATGTTTTCATTCCTCTCTGGTATATTCCTAATAGTGGCACTCTGCTAGGTTATATGGTGACTCCATGATGACCATTTTGAGGAACTGCCAAAATGTTTTCCAAGGGGTTGTACCATTTTATATTCCCACAAGCAATATATGAGGTTTCCATTTTCTCACCTCCTTACATTGTTCATCGTTGTCTTTTCTTTTATTGACCATCTGTATGTCTTCTTAGGGAAATATCTATTCAAATATTTTGTTCACTTTTTAATTGGGTTGTCTTTTTATTTTTATTATTTAGCTGTTATGAGTTCTTTATATATTCTGAATACAAGTCCTTTATCAGATGTAGGATTTACAAATATTTCCTCCAGACTGCTATCAAGTTTAATATTTCTATTGTGTTAATTTTTACAACTTTCCTGTCTTTCTTGTTTTAATTACCAAATTGGTAATTTTCATTTCTGGTTCCTTTTTAAAATACCAATTGTAGATTATTAAATATTAGAGATGTCCAAATATTAAGAGTAAACTGAGAGGCTGAGAGCACAGGGAGAGCAAATCAGCAGCAATTCTATAAACAAAATATGTCCTTCACAGCCCAAGGTAACTTTCTACTTAGGGTTTTTTCTTTGCTTTTGCTCAGCTACCTCCAACCCTTTTTTGTATTAATCCTCACTTCCAGAGTATGCTAGGCAAGTGAAGTGAGCCTTCTAAGTATTCAGATACAAGGAATAGTACATAATATTAATTTGGCATGTTTCATCCATGTGAAACTAAAGTATAAATATGGAGGCAATTGTACTGGAACAAAAATAGTGTTGGTTCAGAAGCATTCTGGGTATTAATTTAAGATCAGCCACTATGGAATTATGAAACTTTAAGGCAAATTCATTAATCTTAGCAAATCGGTTTCCACCTAGGTAATAAAACAAAGATATGAGGGCCAGATGCCATCCAACAAGCTCTGCATTTCGGTAAGTACCTTTCCTTGGGGAAAAAAATCTTTGAAACCATTCATTCATTAAAATAAATGCTAGGAAATAACTATTCATTCAGTGACAAAGGAGAGACCTAAGAGTTATAAAAATTTCCTACTATTTAAAAATTATTTTACCTCTATTAATTAGATTTAAGGGCTCTGGGGGGAAAAAAAACTAAATATCATAGAATCGGAAAATTAAGCCATAACAGGCTAATCTCCTAATGAGAGTTACTATGTAATATTACAGTTTTGTAAAAAGCTAAAGCCCCAGAAAGGAGTTCCAAAATGGCCGAATAGGAACAGCTCCAGTCAAGGGCTCCCAGCTTGAGCGACTCAGAAGACGGGTGATTTCTGCATTTCCAACTGAGGTACCGGGCTCATCTCATTGGCACTGGTTGGACAGTGAGTGCAGCCCACAGTGTGAGCTGAAGCAGGGCAGGGCATCCCCTTACCCGGGAAGTGGAAGGCGTCAGGTAATTCCCTTTCCTAGCCAAGGGAAGTTGTGACAGACAGTACCTGGAAAATCGGGACACTCCTGCCCTAATACTGCGCTTTTCCAATGGTCTTAGCAAACGGCACACCGGAAGATTATATCCCATGCCTGGCTCGGCAAGTCCCACGCCCATGGAGCCTTGCGCACTACTAGCACAGCAGTCCTAGATAGAACTGGGAGGCAGCAACAAGGCTGTGGGAGGGGCGTCCGCTATTACTGAGGCTTGACTTGGTAAACAAAGCAGCCAGGAAGCTTGAACTGGGTGGAGCCCACCGCAGCTCAATGAGGCCTGCCTGCCTCTATAGACTCCACCTCTGAGGACAGAGCATAGCTGAACAAAACGCAGCAGAAACTTCTGTAGACCTAAACGTCTCTGTCTGACAGCTTTGAAGAGAGCAGTGGTTCTCCCAGCATGGAGTCTGAGATCTGAGAATGGACAGACTGCCTCCTCAAGAGGGTCCTTGATCCCCTAGTAGCCTAACTGGGACACACCTCCCAGTAGGGGCCAACTGACACCTCATACAGCCTGGTGCCCCTCTGAGACAAAGCTTCCAGAGGAAGGATCAGGCAGCAATATTTGCTATTTTGCAATATTTGCTATTCTGTAGCCTCTGCTAGTGATACCGAGGCAAACAGGGTCTGGAGTAGACCTCCAGCAAACTCCAACAGACCTGCAGCTGAGGGTCCTGACTGTTAGAAGGAAAAGTAACAAACAGAACGGCATAGCATCAACATTAACAAAAAGGACATCCACACCAAAACCCCATCTGTAGGTCACCATCATCAAAGACCAAAGGTAGATAAAACCACAAAGATGGGGAGAAACCAGAGCAGAAAAGCTGGAAATTCTAAAAACCAGAGTGCCTCTTCTCCTCCAAAGCATCACATCTCCTCGCCAGCAATGAAACAAAGCAGGATGGAGAATGACTTTGACGAGCTGACTGAAGTAGACTTCAGAAGATCGGTAATAACAAACTTCTCCCAGCTAAAGGAGGATGTTCGAACCCATCACAAGGAAGCTAAAAACCTTGAAAAAAGATTAGACGAATGGCAAACCAGAATAAACAGCATAGGGAAGATCTTAAATGACCTGATGGAGCTGAAAACCATAGCACGAGAACTACATGACACATGCACAAGCTTCAGTAGCTGATTCAATCAAGTGGAAGAAAGGGTATCAGTGAAGATCAAATGAATGAAATGAAGCGAGAAGTTTAGAGAAAAAAGAGTAAAAAGAAACAAAGCCTCCAAGAAATACAGGACTATGTGAAAAGACCAAAACTACATCTGATTGGTATACCAGGAAGTGACAGGGAGAATGGAACCAAGCTGGAAAACACTCTTCAGGATAGTATCCAGGAGAACTTCCTCAACCTAGCAAGGCAGGCCAACATTCAAATTCGAGAAATACAGAGAATGCCACAAAGATAATCCTCAAGAGGAGCAATGCCAAGATACATAATTGTCAGCTTTACCAAGCTTGAAATGAAGGAAAAAATGTTAAGGGCACCCAGAGAGAAAGGTTGGGCTACCCACAAAGGGAAGCCCCTTAGACTAACAGCGGATCTCTCAGTAGAAACTCTACAAGCCATAAGAGGGTGGGGGCCAATATTTAACATTCTTAAAGAAAAGAATTTTCAAACCACAATTTCATATCCATCCAAACTAAGCTTCATAAGTAAAGGAGAAATAAAATCCTTTACAGACAAGCAAATGCTGAGAGATTTTGTCACCACCAGGCCTGCCTTACAAGAGCTCCTGAAGGAAGCACTAAACATGGAAAGGAACAACCAGTACCAGTCACTG
>NW_012116599.1:6985992-6986372 GCF_000951035.1 Colobus angolensis palliatus | reverse complement strand
AAAAAAAAAAGCAGGGCTTCAATCCTAGTCTCTGATAAAACAGTCTTTAAACCAACAAAGATCAAAAGAGACAAAGAAGGCCATTATATAATGATAAAGGGATCAATTCAACAAGAAGAGCTCACGATCCTAAATATATATGCACCCAATACAGGAACACCCAGATTCAAAAAGTAAGTCCTCAGAGACCCACAAAGAGACTTAGACTCCCACACAATAATAATGGGCGACTTTAACACCCCACTGTCAACATTAGATCAATGAGACAGAAAGTTAACAAGGATATCGACAGAAAGGTAACAAGGATATCCAGGACTTGAACTCAGCTCTGCACCAAGAGGACCTAATAGACATCTAAAGAACTCTCCACCCCAAATCAA
>NW_012116599.1:6966351-6983172 GCF_000951035.1 Colobus angolensis palliatus | reverse complement strand
TAGGTGCTGGAGAGAATGTGGAGAAATAGGAACACTTTTACACTGTTGGTGGGAATGTAAACTAGTTCAACCATTGTGGAAGACAGTGTGGCGATTTCTTAAGGATCTAGAACTAGAAATACCATTTGACCCAGCAATCCCACTACTGGGTATATACCCACAGGATTATGAATCATGCTACTATAAAGACACATGCACACATATGTTTACTGCAGCACTATTCACAATAGCAAAGACTTGGAACCAACCCAAATGTCTATCAATGACAGACTGGATTAAGAAAATGTGGTACATATAAACCATGGAATACTATGCAGCCATAAAAAAAGGATGAGTTCATGTCCTTTGTAGGCACATGGATGAAGCTGGAAACCATCACTCTGAGCAAACTATTGCAAGGACAGAAAACCAAACACCGCATGTTCTGACTCAAAGGTGGGAACTGAAAAGTGAGAACACTTGGACACATGGTTGGGAACATCACACACTGGGGCCTATCTTGGGGTGCGGTGTCGGGGGGAGAGGAGAGCATTAGGAGACATACTTAACGTAAATGACAAGTTAATAATGGGTGCAGCACACCAACATGGCACATGTATACGTATGTAACTTAACTGCATGTTGTGCACATGTACCCTAGAACTTAAAAATATGAAAAAAAAAAGCTAAAGCCCCAAAGTTTTATAAATCCAGAAAAAATGATTATTTAAATGTCATTTTAAGAATGATCCAGGTGCAGTGGCTGACGTCTGTAATCCCAGCACTTTGGGAGGCCAAGGCAGGCAGATCATTTGAGGCCAGGAGTTCAAGACCAGTCTGGTCAACATGGCGAAACCCGATCTCTACTAAAAATACAAAAATCAGCCGAGTGTGGTGGCGCACGCCTGTAATCCCAGCTACTCAGGAGGCTGAGGCATGAGAATCGCTTGAACCAGGGACGCAGAGGTTGCAGTGAGCGAAGATTAAGCCACTGCACTCCAGTCTGGGTGACAGAGTGAGGATTTGTCTAAAACAAACCAACAAACAAAAAAGAAATACATTGATAAACCTTTCCAAATTTCACATAGAACTAGAACTATTATGCAATAAGGTATGCAATAAGGGTACCTCCTTTCTTTTTTTGTTTTGAGATAGAGCCTGTTAGCCAGGCTGAAGTGTGGTGGCACAATCACAGCTCAGTGTAGCTTCGACCTCCTAGTCCAGGTAATCCTCCCACCTCAGCCTCCTGAGTAGCTAGGACTCCAGGTGTCTGCCACCATGTATTTTTGGTAGAAATGGGATTCACCATGTAGCCCAGGCTGCTCTCAAACTCCTGGACTTCGAGCAACCCACCTATCTCGGCATCCCAAAGTGCTAGGATCAAAGGGTACCTCAAAATATAATTTCACAGTGTTAACATACTTGTTTTTTCTTTATTTGTAAACAGAGTCTCGCTCTGTCGCTCAGGCTGGAGTTCAATGGTACCATCTCAGCTCACTGCAACCTCCACTTTCCTGGTTCAAGCGATTCTCCTGCCTCAGCCTCCCGAGTAGCTGGGACTAGAGGCACATACCACCGCACCTGCCTGATTTTTGCATTTTTAGTAGAGACAGGGTCTTACCATGTTGGCCAGGCTGGTCTCAAACTCCTGGCCACCGCTTTGGCCTCCCGAAGTGCTGGGACTACAGGTATGAGCCACTGTGCCCGGCCAGTGTTAATATATTTGAAGGCAACAAAAAGTTCTTAAATAATATTAATTTTGATGGTATAAAATACTGGAAATTCTTAAGTATAGTGTATTTGTCAACGTATTGTTTATATTTCAGTTTCAACAGAAACATATGCAGTTAATGCTTGTGATTTGGTCAATTCAATAATAATCTAATAAAGTGACCAATGTGATAAATTCAAAATGACTTATAATGGAAAAAATGTATTACCTTGAAATAAACATTTGTGGACACTGTAGTTTTACCTTTCTAATAAATTTTTGTTAGTTAATACTAAAATTATATTATCTGAACATACGTTGTACATTTTACATTATTTTATATCCTATGTAGAGCTTCAACTTTTACAAAACTTTCATACTCTAAATAAAGCAAGCAAAAAAAGACCCTTAACTCTAATGACAGAACCAACTCAGAGGTATAGTCATGAAAGGAAAATAATAGGTCTGATTTACGGAGCATATGCTGTAATGTGAAGACCATACAGGGTAAATGTGCATCATCTAATTTTACAACAAACCTGCCAGCAAGAGAATACTGTTCACATTCTATAGAGAGGGACAACATGAAGGCTCAAAGAAGTTAGGTCAACACGATTAGGCTCAGCCAAAGCGTAATTTGAGTTTCCATTCATCAGTTCTTAAATGAAGTTATAATATCTATAAATATCTCAATAGCATCTTGTGAACAAGTTTATCACAATAAATGTTTGAACATTCCCCTATCATTCTTACCCCATTCAGTAAAAGAACAAAATTCAAAAGGCTTTCTTATGGTCAACCAGAAGTAACTATAAATCAGAATTCGAACACGAGTTTGGCTGGCTGTACTCAAAATATGTCCAATTAACTTTTCTGGGCCTGTTCCCTCAGCTGTCACACAATTAAAATATTTATTTGATGACAGCTGAGTGGATTAAATGAGGCAATATACAAAAACCCATTGTATCATGAGACATTTTACAAACTCAGTCCACAAAATGAAAACAGTTTGCTAAGAAACAGAAACACTGCACATCACACCTAATGAAGAAATTGTACAAATGGAAATTTAAAACAATCATTTAATTCATTTGAATTAAAACAAACTATTTTCTTAAAGTTAAATTTTGTGTGAAATTCAAATACTTATCAAATATCTATTATGTTAGTTACCAACAAAGTGAAGACATTTATGTGAAAAGAAAATAGTTACAGCTCAAATTTCTAATACTGTGATTCTTAATCTTGTCAATGACAAAGAGATTTACTAAAAACTAGTAATTCTTAATGGTTTGATTTGATTTCAATGTTACAAGTACCTAATCTCTCAAGATTTCACATCAACATTGGCTGTAATTGGACTTTAGGCTTTAGTTCTAAATTACTGTGACATACACACAAAAAGCATACAAACTCTAGATTTAATGGATACCCAGCCATACGAAATGTATCCTGCTGACATTCCAAGATATTGGCAAATATCTCTGGTGTTTAAGGTAATATGACAAAAATCAGAGGTATGACGTGAGAAAAATGTGACTGGCTTACAGTATGAATCAAAAAGAAAAAAATGGAGAAAATAAAGAGAATTAAGGGAAAAAATTATCAAAAGAGAAAATTATTCAGTATTATACCCACAACTGAATCAAGTTTCCACAACTTAAAAAATATACACACTTGAAAGAGATATTCACTAGAAAAAGACCTAATAATTAAGAATTCACATAATAAAGTCATCTGATACAATCTCATAGGGAAAATAAAAACTTCTCGTAAAATGGTTCCATTAAGACTGCATGAGTTACAACCAGTAATTCTGAAACTAGATCACCAAATACGTCTAAATTGCTCTGTTCAAGTCCCATCTCTGTCATAAACGTTCTGTGGAGTCTCATCTCCATGTCTGGGCTTCCCTACCTGAAAAATGAAAGCTTTAACTGGAAAGGGCAGACACTAGATAATTTCTAAGGTCCCTCTGAACTGTTAAATGCTAGGATTTTATGAACTTTCAGCTAGAATTTGTCTTTATGGACAAACTCCTCTATCCATCTGCCATTCACTTCACTAAGAAAGAGGCCCCATTTTCTGGTGTTCTTCACATGGTATCTTTGTTGATAAACACCTTCCCCGAAGCTTACTCTTCTACTGTCTCTTTTTCTTACCTGTTGCTCCTCTGGCATTGGTCTGAAATGGATTTGTAGAAGATGCCACAGAAGGACCAGCAGCAGCAACAAATGGATTTGTGGAAGGCGTAGCTTTAAAAAATTATAAAATACACTATAAAATCCTAATACATTTTATATTTAAGATTTAAATTATTTGTTCACTATATTTATCAAGATAGAAAACTCAAGGATTCTGATAACAAATCATTGCTTTGACTCCTAAGAAAATGCTACACAATATATACTTGGGTTCTTCATAAAAAAACAGTATGTATACCAGAAGCACATACCTCCAAATGGAGCAGGCACACTTGATGAAGCAGGCTGTGTCTGTGCAGAAGCACCCACTGGCACTGTTCCAAAAACATTGCTAAGAACAAATATTGAAAGAGTTCATTTTTTTCTTCTTAAAAAAAAGAGAAAGTAAGGATAATCGATCTACAGGGTAGCCATAAAATAATGAACATATCATGTATCATAGCATCAGTTATCAACACAAAGAAAAATTAAGACATTTAAGTGTAAAGATGTAATAAAATAAACAATTGTTACTGCTTCATTAAGAATTGTCATAAAAAAATTAAAAATACAAGTAAAACTGAATGCATAGGGGGAAGGAATATGATTACTGCAACGACTAGTACAGTTTGGTGCCACTATCTTAATATTCATGTTAAGACACCAGCAAAAACCATTATTCTAAGCAAACTATCACAAGGACAGAAAACCAAACACTGCACGTTCTCACTCATAGGTGGGAGATGAACAACAAGAACACATGGACACACGGTGGGAAACATCACACATGGGGGCCTGTTGGGGGTGGGGGGGCTGGGGGAGGGATAGCATTAGGATAAATACCTAATGTAAATGATGAGTTGATGAGTGCAGCAAGCCAACATGGCACATGTATACCTACGTAACAAACCCGCATGTTGTGTACACGTACCCTAGAACTTCAAGTACCAAAAAAAAAAAAAAAAGACACCAGCAACAGCAAGTTTTACTTGCCATTGTTTTTGCACCATTAATGCAAATATCAATTAATGAAAAGGTAAACAATCTCTCAGAATTATTATAAAGAAAGTTTTAACCTCACAGACCCCATGAAAGGGTCTCAGGTACCCCAAACATTCCATGGATCACACTTTGTGAATCCTTGATGTACTGTAACGTAGTATCAATAAATCATGTATTATATATCACGTATGTTTCCAGACTTTATGTTTCTAGAAGTGTTACAACCCTAAGGAAAATAAGCTACTAGGATAACAAAAGAAAGTAGTAAATACAATCCACAGGAATGGAAAACAGAGATGAATAAAACACCGTTAATCTCTTGTATTTCTGAGACTATTTTCGCAACTCTAAAATAAAGACTAGAAGAGTTTTTTACAAGTGTAATGTCCTTAAAATGTGTTAGGCTTCCTATTGCCAAGAATTCTAACAGATATATATGAACCTAATAGCAGATGTGCTTATTTATAAATACAAGAATGACACTAAAGAGATATAGAATTGATTTTGGGCTTTGGTGCAAACACTTCTAAAAATCTGTATTTACGACTAAGCCTATAATATGGTACTTTCACTGTGTAATCTTCATGACTAAAAACTGTATTTTTAAAGTATATTATTTGACTACTAAATGGATTCTCCGCTGAGTACAATCTGTAAATAACTGTCCATTTTGAGATGTGTACATGCTCTCAAATACGGTTTAGTGTTCAAAGACAGAACATAACAAAACGTCTGATTCAATGAAAAGATAAAATTATGCCAATTATTCAAGGATTATATTTTAATTAGCAAATTAAATTCAAATTCCTCAAATTTACAGAAGTATTCAAGAACTTTAAAATTATACCTTGAAACAGTCATTTTTTAACTTGATTATTCAAAGTTGGAAAAAAAAGATAAAACACAAAGCAGGAGGGGCTAGCTAAGACAAGGTACCTGCTAGCATTACTTGTGGAAGTATACGCATTACTGGAGGTGGCTGCGGAACTGAAAACGCTGTCTAGTTCTGCCAGGGCTGCATACTTGTCTGAAGACGCACTTGACTGACTGGGAACTGAAACCACAGAACCAACAGGAGCTTTACCTGTGGTCCCAAAGCCACTTCCCTGATCACCACCTGGGAATGAACAAAATCATGTTACACCAAAAATTTAGTTACACTTTCAACTTATCAACCACATTTGCCATGAAACACCGGTAAACTTAAAATGGATTTAGAGTTAAGCAGGATTCCAAATCATTAATCTAATAAATAACCTGGACCATACCGGACAGGATTCGTTGTTATACATACCACTGTGGTAAAGACAGAATATGTCTTTTAACAAAAATTAAGACTCTGTACCCAAAAAATTTGTCTAGATTATGCATAAGCAAGAAACTCTCAAGTGCTACTATGTTAATATCCCCAAGACAAGTGGATCTTGTTCACGTGACCATATAAATTCATATAATGCTGGACCTAATGTTAACAGTCTATCAATAGCATCATTTCCCTCAGCACTCTCCATGAAAAAATTAGAGACAGTAATAACGGGAAACATTTATTGAGCACTAACTATGTGCTAGGCACCGTTCTAAATGCCTTACATGTAATAATACTTAGAACGCAACTCCATGAGTTTAATGCTTAGCATTATCCATTTTGGAGAAGAGAACAGGCCCAGAGATCAGAATGGAGAATTCCATTTAGCAACACACACCTGCTATTCACCACTGCCATATGCATTTTTAGAGGCTACTAGCCTTAAGATAAAACTGGATACGGCCGGGCGCGGTGGCTCAAGCCTGTAATCCCAGCACTTTGGGAGGCCGAGACGGGCAGATCACGAGGTCAGGAGATCGAGACCATCCTGGCTAACGTGGTGAAACCCCGTCTCTACTAAAAAATACAAAAAACTAGCCGGGCAAGGTGGCGGGCGCCTGTAGTCCCAGCTACTCGGGAGGCTGAGGCAGGAGAATGGCATAAACCCGGGAGGCAGAGCTTGCAGTGAGCTGAGATCCGTCCACTGCACTCCAGCCTGGGTGACAGAGTGAGACTCCATCTCAAAAAAAAAAGGTAAAACTGGATACAAGACTATACTATAAAATTCATGAATTTCTCAAAAAAAATATAAAACCAAGATGTTAACGGAAAATTGTTCAAAGTAAATACATCACAGAAACCACCAAATAACCCTCCATTCAGCTCTGCCAATGGGGTTTCTTGGCTCTTTATTGCCAAAGAAAAGTAAAGCATGCCTTCTAGGACAAAATAAAATTTTTCTCAACTAGTAAGACTGAAAGTTTACAAATCAGTTCCTATGTCTTCATTGTAGTTGATATTTCAGGTACAAAATGTGCCAAGTGAACATTTTACTCAAAATGACAGTGCAGACAAAATTTCTATACAACAACAGAGAAAAGTGTAACATGTTCAGATTTTAATAAATACAACTAAATTAAGAGCACAAATTTGTATTTGTTTTGCTTAAAGCTTGATACCTTGCCCGGCACTGAAGATATTGTCTAAATTAGCAAGTGCTGCATATTTGTCTGCTGTCTGTAAACCAGCTTTGTTCGTTGAAACTTTACTAACAGCTGATGCTGTTTGATGACTCTGGGAAGTATTGAAGGTTCCAAAATCAGCACTGGAGGATTTGGGGAAGTTATCAAAATGAGCAAAATTAGCATTTACTGATGCAGCACTTCCACCTGTAACAGAATAAACAGAGCACTTGAAATTTCTAAGCTTTTCCTAATACCCTCTCATAGACTGTATGATCATTTCTTCCTAAATTAAATGTCCTATAAGCAATCTTACAACATTAAAATCAATGACTGGCAATGGCTTTCGACTGCAAGTCATGTTTTCTAATTTGTAAAAGTAGAATTTTCAAAGGCCTTGGCAACATGTAAAATAACATGTTTCTGCTTATTACCTACCCTGGAATGAAGAATGTAATTCATGGAGGAGGTAACTCCACACTACCTAGTTTGAGATTCAGTTACTTTCTCATCCAAATATACTATGGCCTTTTACTAGTTCTCCCTAAACAGACTGCAAACAAGATGCAAAGTATCTTACTCGGAGGATTTCAAACTTTTGTGGCTCCATGGTGAAACAGTTTAAACAAATCCCAGTGGTAGCAATTAACAATATGTAAAATGTGTTAAGGTGATCCAGAATTTCTTAAAAGATGGTTATTGACATTTATACTTACTTCACTTGAAGAGCTACTATTTAATTCCATATAATAAATGTGTATACAATATCATGATGTCCACCGTAAAATCATGCTCTACCATGTAGTTCAAGGCAATAAAACTCCAGTACATAATACATTATAGCAATTTTTGACGTTATAAACCACAATTCACCTAATGGTCACTATTGTATATATCCTGTTAAATCTTTAAAATATGTTCTCTATTATAAAGACCTCCTTAAAGTCCTATCAAAAGACTAAAACCAGTATATTTCATTCTATGCTTTTGATCCTACACTTTTGGGATATTAGTTCTCTATTTCTAAACTTTAGTTTCAGAAATCAAAATAGTATATATATACAGTTATATATTAAAGTGATAGAAAAGACAACTACAGCTAGATAATTTTAAAACAGAATGTATGAACCTCTATTAAAAAAACACGAACACCTTCTATCAAGCAGGTTTTTATACATTCTAAAAGAAATATATACTGATCAAATTTCTTTCAGGAGTTAAACCATGGTGTTTTCAATTAAAGGAAACATGTATTAAAGTAATACATGTTTGTATGTAAAAGACTGTGACCTGTTACAAGGAGCTGGCAAACAAAGTGCATACTAAACTTTCAAAATTTATATAAGAATATTATTTCAAATTATTATTAAACCAAGTAACTCTTTGTCTACTATTGTGTTCTCTAACTCTGAGTTTAATAAATAGAGTTGGAAGAGATTTTTATGAAGGATTATCACTAAAGAATTATCAACGATCTGTAATTGGAAAAACCCTTGAAGTATAGCAAAAATATGCAAATTAGTATAAGATGCTTATTTGACAACAGAACTTACTGTGGGTAGCCTGAAGAGGAAAAGCTGAAGTAAATTCACCAAAACTGCAGCTAGATGAAAGCATTCTAAATGCTGGACAGCCAAAAATTATGTAAATGATGAAAGTTAAAGGGAAAAAAAAAAAGAAAGAAAACTGAAAGAAAAGGCTTTAAGACAATACAGAGTTAAAAGTTGAAAGAAAACTAATCAGCCAAAAATCTAAATAAGGGTTCAGTGAGTTTCCAGAAACAGCACAATTTATGGAAAGAGTATTCAATGTTTAAACACCAATTCCTGCACAGAAAACTATTTCCAAGTTTGACTGAAGTGATCATTAACGTACTCTTGTCTAATAAACATATAAACATTTTTCTCAGGCTTCTTGCTCTGAAAATTACTTACATTTTTAGTTCTACAGAAGCAATCAGCTTCCTTTATTAAGAGGTATAATGTCAGCCTAAATCAATGGATTCTATGAACCTTAAAAAACTTACAGTACTGGCTGGGCACAGTGGCTCACATCTGTAATCCCAGCACTCTGGGAGGCCAAGGCAGGAGGATAATGTGAGGCCAGGAGTTCAAGACCAGCCTGGGCAACACAGTGAGACCCAGTTGCTACTCCCACCCCCAAAAAAATTTGAGCTGGGAGTGGTGGCATGTGCCTGTATTCTATCCTGAGGCAGGTGCACTGCCAAAAAACAAACACACACACAAAAAAAGAGAGACAGAAAGAGAAATACTTATAGTAGTGTCATGCCTCTGTCCTCTGTGCATGGTAGATCTAAGGAAGATTCATGTGCAGGAAAAGGAGGAGAATGGATGTTGTCAAACAGACAATACACCAAATAATGCAGAAAAACAAATGAATATAGAAAAAATAAGAGTTCAGGTTTCCCCAGAGCTTTTTAAGATAGAACCATTTTAAAGTCAGATAATTACAGAATTTAAGTTTAGACTAATTTTTCAAAACTACACTTAAGAGAGTTTTGTTTCGTGAAGTAAACATTTAAGCACAATGCTGGAGAAGCTCTACCTGTAGTTTGGGGCTGAAAAGGAGAGTGACTTGCTGTGGGGAAACCTCCAAAATTACTCGAACCACTAGACTGTCCAAATGCATCAAAGTTTGCAAAATCTGCATTTGCAGAATTCTGAGCTGTAAATGGTAAGGAACAACATATGTTAATGAATATGAAAACTATAAATGAAAATACATGACAAATGAGTTTAAGAATTATATGAAAAGTTTCTATGTATCCAAACTCACTTTACAGAGAATTCACTTAGAAATCAGATTTTAAACCCTATCAGCATTTAACCCAATTACAGGTAATTTACTAAGTAGTAACCAGGAATTTCCAAAAACACTCTGTGCAATGATAAATTTGGACACAATACTCTGTATATGACCTCAAGCATAGTACTATAAAAGTGACTCCATTAACAAAGGAAACTATTTCAGAGTACTGAGTTACAGTACCAAGTTATAGGAAAGCAGACAAAGATGTAGAAAACATTCTGGAAAAATTCACTGATTAAAAATGGTAATCAACTATGTGAATCTGAACAGTAATTGAAATACTTAAAATAATAACACAAAGATGGTTTAATTAAGAAATAAAACTTTTTTTAAGTTTACAAATGTCTCACCACAGTCATATAAAAATCTAAAAAAAGCACAAGATTACCAAATAAATGGAAGATATTCATATTCTATTAGAAGCCTGCAATTTTAAACTCATTAAAATTTAGGGAACAATGAATGCTCGTATAGAAATTACAGCATATAATTCAGAGCCCCAAACATTAATCGAATACCTATTAAATATGGCAAGACAGGACTCTGTAATACTTGTATCCATTTTTACGTCTAGGTACTGATCTATTCACTATCTTCAACAATCGATTATAAATGCTGCAGAATAAAACTTTGGAAAACAAAACTTTTCAAATTCAACACTAAAATACAAAAATTACTATCTGGACACTCAAGCAATCTCTCTGTACAAAGAAATCCAAGCTAAGCAGAATGTAACACAATGGTAAAGCTGTTTCTTAAATAATCGTATTTCAAGAAGTCAACTTAGCGTGAAACTTAAGACCCCAAACTAATGAGCCTAAGTCTTGCTAAGAGCTGTCATTCCTCTTCAAATAAAAACACATATTCATGAGACAGGAAGACAGAGAGATCACAGGATGCAAACTACCAGCCCTCAGCAAATTCATCTGACAGATAAGCTTTGTTTCATCTGTACAGTACTTAACATTATTTCCCATCAATTCCCAACATTTAAAAAGAGGGCATTTCACAATAAACAAAAAGACTTCTAGCTTCTCTTATTTAAAAAAAAAAAAAAAAAAATCAATATATCTAGTATCCTAAACCCCTATTTCCATGTGGTAACAGATTAGAACATCCCCTTTAAAAAGGGCACCCTAGTTCCTCAAACACACATGATACTACTCATTTGTGTTACCTGAGTTGCAAGGCAGTTGGGTTTAGATCCTACAGCACAGAATGTGACAAAAATCAATTACAGTTTATAGTGCACAGGTTTTGTGATATGATGTTTATCATCAGGCAAAATAACTACTAAATTCAGTAGGTGACTTTTATTTCTAGCTTCATGCATATTTCCATAGAAGATGACTTTTACTGAACCCAATAATGACCCCACCCAGCAACACACATCCACAAATACTATACTTCAGCCTGAATACTCACATGAAGAGTAAAGGCTTCCGGCTTTTAAGTCACTAAACTACCTACAAAAGAAAAAGTTTCCCTACAAAACAATGCTAATGAACCAGATTGGCATGTGTGAATAGTTATCATTTGCCATTAAAGGTTCCATCAGTCGTATCAAACTGTTCAGGATAAAATTTTCACCTAATATTGTTTAAAAATTAACAAGAATATCAGGATGAGAAGAAATTGGCAATCAATGACTTTATTTGTAAACTACATATGGAAAAACAAAGACTCTGAATGCCTGGAAAGGCTCTGGAAAAAGACATTTCAGTTAAACCATGACCTAGTTTTTATACCTAAAAACTACTCCAAGGCAAAATGTCAAAAGATGTTATCAACCATACATATTAGAAGGAAAAATAAATGAGTGATTCAGTAGTTTCTTCTTGTAACAGGCATATATATTTTATTCTCCTGTAATGAAACCAAAAGTCAAATAAAGTAAAGAAAAAAAAAGGTAATCTGAGCCGTCAGTTGTAAGTAAGAACTTCAGACTAAAAAGCAACTCCTCTCAGGCAGCCTGACTTGCAGCCTACAGGAGCTATTTCATTCTTTCTTCGCACAAGAAACAGAACAGTTAAGATTAACTACTTTCTATCAATATGATCAAAATATAAGATTCTTTTCCTTTACTGCATATCCTACGAATAAATGATGGCTATTGTTTTCAAAGTGCAATTTAAGGAAGCTGTTGAAAGTATTAGTGCAGCCATGGTACAAATTAGTCTGTCGAGTTGCAGTCTAACCATTTTTGGCTAACCATTTTTGGCTAACAGGGCTACAAAGAAAAGTCCAACATTACCTGTGAAGACTCACAAATTGCATTTCAAGAGAGAAAAACAAAGGGAACAAATAAGCTGCAAATTTACAGAAGAATTTGGTGGTTATCAGTAATTTCACATTATATTTCAATAATCCTAAAATGGAGATAAAACCAGAATATATTCACAAATTACACAAGTTTTACTCTATTTACTGGTTCTCCCACCAACTCTTTTTACCAGCATTCAAATGCAAGAGGTGAAAAAAGAGAGTTGGGGTTCTTTTTGGTCAGAAGTGGAAATGGCTTCTTATCTGGAGGGTTATGGGGAAAGAGGTTCTCCATGTTTTCTGGGATTTTGCAGCTCAGGTTAACACAGGAGAAGGGAAATCTACCACAACTCCAACAACTTAAGCAAAAGAAAACCAAAATTTCTTATCTTTCTCAGTATAACCTTTCCTGAAAAAAGAGATCTATGTCATCCTCTCCTTTTTAGCGCAAATACACATGAGACACATAAAAATTACACAATTCCCTTCTGAAGCATGTCCTTAAAAAATGTTTTTATTAATATTTAAATGAAAGGTTCCCTTATTGCTTGCTAGAAAGAAATGTGGCTGGAGAGAAGTTTTTCTACAAAATTTCAAACTATCCCAAACAGCACACTTTGGAGTGTGATTATATATAAAATGCTTCATATCATCATTATCCAAAAAAAAGCCAGGTCATCAAATTGAAAGAAAATGAAAAACCATCACAATCTCACAGGTAAGTAAAATAAAGCAAAGTAAGTTCCAAAATACAAATATGAAATCAGTTCTATCAGCACTGGTTTCTGTTATGCTCATAAAATTGTGAAATACATCTTTTAGAAACACACAGTCTTGAGTTTTTCTTCTCCATAACTGAACCTATAGAAATCTATGAAAAAGAAAGAGTAAGCTTTAGCCAATATCTCATACACACATGCCAAAATAATATAAAGCAAAGTTTCAAATTATCAAAATAAAACTATAAAATGACTAAATTCCTAAATTAATATTCTACATTTGGTTTGATATTTATTTAATCACTCAAAATGCAGACCGATAAACTTTCCATGATATAAACATCACGGCTTACTGACATCCAAAATAGATTCCATACATATTTCCAACACAAATACTATGTATGCTTTTACACTGTTTAAGCATAAAGAAGCAACTGTAAAGACTCAAGAAATTACCAAGCTGTTAGGAAATGCATCTAAACCATTTGTGGAATCTTAACAAAGATCGAAAGATTAAAACAGCACAAAAACCTGCCATAAAGTATGATCCTTTTTCTTAAATGCATGTAAACATACAAACTACATACATAAGTGTGTATGTGTATACATAGGTACATATATATGAAGTGTGTGTAAAAGAGAAAAGAAAAACAATGTTTATTGTACCTTTTAGATGGTAAACCACTTAAATGCATCATCTCACTTGAACCTTGCCACTTATCAAAGTCAATTTACAGAATAGAAAGTTTACAAATGTTAGGTAATTTTCCCAAAGTTACACACCATAAGAAGCCAGAAAGCCAGCATCTGAACCCAGGTTGTCCCAACTCCAAAGTCCAGGTTCTTTTCACTACATTATGCCACTTCCCTATCAGACTATTGCTATTACAATTAAGGAGAGATACAAGTGACCAGATCTATACTTCAGTAATAAATTTTTAAATATTACCTAAGTACCTCTTCAAGGCTTGCATATTTGTTAACAAAATAAAACTCCATAAATCCCAATTTCTGGTGACATGCATTAAACTGTAACAAATATGTTAAATCTGAGAATAAGCAGGGGAGAAAAGGCCATTCAAAGACCACAAGAGTTCTATCAAAAAAGTATCTTTAGGGCTGGGTGCAGTGGCTTACACCTGTAATCCCAGCACTTTGGGAGGCCGAGGTGGGTGGATCACTTAAGGTCAGGAGTTCGAGACCAGCCTGGCCAACAAGGTGAAACCTCATCTCTACTAAAAATAAAAAATTAGTATTTTTGTATTACTAAAATACAAACTTTTACATTTGTATGTAATTTCAGGTGTTGTGGCGCACACTTGCAATCCCAGCTACCTGGGAGGCTGAGGTGGGAGAACAGCTTGAACCCGGGAGGCGAAGATTGCAGTGAGATTGTACCACTGCACTCCAGCCTGGCCGAGAGAGCGAGACTCCACCTCAAATAAATGAATGAATGAGTTGTATCTGTAGGAACCAACCTGAAAATGTTCCTACTCCTAAGGTGGGCTAATTTGAGCACTACTAAGGATAATGACAGCAAACTGAAAAGCAGCAAATGTTTAACTCTATGAAGTCATAATGATACTAAAGAAAAAAGTCACCATTATAAAATGCTAGGAAATCAACCAGTTACTCTGATATCTGATGGAAAAGAATCACGTATTCTGACTTTCCTAAACAAATCATGATAGATTTTTTAAAAAGTATTTCAGCTAATAAGTGAAGGAATAAATTCAGAACACCATTATTTTTACACAATGGACTCGGTTATTGAGCATCAACAGGTAACATTATAAAAACACAATCCAAAATTAAAAGCCTCTTAAATCCCAAGCAATAAGCATATCCCCAGCCACCCATCCTCCTAATAGGAAGAACCTATAACTGATTAAGTCTCTGAATCCAACAACCTGATACAAGAAATAGAACATAGGAACTTGTTACAGGGCACCATAGTGGTGCAATCAACTAATTCAGACTATTGAAAACTGTATAGGACAAATGAGCAAATTTCTTTCACAAATTATAGAGGAGGAAAATGAAGGAATAGAGGAAAAATCTTATGAACTAAGAAACCTAAGAGACATATCCCACAACTGCAGTCTGTGGACCTTGCTGGAAATCTGATTCAAACAAACTGTATGTATGCATATATGTATGTATGTACGTATGTATGTATGTGTATGGAAAAATCTGAACTATAATGAACATCTGAATACTGATTAATGAATTATTACTCCTACTATTATTTAGGGAGTGATGCTACTAATGTGGTTATATCTAACAAAAAAAGTATGTTTTATAGATTGAAATACACAACATTTAAGGATAAACTATGTCTAAAATTTGCTTCAAAATAATATGACAGTGACAGTGGAATGACAAATGAAACAAGATTAGCCATGGGTGATTAGCACATAAAGGTTCTAGTATCCAATTACTTTTGAATATTTGCAATTTTCATAAAGAATAAAAAACAGACATTATATCCTTTCCCCATTTTTCCACAGAAAGAGGTCATGCCAACCAACTGACATTAAATATAATCTCTTCTGTGATTAAAAAGCAACACAATTATATGATTACATATTACAGCTCAACAGTTACGAGTAACAAAACATTCTCAACAAAAAATGTTTACTGATCCTCAAAGTGTGATGAAGAATTGATGTTTCTTGGTGTTTTATATGCACCCTCAGCAAAAGCTGTTGGGAAAAAACACTTACCTGCATGACTGTTGAAATGTGCAAAGTTAGCAAAATTGGCTGTAGCTGTTGACTGAGGAGCTGGAGCAGCAAAGATGTCTGAGCCGAGATCACTTAAAAGGTCAAATTGCTTCTTCTCCTGCTGCTGCCCTTGAGAACGACCTACAACTGGGGACTATAAACCACGTATTAACTACAAAGAAATTCCAGTCAGATCTGCGAAATCTTTATACAAAACTATCTCCAAACTTAAAACACAGTTATACTTAAGAAGAGTTACAGTATGCTGAGTTAACCCTTCTCATTTTTCACTCAACCTTTTGTGAAAACAGAGAAATTTATCCAAGTGTCTTAGTATGTGTTACCAAAAAGGGCAGGATTTAAACCATAGTACTATGCCTCTGAACTATTCTTGTATAGGATAGAGGCTGCAATGCCACACAGTAACAGATCTGTCACAGCCCCATCAACTATAATAAAGTGTGGAAGACACACTTTAGGTAGCAACTTTGAAACGATTTCATTTTGTCCATTTCTAAGAATAAGATATAATGCAAAGTCCCTTGTGTTTCAGTGATCAACATGCTTCACAACCACACATGTGGGAAAACTCCACTACTAAAGAAATCCCTTCCTAGAAAAGTATATCAAAGAGACTGTACGTTCTAACTCTGATGGTCACCATAAATTCATGTTTTACTAATTGTATAACACATGATATATACATATATACATGTATACACACACACACATATATAGCTATAGCAACATTCCTGTATAACTTGCCTTTACAAAGTTGCAGAGAAGTCATATTAGCAACAGCAAAAAGAACAAATATATATATATTTCTTTTTTTTTTTTTTTTTTTTGAGACGGAGTCTCGCTCTGTCGCCCAGGCTGGAGTGCTGTGGCCGGATCTGGGCTCACTGCAAGCTCCGCCTCCC
>NW_012116599.1:6938491-6966241 GCF_000951035.1 Colobus angolensis palliatus | reverse complement strand
TTAGCCAGGATGGTCTCGATCTCCTGACCTTGTGATCCGCCCGTCTCGGCCTCCCAAAGCGCTGGGATTACAGGCTTGAGCCACCGCGCCCGGCCATATATATATATTTCAACCACTTAACAATTTCTTAATGTATAATAAACCACTGGAACACAATGCTACTGGCATACAAGGTTATGCTGCTGTCTTAAAGAATTCTCAAATTCTTGATACTCAAGCCCTCTTTAAGTCGAAGCTTCCTACAAAGATTCAAAGACTACTCACCTGACTAGGTGTGCCCTTATTTAAGTGCAGTGTTGGTGCAGAATCCCCTAAAAGAGATTTCAGTGGTTTGACCTCAGGTGTGCTGCTTGTGCTACTGGCAGAGGACCCGGAAATAGATGCATGAACTGATGCCACGACTTTGGCTTGTTCTGGCGGGACATACCTAAAACACATAAAAACCAGTTAACTAAAAAAAAAGTAGGTAATTCTATACCAAAAAATAAGCTTAATTCTAACTTCGTACATGACTGTTTCACCATTAATCTTATCTGAAAACCCTCTCACACAGAATACCTTTGCATATTTTTTTAAAAAGGAACGATAGCTTAAGACTACACCCAAATTTCTAACATTACAGTTAACGGCCTAAAATATAAAGGCTTATTACAACTGCAAGAATAAGATCATCCCATTTTAAATGAACAAAAGAAGCAATTCACAGAAGACAGGAGACACAGAAATGAAAACACTTTTAACCTAACAAAAATGCAAATTAAGGTTTTATTCACCTACAAGCTAAGTGTGAACTTTGCAATTTTTTTTATTGCTACCTACTAAAATATATAAATAGGTGTGCTTTGTGCACCAGAAGTACCACTTCTAGAAACATTCTTAAGAATTGGTAAGTGTATACAGATGCATGTACACACGAATGTTAATCACAGTCCACTCTTTATAATTTCAAAAAAACTGGGAAACAAACCCAACATCTATCAAGAAAAAAATATTTACAATAATACAATACTCATAGCTACTCTGCTTTGACGTGGAAAGATAAAACCTCACAGATCCTTCAGATTTTATTCCAGTCATGTAAATACATGATTTATGTGAGGAGGCGAGTCGAGAAAGGAGAGGCAGCAAAGATATAATAATGTCCAAACACTAGCAATCCTAACCTCTCGGTGTGGGATTATGTGAGAGCTTTTGCTCTTGTAATTCTGGGTTTTGTCCTACCCTCCTTATTCCCCATATGAAGTAGGTGAGGAAAGAAGGAAAACTATGCTTAAGAGCACCTGTTCCAGAGACAAGAGTTCAAATCCCATCTCTATCACCAAATGGCTGTGAAACCTTGGGCAAACTATTAATACTTCAAAACTCTTTGTGCTTCTATTTTTTTCATTTATAAAATGGAGAGACAGAGTTGCCTAGGTTTAAACAAGTTAACATTTGTAAAGCACTGAGAACAATTCCTGGTGCAGATATTAACTACATAAGTGTTCATTATCACCAAACCACTTAATAATCACAAACAATACAACCGGCTTTTTTAAAGTAAATGAGAGAGACAAAAGATATATGAGAATGAATACAAGAACTTGTACCTTCCCATAATTTAGCATACTACTAATACAAATTCTTGAGTATCGCCAAGTCTTATCAAAGGATAAAATCAAACGATAGTTACTGGTTCAAAAGACTTGCCTGACAAAGTAAAGAAACTAATCTTGTATAACACAGGAAGTGATTTTGAGAACTGGTCAAAAGAACAATTTCAAAATCCCTTTGGATAACAACAGCATCACTGTTTTAAGTGTAGTTACAGTGAGTATTTTTAGGGAGGCTGCATCTGGATAGTGCTTATTCCATGTTAGAAACCAACTTCACTGCTCTCTAGCTATATGTTACGGGTGTGAGGGAGTCTGGATTAAAAACATACTGTTCCTGGCCCTCTTAATGATGGTCACCTGTCCCACCACTTGAAGTCTCTGTTTTTATAACTCTTATTATCCTGTTTCTCAGGGAAGAAAAAAAAAAAACAACACACAAATTGTAATTATTTGAGGTTTCTAGGTATTTGTGTTACAGTCTGAATGAATAATACATTACTGTTATAAATGTGGAGGTAAGAATCTATGATTTTAATTCTACCGTTACTGACACTCACTTTTCTCTTGATAGCTAGAGCTGACCATAAGCTAATCCCTAACCAAACTCTCTTTCTGAATTGGTAAAAGTAACACAGCCAAGAAAAAAAAAACTAGGTTAGGGCTATATAAGGAGAACAGTCTTTCCTATAGAGTAGAATGTCTAGGAAATTCAGAATCAAAAAGATAAAAGGATAATTATACCTTTCGTTTTAAAAGAATCATTTATGCTACCATATTTTTACCATCAATCCACCTTCTAATATTTTCTTCTTTCCTGAGCTTAAATTTTACTGGTGTATTTTAATCTATTTTCATACCTGATGTCTTCTAGTATAGCTGAATATAGCCCTGATCAATCTTGCCTTGCAAAAAGGAGTCTATTTTAGGCAGGGTGCGGTGGCTCACACCTGTAATCCCAGCACTATGGTAGGCTGAGGCAGGTGGATCACCTGAGGTCAGGAGTTCGAGACCAGCCTGGCCAACATGGCGAAATCGCGTCTCTACTAAAAATACAAAAAATTAGCCAGGCGTGGTGGTGGGTGCCTGTAATCCCAGCTACTTGGGAGGCTGAGGCATGAGAATCGCTTGAACCCAGGAGGCGGAGGTTGCAGTGAGCCGAGATCACGCCACTGCACTCCAGCCTAGGCGACAAAAGCAAAACTCAGTCTCCAAAAAGAAAAAGAAAAAAAGTAGTCTATTTTGGAAAGTAGTAAGAATACAAATTTTGATATAGCATGCAAGTCAGAGCTAATGTGCTCCTGAATGAAGGTAAAGACCTCTGCTGTAAGCCACAGCAAATGTTCCCTCAGGACCAAAACAGGCTCTGAACACTTGGGTTGAAACACAGCTCCTCAAGCAAACAAGAAGCTCATTACTTCCCCATTATTTATTGCCTCTATTTTGATTCTCTGTCCCATCTTTCTAACCTCCCAAGATGAAAATATCCACTATTCAATACTATTAAAGAAACAACCAAAAGAGTTCATAGTTAATGAGTCTTAGTAACTATACTTAAATTGTGCTCATATAGCTAAAAATGCAGAGCCCTCAGTAGCTGAACACTAGCTTTATGGATATAGTCCCTATTCCATTGGAAGGGGCTTACTAGCTATATGTACAACCTGTTGGAATTACTTTTTAAAAATTAACATCTGATAGATTTAGTTAGGCAAAAGTAAATGCTCCCTTCTTAACCAGAAAGTAAACTGATTTCTTAGGTGGAGAGAAAAAATATTTTGAGCAAAGGCTACAACAGACAATTAGGTGGATGGACTACCACACCAGAGCTTTATTTAGCATAGTGCCTAGTATATAGAAGATGTTACTCAATAAATTAAAAAAAGATACAACTCAGTAAATACTTGCTAAATTAATGATTTTTAAGAACAGAGGCTTTGTAGGGCAAAACATATTTAAAGAAGCTAACAGCGATAGGGAATGATTAGAAGGAAGAATCCCTAACTTTCCTGGTAATTATTATAACAAACAGGCTGCTGCCAGAAACAGATGAGTTAAGATAAAGTAGAAGTAAAGGTTTTCGGAAACCAAACCAACAAAAAGCCAAGGGATAATGAATTATATACCTATCTAAGCTCTCACTGTCTGTCTTTTATCCTTCATTGTGTCAGACTAACCTTACCCATATAACTATGTGATTTGGGGAGGCTTTAGTCTACATACAACTCTTCACTCACCATCTTTTCTTTTCATATTTTTCTTGTAGAAACTCTTTCACTTTTTGTGGATCCCTGAAGTCTGGAATTGCTGAAGATCTATCATCAAATAATCCTAGCCAAATCTGTTTACAGACCTTTGGAAAGAATCAAAAAAATAAGTGTTAAATTCAACATCTTCACTTAATGAAATTTTAAGGGGATATTGTGATTCTTTCAGGAAGCTAATCTACATAATAATTGTATTAATATGCTTTCAATGAGTATACTAATAAACAGAAATAAAGGAACTAAATTTCTTTTTAATATGTTGTAGTGTGCAGTAAAATTTTAGCAACAAAATCATTAAAAAGGGGAAATGAACAGTGAAATGGGATTTGAGAGGACCTGGGGTCTTTTCAGTCTTGGCATAATCATAAACTTCACCATTAGCAAAGTCATGTAACCTGTGTAATTCTCAGTTCCTCTACTCACAAAACAAAGGAATGAACCAATAGTAATTTTACAGGCCCTTTAGCAAGTCTAAAAAACCAAAAAGAACAAGCAAAAATACTAGAATCATAAACAATTTACTGTAAAACTGTAACAATAAACACAAACATAAGGCAAACACACTATTAGCTTTATAGTTGTCTCCTATGCATTTTTGGTCTGATAGCTAAAAAATGAGAATCTGAGAAATTTAACTTTCAGAAAAACCAAAAGAGAAATGAAATAAAACAGCACAAAAAGAATTATAAAGAGAAAAACTGATAAAGTAGACTTCATCAAAATAAAAAACTATTCTTCAAAAAACTTAAACACAAAAATCAAGATAACTGATAAAAAGTATTTGCAAAATGTGTAAGAACTTGAAACTGCAATATATAAAGAACTCCCACAACTCAATTATAAAAGACAGATAACCCAACGCTTGTTTCGGTTTTTGTTTTTGAGAAAAGGTCTGTCTCTATAGCACAGAATGGAGTGTAGTGGTGCAATCTCAGCTTATTGCAACCTCCACCTCCCAGGCTCAAGCCATCCTCCCACCTCAGCCTCCTGAGTAAGCTGGGACTACAGGAGTGCAGCACCACAGGTGGTTAATTTTTTGTATTTTCTGAAGAGACAGTGTTTCACCATGTTGCCCACGCTGCTCTCAAATTCATGAGCTCAAGCGATCCACCCGTCTCAGCCTCCCAAAGTGCTGGGTTTACAGGAGTGAGCCACCACGCCCAGCCAACACTTGTTTAAAGAGGGGGCAAAAGGTCTGAACAAACACTTCAGCAAAGGTATCAGCAGCCCACTATCATCAGTCCTGTATAAAATGCAAATTAAAATGACACTGAGGCCGGGTGCGGTGGCTCACACCTGTAATCCCAGAACTTTGGGAGGCCGAGGCAGGCGAATCACCTGAGGTCAGGAGTTCGGGACTAGCCTGGCCAAAATGGTGAAACCCCACCTCTACTAAAAATACAAAAAAATTAGCCAGGCCACTAAGTAGTGGCACATGCCTGTAATCCCAGCTACTCAGGAGGCTGAGTCAGTAGAATCACTTGAACCCAGGATGGGGAGGTTGCAGTGAGTGGAGATCACGTCACTGCACTCTGGCCTGGGCGACAAGAACAAAACTCCATCTTTAAAAAAAAAAAAAAAAAGACACTGAGACTCCACAAGATAGACATGCATAGATACTACTAGAAAAGCTGAAAACAAAGTGTGACCACACCATGTGTTGGTAACAATGTGGAACAACCGGAACGCTTTAGAATGTAAAATAGTATAAGCACTTTGGAAAACATTTGGCAGTTTCTCAAGAGTTAAACACAGACCTGGCATATGACGTAGCCATTCTACTTTTAGGTATTTATTCAAGAAAAATAAAAGCACTTTTCCACACTCAAACTGTACATAAATATTTATAGCAGCTTTACTAATAACCCCAAACTGGAAACAATCCAATTGCCCATAAACAAGTGAATAAACAAACAAATGGGAGAATAGCCAAAGAAGAATATTATTCAGCAATTAAAAGGAGAAAACCATTAATAAGAGAAACACAAATAAACTCAAGACTATGCTGAAAGTAACCTTTGCATGCCCCCCACCAAAACGTATATACTGCATATTTCCATTCATTTAAATTTTCAACGTAAACCAGTCTACAGCGAAGAAAACCAGACCAGTGGATTCATCGCAAAGGGTTGCACAATGAAAATATATACTATCTTGTTATTGTGGTAGTGGTTTCACAGTATATACAAACGTCAAAACTCATCAAATTGTACACTTTAAGTATGTACACATTACCAATTTAAATATTCAAAAGTTATCAATTATTCCTTAGCAAAGTTATCAAGAACAAGTCAACAAGTTTCCAAAATTACATTATTTTAAAGAATAAGCAATTACAACACTATGAAAAGAACATGGTATCTGGTTTCAAAAATGCTGACAACTATTTAAGAAATCAGCGAAGGAAGAGCATACTTCTCAATCTTACCTGCTCACTGAACTGGGTACGGAATAAATAAGAGAAAGGATAGGAAAAAGGGCTTGCCCTTCTCCTCTCCTATCATGTCCCCAGTGTGTTTCAAAATATTTTTGTAGGCTAGACGTGGTGGCTCACGCCTATAATCCCAGCACTATGGGAGGCCAAGGCGGGCGGATCATGAGGTCAGGAGATCGAGACCATCCTGGCCAACATGCTGAAACCCCATCTCTACTAAAAATTTTAAAAAAACAAAAAAATTAGCTGGGCATGGCGGCACGTGCCTATAATCCCAGAGGCTGAAGCAGGAGAATCGCTTGAACCCGGGAGTCAGAGGTTGCAGTGAGCCGAGATCGCACCACTGCATTCCAGACTGGCGACAGAGCGAGACTCCGTGTCTGTCGGTCTATACAAATATTTCTTGTGGTTCCTTCCTATTCCAGGCTCAGTACAGAGAGTATAAAGTCATTTAGGAAGTGACAGTTGACAAGAGTGAGGACCAGAGTGAGGCACAATCCATTACAAAAACATTTCACTGGCAACACCTGAGAAGTACAGACACCCAGGAATAGTAGTGCAACTTACTGCCAGAAATACTACAAACCTTTAAGAGACCCAGCTTGTCCAATAATATTTAGCCAGTTAAAAAGAACTACATGGGACTCTCCTCAGGCAGAAACCTAATTAATGATTCTCCCAAAATGTAATTCTTTAAGATTTTTAAAGATTTATCAGTTACATTCATAAAGGGAGGCCTGGAAGTTTTTCTTTTAAAATAGAAGATTTTAAAATAGAAGATTTTAAAACTTCCCAAATGAGAAAACAAGAGACAGGGTAGTTATTTACCCAAAGCCATGAAACTATTGACTGTATTTGATGGACACTTTATTCTCTACATTCTAAAACCTCTGCCATATATAACTTTTTAAAATTAAAATCAATAAATGAATAAATAATAAGCATACAAATAAATAAAAAGAAGCAGATGGGCTAAGGGCAGACAGATCATAGAGCTGCCATCTTGGCACTCATAATGGTAATGCAAAGCAAAGATGGAGTGCTTGATGATAAAATATTTGACATAAGCAGCCTGTAGAATTCCCTCAAAATTGTATATACTAACTGCTGTGGTTCTGTTCCTGCTCTCTGAAAGGTCACATTGCTGGAGAAAAAGTCATTAAAAATAGTTGCTTGAGTCCCCTAGAAATTCAAACCATCTCACTTTCAAAGTCCCTCAAAGTTATTAATCAGCTCTAATTTCCCATTATATTGTCCCACAGCAGCTATTTCCTATATTTATAGATCAAAATCCTAACCATTCTTGACACTCTTGGCAGTTGAATTCTTACTCAAATGAAGTAACTCTCAATATATGATTCCCAATTCCGTAAATCAGCAAGCAGCATCAGTGTCAACTAAGAACTTGATGGAAATGCAAGTTTTCAGGAGCCACTCAAGACATGGGAAATCAGTCCCTCTAGGTAGAACCCAGCAATCTGTTGTATCAAGTCCTCCAGGTTATTCTGAAATGGGTGAAAGTTTGAAAACCAACGCTTTAGTAACATCTAGGCCAGCAGATGGAAACTTACTTTCTACCTGTAATTTTATTCATCTTTCCTTGCTTCTGTATCAGCACATCAGAGAGAGAGGGAAACAGAGATTCAAACTATACATAGCTTTCAGCATTTCCCAAATATAGCCAGTAAACCCATTATGGGGCAAGATTCATTTAACACAGACAGCGTTTCAGTGACACATCTGGGAAAACATCAATTTCTAACTCCTTATGACCTACTCATAGTTCAGTCCCTGAAAGGTTGCCTTCTGCTCCTAACACTGCTATTTCAGGCATCTAGACTTGCTGATGCTGATAAAGTCTCTTTTCTGCTTGTTTTGGTTTTTTAGTAAAATAAACACCATCAATGGAAAAAAGGGGATTTCAGGGTTGGGAAAAAAGGAAGAGAATGAATTGACTAGGAAGCACTGAAGACTTGTGGCCATCAATATCTAAAGTGAAACTAGTCAGAAGGCTGTGTTTTTCTCCAGCTTTATCTGGCTATTTAGGTAAAAGTAGGTAGAATATTGGTTTAATCGAGCAGAATAGGACAGACAGTGGAAAAAGGTGATTATATTAACAGACCATGGAATCTAAGCTGAGAAAAACAAAGACATCATGAGGAAGATAGATAACAAAGGGATTTAGTGAAATGAAGGAATAGAGGTGCTGATGACTGTCCCAAAATTGCTGTGGCTCCAGTATTAGAGGGAGTAAGCCGGAAAGACAGAATCAGTGGTGGTGAGAGAACTAGATGCTTGAAACTGAAATCTGGAAGGTGATACAGTTAACAATCAATAAAAGGTCTAAAGTAGTATGGAGGATCACTGGAGGTCAAGGAATTCAGGAGGCCATGTAGATATCTATGTGGATACTGGAACCGCAAAAATGATTAACACTAGTGGGAATAAAAACAGTATTTAAAATGAATGAGGGGGCTGGGTACGATGGCTCACGCCTGTAATCCCAGCACTCTGGGAGGCCAAAACGGATGGACTGCTTGAGCCCAGGAGTTCAAGACCAGCCCGAGCAACATGGCAAAACTCAGTCTCTACAAAAAATATAAAAATTCGCTGAGCATGGTGGTGCATGTGTAGTCCCAGCTACTAGGGAGGCTGAGGTGAGAGAATCACCTGAGCCCGGCAAGTAGAGGTTGCAGTCACCCTTGATCATACCACTCTATTTCATTCTGGGTGTCAGAGTGAGATCCTGTCTCTAAATAAATAAACAAATAAATAAATAAATACTGAATAAGGAAGACTGGTATGATCGCAACAAGAAGATGCAGCAAGTGATAAAATCTATTGACATGAAAAGTGGGGGTGAGGGACTAAAAACAGCACTGAGGAGCAAGAATGACACCTAAAAAAAGGAATTATATGGAACAATGGAATTACTTTTGATGGTCCCTTTTTGGGGAGGTGAATAATCAATTCTAATTATAGAATAATGTGGTGTTTATGGTAGTTAATGAGCTTGGACAAGGGAATCAGACTGCATGAGTTTGAATTCCAACTCTGTTTGCTACTATTTGACTTGAGCAAATTAACTTTTATTTGTAAAATGCAAATAATAATAGAACCTATTTCATAAGGAGGTTTAGAGAGTTAAATAAATTAATATATGTTTTGTACTGAGAATAGGTATATAAACTTTAAATAGTTTGGCCAGGTGCAGTGGCTCACACCTATAATCCCAGCGCTTTGGGGGGTCAGTAGGTAAAGACTAGCCTGGCCAAAATGGTGAAACCCCATCTCTACTAAGAACACACACACAAAATTAACCGGGCGTGGTGGCATGCACCTGTAACTCCAGCTACTCAGGAGGCTGAGGCAGAAGAACTGCTTGAACCTGGGAGACAGAAGCTGCAGTGAGCTGAGATCGTGCCACTGTACTCCAGCCTGGGTGACAGAGCAAGACTGCCTCAAAAAAAGAAATCATATATTACTTTTGGGCCTAGCCTCTTTAAGTGGTTTGCAGTGATGGACTATGGAGTGGTGAGATAAGCAATGACTGGGAAGGGTGGTCTTACCAGGAAAATGCAGGAAATTGTAGATCTCCCTTCATTCCTGCCGCAGACACAATCAAAGCCGTCTTGACAGAGTCATCTCCCTCCTCTGAACTTCTAGCATTTTGTAGCTCTCACAGGAAACTCATTCCAAACTGCCTACTAGTAGAATAATGGAGCATGTGTCTCATTTACTTTTGGATTCCCCATAATGCTTCAAACAATGGGCTGTGCCATATTAAGTGTTCAATAAACTGGTAATACTCAAAGCCAGATCTTATGGAAGAACTAAAAATAAAATCACACCAGACAACAGAATAAATTCATAAGATTGTTAATTTTTCCCTTAATAGTCCTAATCCACTCTATAATTGGAATCATAATAGCCACTGACAGAATCTAAAATATGTTAAAGCATATTTTATCAGTCAGTTACCATAGAAACAGACGGCACGGTCAATTTGGATAATTTGAAGAAAGTTTAATAAGGAGACTATTACGAAGCATAGGTGGGTTGTAAGGAAATCACAAGGGAGAGTGTTATATCCCAGGGTTAGTAACAGCAGGGCCTACCACTACCCATTGGCATAAAGCAGGAGAGGAAAGAAAAATGTCAGCTGCCTGACAGGAACTATCAGCCCTGATAGGAACTGCAAACTTTAATGGAAGGATGCAGCCAGGCTGCAGAAATCCCACAGGAAGAAGTCAGGAAAATAAAATGTTCCCCACCAGCTGAACCCAACTAGAAACCAGGGAAAAGAAGCCGATTTGTATATCCAGACAGACCAGCTGCTTAGAGCCAGAGCAAGGAAAAGACCAGAGTGAGAAGTGCAGATAGCAGGTATCCAGCACAGCAGCCAAATCATGATAATAAATATATACAGGGCTGGCAATTTAACAAACTCAGTTATGAATACCAGAAATAGGAAACCTTCATACTCATTCCCAATTACTCATATATAAAAGGAAAGGTAAGAAACAGTGTTATATCAGTAATCCTTGAGGCGGACAGCAAATTGGAGTGGAAACTTATTGAAATGGATATTCACCTTTATTTGGAGAAAAACTTATTTTCACAAAAAAGATAAAAAGAATAAACCACATGGCATGACTCTGCTTGTAACCTCTATATAGAAAGATACAAGAATAAGGAAAGGACAGAGGATCTGAAATTTAAAGAATCTTTTTTTCACTCAGCCAATCTACATACATCCAACAAGATTTCATACTTTCTTTTTTGTCTTTTCTCTACTTAGTAGAGATGGAGCAATCCTCTAAGTACTCCTGCCTCCTTCTGGATATAAGATATAATCACAGCACTTAATAATACCACCCACAAAACACAGGAACAAATAACAAAATAGTTTAACAACTGAAAATTTGATGAACAAGTAATCAATATCTACTTTTTGGAAGCGGGCAGAAAAACTGAACAAAAATAAATATTAACAAACAGAAAATACCATTAGAAGCTCTCTAGACAGGTACCATGGACCTATGCAAAATTCTATCACCAACATATTATTTTGCCCTAAAAGGAAGAAACGAGGGAGAAAAAGTCCATACTCAGAGAAATAATCTCAAATATATGCCATGACTCAAGTAAAATACTGGAAAAAGAAGTACATTATTAATGTTAAGTATATTATTAACATTTCCTACACTGATCCAGCCTACATTACTTTATTTCTAGACCACCAGCTGATTTGTATTTCTCAGTGACATATCTCTAAACAATACATAAACTAAATGATGCCTACACAAACAAAAACACTATCCGCATGTGCTTTATGCAAGAGAAACTGATGGTTTTGCATTTACATATACCTTTTTAAGGAACTTTATGGTATATCCTATCTTAACATTTGGTTTTATAAAATGTGCTGGCAAGAATTAGAACTTATGCAACTGAGTAACTAACTAAAAATAGGCGCACACAAGCTATACGTGAGATCTCGGAGACAAAGTGCCTTTGTAAACCAGCCACATAAATTGACAGGTAAGGGAGTATCGATCGGACCTACGAGATATCAAATCCAACTTGTTTATTTTGTCCTAGGGTTTCTTTAAAAATAATTTATTTAAGCACAAACTACCTTATAACAGCTTCCTTAACGTAAAATTCAAATTCTTCATCATAGCCTATTAGGCTCAACAGAATGTGACCCCTGATTAGCCCTCCAAACTAATTTTAAACTCTTTCCAGCCCACTGGATTCCTCAGAAAGTCTTCCCTAACCACCCAATCCAAAGGGACAATAATCCCTGTACCAAATCACAGATACACACTCTCACATTATTTTCACAACCTTTATCTCATAATTTTGAAATGCAAATTTCATAAGGCAGGAACCTCCTCTCTGATTCAACACTATCTGTATGCTCGGTACCTGACACACAGTAAGCACTTAATACCTGGTATATGAGTGAAAGCAACTTCCTTAACAGCCCTCAAATATATGCACAATAGAAATTATCTTTTTTCTTTTGTTCCATCTAAAACATACACGCTGGCCTAGAACAGTTAGCTCCCCAACTTATTTAGGTAGAAATAATAAATTCACTGATCCAAATTCTCACGTCATATATAGCCAGGGATCAGCAAACTGGGCTAAATCTG
This sequence comes from Colobus angolensis palliatus, assembly GCF_000951035.1. Taxonomy (NCBI): domain Eukaryota; kingdom Metazoa; phylum Chordata; class Mammalia; order Primates; family Cercopithecidae; genus Colobus; species Colobus angolensis. Next base: position 6,953,784 of record NW_012116599.1, on the reverse strand, counting down.
GGGCCTATAAAAATCTTCTTAGAACACAGTCACACCCACTTGCTTGCCTTTTGTCTGTGACTACTTACAGCTACAACATCAGCATTAACTGCAACAAAGACCTTATGGCACCCATAAAGCCTAAAATATTTACTATCTGACTCTTCATAGAAAAAGTTTGGCAACCCCGAACATACCTGTAACCATGGACTATGCTACCATCCCAGCATCCAAGACTAGTAACAATTTAAATAGGATAATAAAAACCTGTTTCAGAGACAGGTATTAGAATGTGCACAGGGAATAACAGATAGGTGGGCAAAAATTTTTCCCTGGAGGAAGAACTTCCCAACAGCAACGACTATCTAAGAGCCAATTTATTATACATACTGATTCACTTGACAATACAGGAGAAAAAGTACCAGAATAAGTTTTGGTGAAAGATTAATAGGTATTTAACACTTGTTTTCTAAATAACTACTAAGTACAAAGAAACAGAAATGATAAAACACTTGGAAAGGGATTAGGAAATCTCACAAAGGAAAGAAAGAAGCAAATATTTAGAATACTAGAGAGAAATAAAATGCAATGGATAGTAAGAAAACTTACTTGCAAGTATCTGCATTGTGAATGAGAGCAACAACTCTAATTCAGACATCTACTGTAAGGACTTAGTAAAGGGCAGCACACACAACTCACAAACCCATAACTTATTTCACTGAAGGTCTCTAACATCAGAACTGTGTTCCAGATAGGATGAAAAGAATCAAAACCCAGCTATACTAGCTTAGAGAAAAACAGACTTGCAGACAGCATACACCAAAGCACTCCACCAAAATAAAGCAAATACTTCATGAGAACCAGGAATGCAAACAGGAAACCATCTGGGACCTGGGCAGTCTGAGTGCCTATCTCCTAAGCCCCCTCTCAACCGACCCCTCCACCAAGACAGAGTTTATCATTTTGCTTCTCATACTATGTCTTGTCCCCACTCTTGCTTCTCTAAGTACAACTTTTTGTTTGTTTACTTGTTAGCCTGCACAGAGCCCACTACATACAATTTTTCAGTTCAGATGACTAATTGTTTGAATACAGCCTCTGTGAACCTTAATTCAATTTCTGAAGAAACAGGATCTGATAAGTCACTAGCCTCAGGGTTAGGTGTCCATCCCTGGTACAATCAGGGGTGTGGATGTGTGTGTGTGGATGTGTGGTGCTGTGTTTCGTGGTTTTCTCACGGCAATAAGCCTTTTCTTCTTTCAGTAAGGAACATGAGTATGGTAAGCACCCCTCCCTACCCCCTCAACACACAGGTTATTTATGAATGTGCTTTGTAAATTACAAAGAGATTTATAAATTTAAGACTTATAATTAGTCAAGTCATAGTAGTTTCAAGGAAGATTATCGTCTGTCCAACTCTCTCAAACTAAGATAACATAAGTAAATTACCCTGTATGGTATGGTGCCTGGCACAGAACAATGGCTCTGCCTTTTAATTTTATTTACTCTGCCTTTCACGAGTTTCCTTGTTTTATCTAGTTAAATGTATCAGTTTTTACTTTGTGACTTCTTCCATTGCTTTCAGTCTACAAAGTCCTTCTGCATTCAAATGCTAAATATGTAGTTGGCTATTTGGCTGTATTTTCTATAGTAATCACTCTTAGTGTTTTACTATTAGCCACGCCCCTGCCATGTATACATCCTTACACATTACAATTTAGTTTTGCTTGTTTTTTTAATTACAAAATAATTTATTTTACACAAAAGTTGATAATAGAAACACATCCCACATACCCTTTACCAAGTCTCCAATGGTTAACATTTGCTTTACCATTCTGAGAAAAAGAATTTTTGTAACCATTTAAATTGGTGACATAACAAGCCTTTTACCCCTAAATGTGTATTTCCTAAAAATAAGTACATTCTTTTACATAACCATAGCACAATGATCAAAGCCAAGACATTAATATTTTATATTATCTGATCTACAGATTAGTCAGTAATCTTAATAATGGCCTTTATAGTAAAAAGAAAAGGTTTTCCTTGTCCAGAATCCATTAACTGTCTTGTCTCTTTTAATCTGGAACATTCTTTACTCTTTCTGTCTTTCATGGCTATGACATCTTTGAAGAGTACAGGCCAGCTGTTTGGTGGTATGACCCTTACTTTGGGCTTCCTCATGATTAAACTAATATTATGTATTTTGGGAAAGATACTACATAAGTGACATGTCCTTCCCAGTGCATCATTATCAAGAAAGACACACAACATCAATTTGTCCCAGTACTGGTGTATACTTGGATTATTTGGTTAAAACGTATCTTTATCCATTTTAAAGTCACTGTTTGTCTCCCTTGGGATTAATAAACATTTTGCAGGTGGATCTTTTGAGACTATTTTCTTTTCTTTTTTTTTTTTTTTGAGACGGAGTCATTTTCTACATGTTTATGGCTTCCTTTATGACTTAAATTTTAATGCTAAAATTTTTCTGAAATTTTGGTGTATCATGTCAGGTAACATTCCAGTTAATTTTCCATTTATTAAATAACCAACTTCCACAAGGAATGCTGAAATTCATTTGTTTTACAAGATCATTCACATTTATAATTATAAGAAGGCTACAGTATATCTCAGTATCTAATACACAGATCTGTGCCTATCCTTCCACTAGTTTCAGGTTGCTGTAATTATTGCAAGTTTATATCACAAATTACTGTGTACATAAAAGACAGAGATAAACTTAGTATTTAATAGGACAAATCCTATTTACTGTTTGTTTTACATTTACATTTATTTACTGTTTTACAAACAGTAAATAATTATTCCCAACTAATTTTACTTTTTTGTTCTTTTGGATGAGCTTTAGAATTATTTCCTAAGAAGAAAAAAAAAATCCCAAGTGTTTCCATTCCAATTGTTCTAAACTTATTTTGTGACGCCTCTTAAAGCAAAGCATTCTCACTCCCAAAGATACTACGAATCTGATAAGCAAAGTTGCAGAGGAAAAATTAACCAAAGGTGTGTTCTTGCCTTCCTCCCTCACATACAGATGTACACACAGAATAAGCTTTACATATTTTTACATTTTCCAGAATACACCTGGAACAAACAAGGAGTTTAGCAAGGGAGTGACAGAAGAGGGCTAGCTTGTTTGGTCATTTAACCTTCAGAAATGATTAAGAACACAACTTTATATTTTATTTTGTCCTGATATGAAGAACTGTTTGTGGATTATCTATGGTTTAAGGATATCATTAATACTAGCCACCTCTTAACCTACTCATCTATTATTTAGTTCAATCTAGGACTCAATGATAGTGACCTATTTGTACTGACACTCTATTGTCTTGTTGTCCTGGCGACTGGAGGCATGCATTTGTGAGGCAGCTGACCCAGGTTTGGAATGTAGTCATTGGCCAAGGAACAGAAAGAAGCTCGCCCAAATTCAAAGCAAGCCTCTGAAGTAAACCGCATTTGTACCATATTCTATGTAAATAAAACAAGAGGTGGGGAAGAAACAGTTTTCTTTCAACATTTCTGAATATACTGGTGGCTCACGGGTTTTTTTTTTTTTTTTTAAAAAAAGGAACATTCAGGCAAAGCTCTTCTAGGTAAAAACAAGATTTGCAGAAGTTTTAAATTGGTTTCAAAAACAGTTATCTCATTGAACAAAGGGGAAAATTTGGGCATCGGCAAGAATAACTGAATTTGAGTGAAACATATCAAATAAATAAATTCATAGTAATTTTAAAAAATCTAATTGGTAGATGTTGGAAATGTTATGAAACTATTTTAAAGAGTTCAATATTGAAGACCACAAATGGTGGTGCACCATATCTATTGATATTTATAAATAGTTGTAATGTTCTTAAAGAAGAATAAAGACTATTGCATCTTAATGTAAGTAACTTACTTATAAAAACGGCTATTTTTTCCCAAAACAAAAAAATTAGTGAAAAGGTACTGTTTTTATTTTTATTTTATTTTTTGAGATGGAGTCTCGCTCTGTGCAGTGACGCAATCTCGGCTCACTGCAAGCTCCACCTCCTGGGTTCACGCCATTCTCCTGCCTTGGCCTCCGAAGTAGCCGGGACTACAGGGCGTGCCACCACGCCGGGACTACAGGGCGTACCACCAGGCCTGGCTAACTTGTTTGTATTTTTAGTAGAGATGGGGTTTCACCGTGTTAGCCAGGATGGTCTCGATCTCCTGACCTTGTGGATCCACCCGCCTTGGCCTCCCAAAGTGCTGGGATTACCGTTGTAATTTTTGTAAACTTCATTAATGCCTTGTTAGGTAGCAATTGATTTCTCATCTGCTTCTGCATTTTTATGTTATGTAGCTTCTGGAAAACTCTGTATACCCATGAAAACAGAAGTTAGAAAAAACAGCAAACTGAGTCTCAGTACTATTAAACTTGTTTTTTTTTTTTTTAAACTTTAAAGAACTTCTGAAAAGGTCTCAAGGATCCCCTACAAGTCCCAAACTGTACTTGGAAAACTACTGAGTTAGAATATCACCATTTTACAATTCCTAATTAATGGATGTAGGCACTGAGCATTAGCTGCTAACATGACCAAAAATTAAAACTTTTATCGTGGTTTTTGATAAAAAAACACACCACACAACCTATGAAATAGTGGATCTTTCCCATTCCTGAAATTAAGCCCTGAATCTTAAGAAACTACAACAGCCAACCACTGGTTTACAGGTAACTGGGAGAACAGAGGAACACTAACACTATGTGGATGGCATTAGCAAAATCCAGTAGGTGGAATAAGTGACTTCGTTAGCAGGAGGGCAGAGAATAAGAATGAGTGACTGGAGAGGAAACTTAGAGGATGAAAAAAGACTTAAAGGGCGAGCAGTGTAGATTCCTTCCAGTAGTTACAAAAAGGCTCATGTTAAAACCCCAACTCTCCAGCAGATAACAACTATAAACTCTGGACAAAGTTTATAAAGACGCTAAAGGGCAACCACAAACAAGCTGAAGAGGAAAGAAACAGCACTAGGTATGTGCTTATGTGCTTTTTTTTTTTTTTTTTTTAAAGGATCATCACTTGAAAGCAGTCATGCAGGGCTGCTAAAACTCAAACAGAAATACACAAGTCTTAAAGCTTAAAGTACAAGAAGACAAGAATTTCACCACAGCCACAGCAACTGGAAAGCGAGGGGTAAATCCCAGAAGAGACGGCTAGAAAAAGAAAATAGGTACCACAAAACTTATGTATCAACTCTTCCCAAGTCTCTGGCTCACTCCTGACCTATGTGTGCATGGGGCTGACTTCAAACAGTTCAAATAAAGAACTGAGCAGAGATTTCAGCTGGCACTCACCATGGGAGAAGCAGAATTTGCTGAAGTAAAAAACAAAACAATTTAACAAAACCAACAGTTTTTGAAGGAACAAAACAGAATCCAGAGGCACTACATATATAAAGAAACAGGAAATTACAACCCATAATCAAAAGAAAAATCAATCAGCAACAGATTCTGCAATGATAAAGACTTTAGAATAAGCAGGCAATGACTTAAAATAGCTAGTACACTTATATTCAAAAACATATTACAGGCTGGATGCAGTGGCTCACGCCTGTAATCCCAGCACTTTGGAAGGCCAAGGCGGGCGGATCATGAGGTCAGTTCAAGATCAGCCTGGCCAAGATGGTGAAACTGAAACTCTGTCTCCACTAAAAATACAAAAATTAGCTGGGCATGGTGGTGGGCGCCTGTAATCCCAGTTACTCAGGAGGCTGAGGCAGAGAATCACTTGAACCTGGGAGGCGGAGGTTGCACTGAGCCAAGATTGTGCCACTGCACTCCAGCCTGGATGACAGAATAAGACTCCGTCTCAAAAAAATAAATAAATAAAAGATCATATTAAAAGAGAAAACATCCTTACAATAATTAAAAATGAACAAAATCTGAGCAGAGAAATGGAAACTCTAGAAATAACGGAAAAAATGTAAATACTAGAGATGGAAAATACAGTATCTAAAGTTAAAAATCAGAGCTTAAAGATAACAGAAGAGTAAATTGAGGATAAGAGAGAAACTGTCCAATCTGTAAAGTAAAAAGATGGAGGGGAAAAAATTAAGAGAGCCTCTGGAAACTGCAGAACAGTATCAAAATGCCTAACATCCATGGAATTGGAATCTCAGAAGGAGAGCTGAGAGAGAATGAGGCAGAAAAAATATTTGGTGGGAAAATGTTGAAATTTTCCCAATTTGGTAAATGCAAAATGTATAGATTCAAGAGCATCATCAACCACAAGTAGGATAAATACATACATATACATAAAGCATTTCCAGGTGCATCACAGTCACATTCTGAAAACAAAAAGTGTTTCACAACAACCCATCACTACAAAGAAAAAACAATATGAGATAAAGTAAATTTCAAAAAAGAGTATTATCAAACATAAAAAAAGACATTACATAACGATGGCGTAATCAAGATGACATAATAATTATATACCAGCACCAATTATAAAGTTTCAAAATACATGCAGCAAAAAATTATAGAAAAAAATAGGTAAATACACACCAGCTGTCCAATTGTTCTATCTGCAGTTACTTAACTAGACTAAAATCAGTAAGGTGGATCCACATCATCTAAACACCACTATCAATCACAGCACTATAATTGTCATTTATAGAACACTACACCCAACAACTTCAGAAAACACACTCCTTTCAAGTACATATTGTACACTCACCAAGACAGAACACGTGCTGGACCATAAAAGAGGTCTCAATAAAAAGGAAAGCAGTGAAAATATATTAAAAATGTTCACTGATGATATAGAATTAACTCAACAATCAACTACAGTAAAGGACCTAGGAAAATCCCAAATATGCAAAAATTAAACCGCTACTAAATAAATCAATGGGTCAAAGAAGGCCCACAAGGGCAATCAGAAAACATTTTGAACCAAATGATAAAATACATCAACATTTGTATAACATAGTTAAAGTAGAGCTTAGAGGGAAAATGATCACATTAAAAAGTTAATAGTTGGCAATATGAGTTTGAAGTGTACATGTCCGCTTAAACACAGATTTTTTTCAACAAAAGTTACACCAAGTTGGCTGGGCACAGTGGCTCAAGCCCATAACCCCAGCACTTTGGGAGGCCAAGGCGGGTGGATCCTTTGGGCCCAGAAGTTAGAGACCAGCCTGGGCAACACAGTGAGGCTCTGTCTCTACTAAAAATACAAAAATGAGCCAGGCATGGTGGCGTATGCCTGTGGTCACAGGTGCTTGGGAGGCTGAGGTGGGAGAATCACCTGAGCCCAGGACGTCAAGGCTGCAGTAAGCCATGATCCAGCCACTGCATTCCAGCCTGGGAGTGAGGGAACTTGTGACCCTGTCTCAAAAAACAAAAAACAAAAAATTTACACCAAGTGTTCCTGCCTCTTCGGCCTCCCCTCCACCTCTCCTGCCTCTGTTACCTCCAAGACAGCAAGACCAGTCCCTCCACTTCTTCCTCCTCCTCAGCCTACTGAACACGAGGATGAGAATGAAGACCTTTATGACAATCTACTTCCACTTAATAAATAGTAAATAAATTTTCCCTTCTTTATTAATGTCTTAATAACATTATCTTTCCTCTAACTTTGTATTCAAAAGAGCAAGCTGTAGAATCAATGACCTCAGGTCCCACCTTTAGTAAGCTAAAAATGAGGAAATAACCCAGAGTAAACAGAAGGAAATAATAAAAGAGCAAAATAATTACAGATCCCATACACATTAAGAGAGCAAGACTATTATGAATAACTTTATGTCAATAAATATGACAACTTAGATGAAATGGGCAAATTCCCTGAAAAGTACAATTTATGAAAACCAGTAGGACAAAAAGATAATCTGCACTGTGGTCATTTTCACTCTCTACCGCAGTGACACCCAGATCCGGATGTGCCTTTCCAACTTCCCAAAGAGCCCAGCATCTCAATTTGGGCAACTGGTCAAAGGTGACTAAGTCATCAACTCCCAGATTCCACCATTTGGTGCCAAAAGATGCCAACAATGGAGGGAGAAACGAGGAAGGAAGGGAGAGAAAACCCAGCTTGGTCTCCATGTCTCACAATGGTAGCTCAATCAGGTAGACCATATAAAAACAGGCAACCGGCCAAATTTCGCCCACAGGCTTTAGTCAGTCAACCCCTGACCCAGAATATCTAATACAATCTTTAAAACAGAAAACTGAAGGATTTGTACTACCTGACTTCAAGACTTACTAGAAAGGCAGAGTAACCAAAAGACAGTGTTGTATGGCATAAGGGTTAACAAATAAATAAATGACACTAAATAGAGAACATATAACCCATAATTACGCGGTCTTTTTTTTTTTTTTAATTGAGAAACATCTCATTCTGACGTCCAGGCTGGAGTGCAGTGGTGCAATCACAGCTCACTGCAGCCTAAAACCTCCCCAAGCTCAGGTGATCCTCCCACCTCAGCCTCCCAACTAACTGGGAATACAGATGCACACCACCATGCCAGGCTAATTTTTGTATTTTTTGTAGAGGCAAGGTCTCACCATGTTGCCCAGGTTGGTCTTGAACTGCTGGGCTCAAGCCATCTGCCCAACTCTGCCACCCAAAGTGCCAGGATTACAGTCGTGAACCACCATGCCCGGCCTGGTCTTTTCATTTTTGACAAAGACTCCAAAGCAACACTGAGGAAAGAAAAGTGTTTTCAACAGTAGAGCTAGAAGTGTATATATTCATGTAAAAATACGAACCTCAATCCCCATCATACCATCCACTAAAATTAATTTGAGATGGATCACAGATGTAAATGTAAAGCTTCTAAAATAAATCAGATTATCCTCATGATTTAAGAGGAAGCAGATTTTTTAACACAGGGAAGAGAAATCATTCTCTATAAAACAAAAAACTGATAAATTGTATTACATCAAAATGACAAAACTCCTACTTGCCAAAGACATCAATAAGAAAATAAATGAGGGCCAGGCATGGTGGTTCATGCCTGTAATCCCAGCACGTTGGGAGGCCGAGGCAGGTGAATCACCTGAGGTCAGGAGTTCCAGACCAGCCTGGCCTACATGGCAAAACCTCATCTCTACTAAAATACAAAAAATTGGCTGGGAGTGGTGGTGTGCGCTTGTGGTTCCAGCTATTCGGGAGGCTGGGGCACAAGAACCAACTGAACCCGGGAGGTGGAAGTTGCAGTGAGCTGAGATTGCACCACTGTACTCCAGTCTAGGCCTGTAATCCTAGCACTTTGGGAGGCCGAGACAGGTAGATCGCTTTAGTCAGGAGCTTGAGACCAACTTGGGCAACACAGTAAGATCTCGTCTCTACAAAAATAAACAGTATTAGCCAGGTATGGTGGCACGCACCTGTAGTCCCAGCTGCTCAAGGGCTAAAGTGGGAGGACTGCTTAAGCACAGGAGGTCAAGGTTGCAGTGAGCTGTAATCGCACCACTGCACTCCAGCCTGGACAACAGAATAAGACCCTACCTCAAAAAAAAAAAAAAAAAAAGGAAGAAGGGTTATTTTTAAAATCACACTTTAACTGACTTTATATGAATGTGAATAAAAAAAAACAAAACAGTGCCTCAGGAGTAGGCTCCGTCTCCACTAAAAACAAAAAGAAACAAAAAATGAGCCAGGCATGGAGGCATATGCCTGTGGTCCCAGCTGCTTGGGAGGCTGAGGTGGGAGAATCACCTGAGCCTGGGAAGTCAAGGCTGCAATAGGCTGTGACCCAGCCACTGCACTTCAGCCTGGGAGGGACAGAAGTTGAGACTCTGTCTCAAAAAATTCAGGGAAGGACTGAATAGGAAGAAGCATCCAGTGACTGTCTGTAATGATGCTTATGTGCTATATTTGTACAGGTCTTTAGGTTACCAAATTGGAAGCAATGATCAAAACTCATCCAAAAGTACACTTAAGATTCTTAAGCTCCACTGTATGTAAATTATACCTAAAAAATTGAATGAATACTGAATTCTAATTAATGATAGATATACCGGGCTAGGCGCAATGGCTCACGCCTATAATCCCAACACTTTAGGAAGCCAAGGTGGATGGATCACCTGAGGTCAGGAGTTCAAGACCGTCCTGATCAACATGGCAAAACCCCATCTCTACTAAAGATACAAAAACTAGCCCAGCGAGGTGGTTGGCACCTATAGCACCAAATCCTCCAGAGACTGAAGCAGGACAATCTCTTGAACCCAGGAGGTGGAAGTTGCAGTGAGCCAAGATCACACCACTCTAGCCTGAGCGACAAGAGCAGGACGCCGCCTCAATAAAAAAATTAGGCCAGGCGCGGTGGCTCACGCCTGCAATCCCAGCACTTTGGAAGGCTGAAGCAGGCGGATCACCTGAGGTCAGGAGTTCAAGATCAGCCTGGCCAATATGATGAAACCTCGTCTCTACTAAAAATACAAAAAATTAGCTGGGCATGGTGGCAATCACCTGTAATCCCAGCTACTCAGGAGGCTACGGCAAGAGAATCACGTGAACCTGGGAGGCGGTGGTTGCAGTGAGCCACGATCATGCCACTGCACTCCAGTCTGGGCAACAAGAGCGAAACTCTGTCTCAAAAAAAAAAATTTTTTTTAATTTAAAAATAAAAAGATATACTGCAGTTTATAGAAGTGATGTGAACTAATGTTTTGAACTTACTTTGAAATATAAGATGGACTGATGAATGAGTACAGATATCTGCTGAGGCAAATACAGCACAATGTTTATTTTACCTGTATAATTTTTCAACTTTTATATGTATTTGGAATTTTTCACAATAACGTTGGAGGAGGGGAGGAAAACAGGTAGATCCGGCCATTGTGCTATGGCTCTGAGCATTCTCTGCCCAAGTCCAGAGTCTTGCTGTAGCTATCTAGGAGAGCAGGCTCTGAGAGACAATGTAGCAGATAGCCAAACCAGGCTCCCTGCAGGCAGAGCAGCTCACCTGCCATAAAACCTACGACACTATGCTGCCGTTAGATGGCACAAAGCAGGACAAGTTCTATCAAAAGATAACTGCTCACAGCCACTCCATCCTTGGAAAGAACCTAGGATCACAGGCCAGTATGAGACTGTCCTTGAGGAAGTGGTGGGAAACATGGTCCAGTAGGAGACTGACCAAAAAATATCACCCAAATCGACAAGAAGTTATTGCAGGCATGGCCTTTGGCTACTACTACCCAAACCTTAAACATCATTACCAATTCCTCAAAAACCTATGAGGCTGGAGGGCCTGTTTATTTTCTTCTTACCAGCTCATAACATACCCCATAATCAGATGGCATACTCTGTTGCCAAAATGAATGTCAGTTGCTGTCCTGACAAACAAACAGGCTTCTTTTCCTGCAGTAAGAACCCAGTATCAATTTTAAGGAGACTGAGTAGTAGATGATGTCAGAGCAATGGAAAAGACACAGGAAAAGGACTACAACTCAGATGTGTACCAGGTAGCACTCGTGTTGCGTGAGTGTCCCACAAGGTACTGCAAGTCACCTGAGCTGCTATGTTTCCCAGGGACTTCAAGCTGGCAGGGGCCCCAGGTTACAGATTATCCAGCCCCAGAATAACTACCTGGCCTGAGGCCCCCACTGTCTTAACACAAACCTCAGGGTGAATCTTAACACAAACCTCAGGGTGAATCTATGCCACATACCACTAATACACACCCGTTATAGTCCAATCTTTGCAGATGTCACTGTGAACCATTTAGCCTCCAATTCTTTTTTTTTTTTTTTTAGACAGAGTCTCACTCTGTCACCCAGGCTGGAGTACAGTGGTGCCATCTTGGCAGACTGCAACCTCTGCCTGCTGGGTTCAAGCGATTCTTGTGCCTCGGCCTCCAGAGTAGCTGGGATTACAGGTACACGCCACCACACCCAGCAAATTTTTGCATTTTTAGTAGAGATGGGGTTTGTCACATTGCCCAAGCTAGTCTCAAACTCCTGGCTTCAAGTGATCCGCCTGCCTCAGCCTCCCAAAGTGCTGGGATTACAAGCATGAGGCATGGTGCCCAGCCAAGCCTCCAATCCTTTACAAGCAGTACAAAGTTTTAAAGCCCATTTTAACCACTCAATGTGTGGATCCTCATTCAAACAGACCATTAAGAAAAAAAAGAAAAGTAGGATACTTATGAACAACAGAAAACTTAAACACTGACCAGATGACTAGATCATTGTTAATTGTCATAGGGACAAAAATAGCACTGTTGCTATATATATTTTAAAGCCCTTGAAGTTTACAGATAACATGAGAGTTGAGTTTACGGATGAAATTTTATGTCTCACATTTGCTTAAAAATAATAAAAAGACAGCCATGTGTTGATGGAAGTTTGTTATATTATCTACTTGTGTAAATGCATTAATACCTCCACAAAAAAAAGTCTTTTAAAAAGAAACAAAAACGTTTAATGATTTATATTGTTTTAATTAGAGTCAAATAAGATTTTTTAGAAGATAACACACAACGGCAAGAAAAAACAAGCTAAGAGATTACAGGAAGCTAGAATGGTAAGGCAAACAGAAAGAAATAAACACTGTAACCTGGAAAATGTAATGTAAAAAAAAATTAAACTTTCAGAGTAGTTACAAACTAACAACATAACATCTAGCTTCTTCTATAAAGCTTTGGGTTTTCTGTCATCATTCAAAAAAACCCACAGGTTATGATATGTTCAAAACAAAGACATGTCTATATTTTCTACATTTTTGTTAATTAGTATATTTCTCTGAAAGCCAACAGTTAATTATCAAAGAATACACTCTAAATATTTTCAACTTTACTAAGTTACTACTGACTAGATTCAGCTAATATTTAGAAGAGCTATGGTGCCATACTTTTCTTTCAAAATGCTTAAGAGGCCAGACATGTGCATAAATACGCAGACACTAAATAAATATCCCTTAAATAATACAATAGTGTGCTTTAATATTTTAATTGGATGGTTTTAAAACTCAAATATCCCTCTAGGAAGCTATTCCCTCAATTAACTAATTTTGTAGTTTAAAATGTTTTCCAATGTATTATTAGTGAATGTTTTCATTTATTGATACAACTGAAATTCTGCAAAAATTTATCTCCACCCTAAATTCAATTCAAAGCATGCCATGTTCCTACGTGATACTTATTTTCTGCGTTTAGGAATCAACTGGAAAAGTATCTTTGCCCACAAAAGCACGATCTTGGGCAAGTTACTAAACCTGGGGAAAAAAATTTTTTTTTAATTTTAAAAAAATAAAACAAAACCATGATCTTACATCTATATAATACATCAATTTTCAAAATGTTTTCCTATATACTACCTTCAAATCAAGCTCATGAAATAGGCAAAACAGATACTTCTCACAGATCACAAAGGAAAATGAAGCCCAGGGAAGTGGTTTGCCCAAAGTGACAAGGTTCATAAATTGGTGGTAATCAAACTAAACCATGGATTTTTTTGAGTCCTAGTAAATTAGCCCGGCATGGTGTTACATGCCTGTAATCCCAGATACTTGGGAGGCTGAGGCAGGAGAATCACTTGAACCCGAGAGGGGGCGGTTGCAGTGAGCCAAGATGGCACCACTACACTCCAGCCTGGGCAACAGAGTAAGACTCCATCGCCCTGCCCCCACAAAAAAAGAAACTCACTTGGATATATATGCTTGCGCATTTTCACTGCTTTAGGTATAATTAAGAAATATGCAAGATTATATCACAGAGATACCTATAACGTCTCGAGGTCAGTAAGACCAATACAGAAGAAACTAAGAGCAATAACAAACAAACAAAAATTTTTTTTTGTAAATCTTTTAGTGCATGCTATTTTTTAAACAGTTTAAAATACTTATGGGGGTGTTAGAATCTGAGGGATAAAAACTCCTGAAAGACTGATACGATTAGAAGAGAAAAGTCAAGCAAAACTAAAAGCCAGCACATTGGTAAAATGGTAAGAAAATTAGAATACAGATAGCACATATGGGAAACAAAACAAAGATCATTGTAGTTAAAACATTTCTGCTGGCAATAAGGTTAAGAAGCCAGGTCATAAAAAGATTTACATTGCAAGCTGAAAAATAAGAGTTCCATACATCTTCAATCAACAGATCTTCAATGTGCAGACCAAACTGGGTCATCACTGGCTTGTTTTTATATTGCCTTAATCTAAAGATGGCTTTTACACTAAAGAATTATGTGTGTGTTAGGGAGGAGAAGTGGATTTCAAACAAAGTTATGCAACAGAGAATACAGGTGGCCCACAAAGCCTACAATATTCACTATCTGGCCATTAGAAACAGTTTCCCAACCCCAGATGTGAGCAAGAGAATAATCGTAAATCCTGAATTATTGAGTATGTAACTTAACTCTGCCACTCTACAATGACAACATATTGTTACTAAAATAACTATCAATTTTCATTATTATTAAACTCAGCAGAAAATTGAAGTTAAAATGCTCCAAGAGTTTAAACACATAACCCAAATACTAATGTAAATGACATGACAGTATGCTATGAAAACTGACAAATTCCCCTAAAGAAACCATCCAAACCAAGAATGAAAATGAAAATTGATAATTCTTCTTATAACTTCTACCACTTTAGATTCAGATTCAATAAATAAATACTATCTGAAAAGAAATATGCTGGGAATTTTCACAAGCTGGCCTAATTTTAAAAATCCTAGCATTTTTATACACAGGTATTCTAGTTACTACTAATAGAAAGTAAGGCTCAGAAGCTTCTTGCCCAAGGTTCATAACCTGCATAGTCCAAATCTGAGCTTTCAGCACAAGACCACTATATTTTTATTATGTCTCAGCCCTAAAAGACTGCAAGGGGAGGGCAGGAATCATCTCAGTTTTTGTATCCCTAGGACCTAAGGGCAGTTCCTGGCACACAGCAGGCAATTTATTTTTTTATTTTTATTTTATTTTATTTTTTTGAGACGGAGTCTCACTCTGTCGCCCAGGCTGGAGTGCAGTGGCACAATCTTGGCTCACTGCAAGCTCCGCCTCCCGGGTTCACGCCATTCTCCCACAGCAGGTAATTTATTAATAAATTTCCGCTTCAAAAATGAATCAATCATGAACGTTAATGGGAAAAGTGTACATTATTGCATGGGTTTTCAAAGCAATCATTTTGTTTTGTTTTTAATCTAGTAAAAGATAATCAAATACTGGCATGCAATGCGTGATTTTACTCCTATACATAGACCATGCCTGTGGAGCATCAATGCTTTTTCTTTTTTAGACACAGTCTCGCTCTGTTGCCCAGGATGGAGTGCAGTGGCACAATCTCACTGTAACCTCCACCTCCCAGGTTCAAGTGATTCTCC
>NW_012116599.1:6931463-6938136 GCF_000951035.1 Colobus angolensis palliatus | reverse complement strand
TACATATATATTTTTAGTAGAGACAGAGTTTCGTCATGTTGGCCAGGCTGGTCTTGAACTCCTGGCCTCAACTGATCGGTTTGCCTCAGCCTCTCAAACTGCTGGGATTACAAGCGTGAGCCACCACACTTGGCCAGTAGTAATGTTTTTACTTTTAGTCTTCAAACATAATTAGGAAGGTTAACTTACTACTAGAAAACATAAACTATACATATTTCAAAATAAAATTATTTCTACATTTTCTTTTCTATTGAATTATCTATCCGTAGCAGCGTTCACCAGTCCACCTTCCATTAACTTTATAATCAGAAGTTAATCCACCTTCCTTTAACTGGAAAACCATGATTTGCTCATGACATCACAAATGAGGACATACAGAAAATCACTACAGAATTTCTTTTTTTTGAGACAGTATCTCTCTTGGTCACCCAGGCTGGTGTGCAGTCAGTCATATGATCATGACTCACTGCAGCCTTGAACTCCAGGGCTCAAGCAATGCTCCCACCACAGCCTCCTGGGTACCTGGGACTACAGATATATATCACCATGCCTGGCTAATTTTTGAATTTTTGTAGAGATGGGATCTCGCTTTGTTGCCCAGGTTGGTCTCAAATTCCTGGTCTCAAGGAATCCTCTCACCTCCACTTCCCAAAGTGCTGGGATTATAGGGGAGCTACAGTGCCAAGATCACTACAGGTTTTTTTGTTTTGTTTTGTTTTTAAAGTAACTGTTTGATACAAAAGAAAGCATTACAAAAGAAATACATGGAAACTTTTTATGAAATATTTTGGTTCTGAAAAAAATGACAAAAATTACTTCAGCAAATAAATACAAAGTGCTCCAATGCAAAATATTTTACTAGCATCTGGCATATTATGTTCTGTAACTTAACAATGTACATATCTGCTCCACCAAACACACTGCAGAAGTCTATAAACACTAAAGTAATAGTCAAGAAATTTGTAAACCACATCTGTAGAAACTAATGATACACTCTGTAAAAAGTATGGTCTCTATGCATATCTATAAACAGTAATAACATTATTTGCTTACCACAGCTACTAATACAGACCAATACAGATATGCTTTATTGATGACTAAAATATAATTAGTATTGCCATCAGTTGTGCAATTGTATGCATGCCCTTTGCCCTGTAACTTGGTAGCCCACCTCACTCTGATTCTGGGCTTGGAGCACGACTTTCTTTGGCAATAGGATGTTCAACTATAATGCAAGTATTAAAACAGAATTAAATTATATATGCAGAAGACCATACACAGATGTTTCCCACATATAAATGTCTGGAGGAACATTCATAGCATATGGCACGCAGGTTAATTCTGTTCAACACATTACAAGTCATTCACCATTCATGGTGCTTGCCTCCTTAAGCCAGCAACATCCTCCAATAGTGACAACAACCAAACACGCCCTCCAGCACACTAAAACTCCCTGGTAGGAATCAAAGATCCAAGGCTGCTGCCGAAGCCAATATACTTTCTGATCTTTTAATTTTGGAAATACTCATCTTCAGGCATGAACTCATTCACGCACAAGATGTATGATAGAGCCTTTTTAATCCAAAACTTAATGTGACTGAATATGGTCCTTTCCAAACTATTAAAAGGTGACAAGAGAAATATGGCAATTTATTTTGAAATGTAAACTCACGTTCTGGTACTATTCCCTATGCAAGTGATACTTATGATTTAAAGGTTTAAAAAAGATGAACTGATAATAAAATACTTGCACTTGAAATCCATAAATATTTGGTTATAAAGCTGTACCAACTGTCCCACACTTCGTATCTTCACCCTCTACACACCTCTCAAAATTTTAAGATACTGTTAATACTGCAAAGAACCAAACACACCTGTCCATTATTTTGGTTCTAAGATGTTCTTTGGTACACTATGAGAAGATATGTTTGTCTTTCTTAACAAGCATTTACAAGGTTAGTATATTTCCTAGCAACCTATTGCAAGTTTCCCTTCTTTTTTTTCCTACTGTTTGCTCCATCTTCAGCAACTTTCACTACCAGCTTAGGTTCTAGTTACCCTCAAAACCCAATAAATGTGTTATCTGTTCTGTGGGGTCTTCCCAATCCTCTCCTTCCCACCAAAATACTGAGTCCCTTTTTCATACTACTGCTGATACTTCTTATTCTTATCATTATTTATCTAACACCATGTTGCAATTATCTGTTATGTATCTGTTCCACTAAGCCAGTGTAACACACCTATAACCACATCCGTAATACCCAGCATAGTGACAGTGATTGTCATGGGTAAGTACTTTGAGTGGTCTACCAACTTGCATACCTCTTTGTAGGACTTAAGATTCATGAATACGTTTCAGTCACTTCTAACATTTACATTTTGCTTCTACTTTTTGATACAGTGAGTTCCTCAAAATCAACTAATTTTTATATACTCTAAATTTACCTTAATGCTACAGTGTTAAAAAAATATTCCTTCAGAAATCCTGCCATACATGACAATAAGGATGAATCTTGAGGATATTACACGAAGTGAAATATGCCAATCACAGAAGAACAAATATTGTATAATTCAATTTATATGAGGTATCTAAAATAGTCAAACCCAGAGAAGCAGAGAGTACAATCACGGGCACCAGGGGCAGAAGATAAAATGAGGAGCTGTAATTCAACTGGTATAAAGTTAAATGATTAATTTCTAGAGATCTGCTATACAATACTATGTCTGTAATTAACCATACAATATTGCACACCTAAAAATTTGTTAAGAGAGTAGATCAATGTTCCCACCACATTTAAAAAAATATATACACCTTCAATCTCGGTATTTTTTTGGACCAGTCTCCACCTAATTGTATCTCACATGTTGTTAAATGGACTGCTGTTATCACAGTTTTGTTACTCTGATCTTACCTACTGTCATATTTTTAATCTAAAGATAGAATAATATTTATTTCTGATTCCATTCTAATTTCCAAAACTTTGCACACGAAGCCAACATCTTAGGAAAGTTACTTTCCTAAGAAAGTAACTTCAAGTGTGCATGTTAATCTCACTTGTAAACTTTACACAAATAGTTCAAATTGTATTTTAATCAACATATATACTATTCTTTTTTTTTTTTTTGAGATGGAGTCTCGCTCTGTCACCCAGGCTGGAGTGCAGTGGCTGGATCTCAGCTCGCTGCAAGCTCCGCCTCCCGGGTTTACACCATTCTCCTGCCTCAGCCTCCCGAGTAGCTGAGACTACAGGCGCCCGCCACCTCACCCGATTAGTTTTTTTGTTTTGTTTTGTTTTTTTGTATTTTTTAGTAGAGACGGGGTTTCACCATGTTAGCCAAGATGGTCTTGATCTCCTGATCCCAAAGTGCTGGGATTACAGACTTGAGCCCGTCTCGGCCTCCCAAAGTGCTGGGATTACAGACTTGAGCCACCGCACCCGGCCCATATATATTATTCTATGCTTACTGTCATTAAAAGCCTCCTACCCTTTCATCCAACTTTACATGTTCTTATAATATAGTCACATTAGTCTGGAATCTGAATATTCAAAATAATTTGTCATTGGCAAAATCTGGAGACTTCAAAATGTGCTCTCTTCTTTAAATCATGTATTTAAAAATATTTCATAGCTGTGAATTTATATTTCCTCACTATTTTAGAACCAAAAGCACATGGACATCACAAGCAGGCAAACAATTTTAAGATATTACTTTCAAAATATTAGGAAGGCAGAGTGTAAAATGCTTGCACATATTTTCTAAGGGTCAAAGAGAAGATTAATAAAATCTTCATATTTAACTTATGTTATGTTTATTAAGGATATCAAAGATACAACCAGAAGAGTACCACTAAAGTACTACTTATCCATTCTAGAAAATGAGACTTTTCTGTCAAATAATAATAGCTATTATTAATCAACTTGGGTTAACTGGTTCATCCTTACCCCAGGATTATAAAAAAATGCCCACTCTCTTTAATTTTATTAATTTTAAAAATATTAGAAAAATTTAAAACCTTTTACTAATAGCAAAACATAGAGCTAAAAGCAAACAAGCAAACAGAATGGAATTACTGAAAACCCATTAAAGGCAAGAAGAAAAAAAGCTTCCATCCAAATATACCATCTGACACCCGAGGACACTAGGCTGCCACTGAGAACTACTAACCTCCTCCCTACTGAACACTTGCTAAACATTACACATCACATACACATCCAAAGTTAAAAATTTAGGAAAAATAGAGGACTTCAACCCCTAACAAGTTTAACATAACATCACAAAATGAACTCTCTTCCTCTTTTTTGACTTTTAAAGCAAAGACTAACAGTAACTGTAATAATGAGTGTCCTCCGAAACACCTTATTATATTCAAGACTGATGACTTTTAAATACACACGTTAACCTCAGATTTACGGTAAAGTGTTTATGTAGTAAACAATTCCAAATACATTATTAATTGAGTACATTTTAAAATATCTAAATATAAAATCCAAAAATAACTTTTTTAGACTGCGAAATTCAACATTTTAAATAACTTATTAAATCTTATTAAAACGACTGCCAACAAAAAAGTTGAAAATTGCAAAAAAAAAAAAAAAAGCCACTTACTTCATTTCCATGTTTTTGTAAGAATTCAATCTCCTGTTGTGTGAATGTTGTCATGGAGATAGATTTCACCCTGTGTGGTGGATTTAATCCTCGTCTGAAAGATAAAATATTTCACAAAATTTACTAGTACATACCACATTTTTAAAATGACACATCTAGTGATTCAAAACATTTTTAACCAACATATAAACTTGAAACAGTGTTTTCATTCCATCAACTCAAAGTATTTTTAAATTATTTTAAACTATTAAACTTCATAACAGATGTTCAAGTTTGGTTAGACTCATTAAATAATAAACCTAACAATAAATTCAAGTAACTACCTAGTTAAAAACACAAAGTAACTGTGACACATGAGTTTCTAGGAAATGCAAATAGTGCTTTAGTGTGTTTCTGATGAAAAGGCTACACATGTGAAGAGCTCTATGGTAAAGAATTTTAATTCTTTAAATATTTCACATTTCCTAAGAAACAAACAATGATACAAGACCAGAGCCATACAAATATCTTTATCAAACAGTTGTTACCTTTAAATAAGTTTAAGACTAATTTAGAAAACTATATTAAAAGTAATGTCATGAATTGAGGTAATAAGCCAATTAGTAAAGTCCTATCTTGCCATCAATTCAAGTAAGAATTTATAATAAAGAACATTTTCAGTCATCTCAGAAGGCAGTGAGTGTACAAGAGGAAACCGCAAGGACACACAGGAGAGATTCAAAAAATTGCTGGATGCATGATTAAACAATTTTTAAGGTCCTTTACAACCCTGAAGCCTTTTCTGTATGGATGGCCTTAAAAGGACTTTATCTTGATGTTTGAACACGCACATGAAAAACTGAGTGGAACAGATTTAATAATTATTTACATATTGTCCAACTATCTTGTAGGCAGGTCCACCCACAAGAATAATGGCCAAATAATCTATGCAAAGCAACAAGTAACCTATGCAAAGTTCCATAAAACTACTTTGGGGTCATGCTCTCTGACAAATGTCTCATTTGAATGCTCGGTTCTACAGCAATTACTGTAGTAATATTTTTAAGGAATTTGTCAATTTGTAATCATTCACACTAATTAAATAGGATATTTAACAATGACGTAAAATAATAAATGTACCAAAAGTGTTTAAAAAATATTTGAGAACATTTTGAATAATTAAATATAGTGCGTAACATTCTAAAAATTCACCGTATTTTGGGGCCGGGTGCTGTGGCTCATGTCTGTAACCCCAGCACTTTGGGAGGCTGAGATGAGGAGCTCACTTGAGGTCAGGAGTTCAAGACCAGCCTGGCCAGCATGGCAAAACCCTGTCTCTATTAAAAATACAAAAATAAGCAGGGAGTGGTGGCATGCACCTGTAATCTCAGCTACTCGGGAGGCTGAGACATGAAAACTGCTTGAACCCAGAAGGCAGAGGTTGCAGTGAGCCAAGATCGCACCACTGCACTCCAGCCTGCATGACAGAGCAAGATTCTGTCTCAAAAACTAATAATAAAATTTAAAAACTAATAAAAACAGTATTTTTGTCAAAACACAAAGGAAAAGCTCCTCAACTGACTGCTTCTTTTTCTCCCTCTTGTCACAGATAAATGTCATCTTTCAGATCATGATCTGAATGAAGACAAGTTACACTTCATTTGTTTCGAATTTCAAGGTAAGGAAAAGTTAACTTGGGTTTGGCTGTTGTTTTGTTTTGCTTTGTTTAAATTTTATACTATTTTTTTCCTTCTGTTGTCATAAAATAGGGAAATAAAGACTGAACAAGAAGAACTAAGTAACCGAAATTTTATTCTGGTAAACTCTCAAACTTGGCCAGGCGCGGTGGCTCACACCTGTAATCTCAGCACTTTGGGAGGCCAAGATGGGCGTATCACTTGAGGTCAGAAGTTCGAGACCAGCCTGACCAACATGGTGAAACTCCATCTCTACTAAAAACACAAAAATTAGGCAGCGTGGTGGCACTTGCCAGCTACGCAAGACCATCTCTACTAAGAATACAAACATTAGGTGGGCGTGGTGGTGCTTGCCAACTACACAGGAGGCTGAGGCAGGAGAATCGCTT
>NW_012116599.1:6914817-6931413 GCF_000951035.1 Colobus angolensis palliatus | reverse complement strand
TGGCTCACACCTGTAATCCCAGTACTCTGGGAGGCCAAGGCAGGCGGATCACCTGGTCAGGAGTTCCAGATCAGCCTGGCCAATCTAGTGAAACCCCATCTCTACTAAAAATAACAAAAATTAGCTGGGTGTGGTGGCAGGTGCCTGTAATCCCAGCTACTCAGGAGGCTGAGGCAGGAGAATCGCTTAAACCCGGGAGGCGGAGGTTGCAGTGAGCCGAGATCGCACCACTGCATTCCATCCTGGGCAGCAGACTGAGAACCTGTCTCAAAAAAAAAAAAAAAAAAAAAAAACTCTCAAACTTGACTCTGAAGAAACAACCTCAGTAGTAACTTGCAAGTACCTTTACAGCTTGCAATCACAAAATAAGGTCTCTAAAGACTAGTTCCAAATTTCTAAAAGTGGCCAGGAGTGGTGGCTCATGCCTGTAATCCCAGTACTTTGGGAGGCCAAGGTGGGAGGATCACTCGAGGTCAAGAGTTCGAGACCAGCCTGGCCAACATGATGAAACCCTGTCTCTACTAAAAACTACAAAAATTATCTGGGTGTGGTGTCACACACCTGTAGTCCCAGCTACTCCCGAGGCTGAGGCAGGAGAATCGCCTGAACCCGGGAGGTAGAGGTTGCAGTGAGCCGAGACTGCGCCACTGCACTCCAGCCTGGGCAACATAGTGAGACTCCATCTCAAACAAACAAACTAATTAATTAATTAATTAATTTCCAAAAGTGAAAATTTAGAAAAGTCATTATTACTTAGGGCACAACACTTTGATTCCAACTCATCCTCCATGAGAACAACACTTAATTCACCCCTTTCAGGGAGATTTAATCATTTATGATATAATACTTACATTCTACCTTGCCCCAAAACAATTTAAAATGGAATTAACATATTATTGTTCTCTCAAATGCCTCTTACTCCCTCCTTACCTTGCAACTTTGTCTCTCCTTATTCTGTAATATCTCCTCGTTGTTTCAGACAAGCCTTTACCTTTCTACCTACTGGCAATATCTCCTTTTTAAAAATGGAAAAGGCAAAGGAGTAACGTTCTGATGATGAAATATCAAACACTATTAAAAGGATGTATGTTTTGGAAATTTTGGAGCAAACAACTATACCTGTATACTTCTCAAATTGTTCAATGAGAAAACAACAATTCATAAAGCTAACCCTAAATCTTTAAGTTACATCACACATATGTAATCTCACAAATGTAGTACAGTGTGTAAATATATCCCCAGGCCCCACCATATCACAAGGTCTACTAATGCGCAAAGAAGGTATTCATATTAACTAAATAAGTGAACAAAATTTTAAACTTATGAAACAAGTACAACCAGAATGTACTCACAACCAAATGAGGAAAGGACATTTTTTCCAAGTGAAATCTGTTACAGGATGTTACCCGTTACAGGATTTACTCAAATGAACTTTCTCAGTACACTCACAAGAGTATTCAATTTACAAAATGGCAGACAATTTTACAAGGCTACACTTATTACATAAATTGAGTAACCAAGAGGAAATTTTGTGCGTTCATGTTGCTTTCTCTAATTGCTCTTTTATATTCCATTTATTCAGGGATATTAACTATATTCTCAATGCAAGGCTGTACACGGATTTTTCATTTTTTAGCCTTCAAAAGCTTTGTACATGGATTTTATATGTTTATATAAGAGTCTGAGAAAAAGCTGAAGACTGATTCCATCAATGTCTTAATCTCGGAGTGATGAGCTGCAACAAAAATGCGTAGTCTCGCCCCCACACCACCCACACCCCATCCTACCCACCCCTACGCCAAAAAATGAGTAGTCTCAAACACTGATAGTGGGATAAACTCACCAATTTTTATTAAGAACCTCATTATTCCCATTTGACCCAGCTATGCCACTTTTGGGAATCAATTCTAAAAAAAGTATTGGATATACAGCTGACCACCTATGTACAAGATGTTCACCAAACATTATTCATAATAGGAAAACATCAGAAACATTTCACACCAAAAAGGAAATGGCTAAATAAGTGACAATTTTAAAAAGTATGACATTATGCACTTACAATTGTGCTTTAACTTTTTAAGATAAAAATTATATAGTATTCTCAGAACTAATTTTTTTAAATCAGCAAAAAAAAATAGACAAACCAAATACTCCAAAATGTTAACAGTTCTTGTATATGTGATGAGATCGAATCCATTTTTCTCTATTCATAATTTTCTATTCCCTCCAAATTTTCTATAATAAATATTACTTATTCTGCAGTAGGAAAAAGGAGGTGAGAAATAATGGAAAGTCCAATTGACTAGTAGTAGTATTCAAAAAATTTAGATTTTTCGTCTTGGCTTTATGAATGTGAACGTCTATGCTGAAGAATTAGAAAAAGCAATTAAGAGAAGGAGGGAACGGTTTTCCAATCTAAGACTTTCTTTCAATTGTTCTAAAACCTGGAAAACCTTTCCTCGCAAATCCTATGATACCCACCAACATCAACACCTTATCTTCATTTCTCTAAATCAAGGCTTCTTAACTTTGGCATTATTGACATTTTGGGTTGGATAACTCTTTATTGTGGAGGGGTGTACTATGCATTGCAGGATGTTGAGCAGCATCTGCATTC
Organism: Colobus angolensis palliatus; assembly: GCF_000951035.1. Taxonomy (NCBI): domain Eukaryota; kingdom Metazoa; phylum Chordata; class Mammalia; order Primates; family Cercopithecidae; genus Colobus; species Colobus angolensis. Next base: position 6,928,796 of record NW_012116599.1, on the reverse strand, counting down.
CTAGCTCTACTCACTAAATGTCAGTAGCACCCTTCATCAGATACTGACAATCAAAACTGTTTCCAGACATTGCCAAATATCCCCCACGGGGTAAAACCCCTTCAGTTGAGAACCACTGCTCTAAATATAATAAATACGTAAATTACCAAGCAAAAGAAATTAATGGAATTTCTTTGGCTCTCTATTAAGATATAAACTCTACCAAGGTTCAATCATCTTGCATAACTTTTTCAGAGTAACAGAAAACAAAATAAATATTTATCTCTCTGAAAAAATAAACAACAAAGTAAACGTACATGTTTAAAATTCATATAGAAAATATATTAAAATTTAAATTAGAAAACAGACTAAGGAAAGTGTCCACAACAAAGAACCAAGAATAAACTATACCATATAAAGCACTCTTATATGAACTGGTCGGCAAAATGTAACTTAATAAGGCAGTAGGAAATTAATATATATACAGTATCTAGACTGGCACGTTACATATTTAATCTCATTAATTTCTACTTCCAACAGTACAGCAAAATGAAAAGCCTCCTCTACTACAATATGATAGTCCATAAATTACCCCCCAAAAACCCTACGACTATTAACATACTATAGAACTTTTTAGAAAGGGAAATCTCTAAGGATCCCCCACCCCACAGAAAAGAAAGACACAAAATTAAAAATTAAGCTGAAACCAGAAATGTGCCCCACATTATGCACAAGATGCAATGTTGCTCAGAAGGCAAGTGCCAACAATAGCCAAGGCGAGATGAGAGAGCTCAACCTCAGATATCTCTGTGAAGTTAAACCTAAGACCCTGGATGGAAAATAAAATACCTTCAGGTTACACAGGATCCTAGGATCCCATGAACATGCAAATTCTCTCTAAAGGAATGCATTTCCAATTTAAGCTATCAAGATTTCCAAATATTAAGTTCAATACAATATGAGGCTGCAATAAAAATTATCACACAAAAATGAAACAAACCAATGAGCTTGAGTCAGTAAATGCAAAAGATTAACAGCACCTCCCTCCAAGACTTTAGTTATCAGAATTACCAGTTGCGAAATATAGTATATAGGGAACATTAAAATAAATGAAAGATGGAGTAAAAATGAACAGGAAATATGTAATCATCAGAATGAGGCAAATTTAAAAATCAGAATGTTCAGAAATGAAAAACTATAAATGTGGAAATTAAAAATTCACCAAATAAGAAAGCAGACTAGACATACCTAAAGAGACAATTAATGAACTGGAAGGTAACCCTGAAGTGATAATGACTGAGATTTTTCAGATCCAATAAAAGTCATGCATCTACAGATATAAAAAGCCCATCAAAATATAGATAAATAAAATCCAATTTGAAAACAATTCAGGCTGGGTGCAATGGCTCACACCTGTAATCCCAGTACTCTGGGAGGCCAAGGCAGGCGGATCACCTGGTCAGGAGTTCCAGATCAGCCTGGCCAATCTAGTGAAACCCCATCTCTACTGGGAAAAAAAAAAAAAAAATTAGCTGGGCGTGATACCTGATTACAGGTACCTGTAATCCTAGCTACTCAGGAGGCTGAGGCGGAAGAATCACTTGAACCTGGCAGGCGGAGGTTGCAGTGAGCCAAGATCACGCCATTGCACTCTAGCGTGGGAGACAGAGCAAGACTCCGTCTCAAAAAAAAAAAAGGAACAATTCAGTGAAACTTCAAAGACAGAGAAGATCTTAAAAGCAACTGGAAAGAAAATATATGGAACAAAATTTGGCTAGCAGTAGACTTCTCAATGGAAAGGAGAAGACCATGGAATATTATCTTCAAGTGGTAAGAAAAAATAACTTGTGAATCCAGCAAAGCTGTATTTGAAGTATAAGATCAAAATAACAATATCTTCAGATAAAACAAACAAACAAACAAAAAAAAAAACCACTAGGCTAGGCACGGTGGCTTATGTGTGTAATCCCAGCACTTCAGGAGGCCGAGGTGGGCAGATCACTTGAGTTCAGGAGTTCAAGACCAGCCTGGCCAACATGGTGAAACCCCATCTCAATTAACAACGACGACGAAAAAATACAAAAATTAACTGGGCATGGTGGTGCACACTTATAATCCCAGCTACTGGGGAGGCTGAGGCAGGAAGATCACTTGAATCCAGGAGACAGAAGTTACAGTGAGCCAAGATCATGCCACTGCACTCCAGCCTGGCTAACAGAGTGAGACTCCATCTCAAAAACAAAACAAAACTAAGAGATCTTCGTTAAAGAAGTTTATACTGTATATACTTTAAGAAGAAAAATGACCCAAGAAAGTCTAGAGATGCAAAAGGGTAAGCAAAGAAAACTGTAACTGGCAAATCTAAACAAATATCTTATTACAGTAACATCCAATTTACAGAAGGAAAAAAGGGACAAATAATATGTTTACCAACAATAACACTTAAATGAGCCAGGCACAGTGGCTCACGCCTGTAATCCCAGCAGGCAGGTGGATCACCTGTGGTCAGGAGTTCGTGACAGCCTGGCCAACATGGTTAAAACCCCATCTCTACTAAAAATACAAAAATTAGCTGGTGTGGTGGCAATCCTCAATTCCAGCTACTCAGGAGTCTGAGGCAGGAGAATCACTTGAACCTGGGAGGTGAAGGTTGCAGTAAGCCGAGATCATGCCACTGTGCCTGGGCCACAGAGTAAAACTCCATCTCAAAAAACAAAAAAACCCACTTAAATGAAACTACTTAAAATACTGATTAACTCTGGAATGTTAATATCAATAGTACAATTTCAATTGTGACCATAAAAGAAAATGGAATTCCACAAGTAAAAGGGAAAATCAAAACAATGCCAAAAAAACTGTCAATTTTTAATAAAATTAAACATGCATGTGCCATACAACCTAGCCCTAGATATTTACCCAAGTGAAATGAAAACTTATGTTCACCCAAAAACCTGTGCATAAACATTTACAGCATTTCCATTTATATATATCAAAAACTAGAAACTCCTAAAATGAAGAATGGAAAAACAAACAAGCAATGGAATACTACTTAACAACAAGGAGGAACAAACTATTAAGATAAACAACAACAAACCTGGATTAATCTTAAAGATATTATGCTGAGTGAAAAAAGGCAATCTAGAAAAGTTATGAGTCCATTTACACAACATTCTTGGAAAGACAAATCTGCAGTGTTGGAGAACAGATCAGTAATCGCCAGGAGTACAGTAAAAACAAGGGCTGAAAGTTTTTTGGGGTGATGGAAAACTTGCATGTTCTAATTTTAGTGGTGGCTATATGAATCTATACATATGTTAAGATTTATGGAACTGTGCATCAAAAAATGATAATATATGTTAAAAAATAAAAAAACTGTAGTCCTGATTTCATGTTACTATCTATGGTAACCACAATTTTTAGACTAAAATAAATATATCATTAGCAGACTATCTTCACCTACCAAATTTGATCATTTAAGTGAATAAAATCCTGTAGTGATTCAAAACAAGTATTTTTAAGATGTATTCCTGGAACCTGGTGTCACCTCCCTTCTTTGCCAAAGTTCTTCTAGCTGCAGGGTGAACTCAGTGTTTATAAAACACCTTTCTGTAATGATATTAGTCATAACTATTGGATGAAAGTGTTGGGTAAGTAAACCACATTACTTTTAGAGGGCCAATACTAAGTATCACCCATTCCAGATCCTCAAATACACATTTTAAGTCTTCAGTTTTGTGCAAAAAAAAAAAAAGACTTAATAACTGCAGTTTTCATATCTTGAAAACATGTTTCCAAGTTAATTTGTTTCAAGAAGTTCAAAGTAGCCCACCGGAGCAGCCCAATACATCTTTGTAGTATAATTAAGCCATTTGCAGATCCCCAGGAGATTTAGTTTTAATGACCACCACCCAGGTACCACTGTAACCAGATGGTGTGACTCATTCCGTATGTCCATCAGTACGGTGCACTTAACTAGGCCTCAAACCATCTTGCAAATAGCCATTTGTTCAATTCAAATAACAATCTGTGCTGGATGAGTAAGTAGGAAAGCTTATTTAGTTAGTTTTATTCATTGTTTTTATCCTGCTGGGGAGAAGCTGGTTAAAATATTTTTAATAACCTGTGGAAGTTTATGTAGTTGCTAATAATATTGGCAGAAAGTAATAAAGTTGACATTTAGATCTAGCCCATCCTAATTATTTACTAAAAATATTATATATGTTTCATAGTATAAAATTATACATTTAAAATCTAGAACAGATGGAAGGTGCCTTTAGCAGGTTATCAAATCTACAAACTATTGATGCCAAGACATCGTATAGGTTGGCTAGTCCAAAATATTCATCTATCCAGAGTCCAATATTAAAAAACTGAATATATTTAGCTTTCCATACAATAATAAGTGTGATATAAATCCTAATTGTTATTCCGAGTTTCTGGGAAAGCCACAAATACTACACCATAAGGTCCTTGTAACACTTAGAGGAAGCATCTAAAAAATAATACTCAAGTTATGATTTAAACATAATTAAGGCATTCTAGTTAAGAGTAGCGGACAAAATCTCAATGTCTTCACATCCCCAAACCCCCAATGAAATGAAAGTAAAGGAATAAGAAGGTATTCACCCACAAGAGACAGAGGGTTACCGTGATGTGTTTATCTCACACTGAATGCCTACATCAAAACATCTTGTGTACCTCATACATACACCTACTATGTGCCAACAAAAATTAAAATAACTAGACAGAGGGTCAGAGAACGAGAGAGGAGCCCAAGAGCACACGACAGTTCTCTAAACAACAAAATTTGGAAGATTTAAAAACAAAATACCAGCAGTAACTGACTTTATGGAGAAAGCCAAAACAAAAGCTTCTGCAAAGGTGGGAGAAGCCAACTGGAAACTTCAGAGCCACAGGACCTATGAAGATTTACTGAAGGAACTGGATACAGGTGAAGCTTAAAGTAGGGTCAGAAATCATTAGACTCTCCAGCTCCTCAACAGCCAAAAGCATACTCCCACCAGCCCTAGGCAGAAGTCTGAAGGAAAGTTTTAAATTAAAGATGTTATACCACAGAGACTTCAAACTCAGACACTGCTGAAGATTCTTGTTAGGCACCATGTTAAAAGCTGGAGGATTATCTAAGATCGTACATACAGAATAACAGTCACCTCCCTCAACTTGGCTCCCAGAACAGTGGCATCACAGGCTTTTATATTCCCCAAAAAAGAAGACTGGAGAAAATATGTCTCAACTATAAAAAGCGTGAGTTTCCAAACAGAGTCAAAAAAAAAAAAAAAAAAGCCTAAAACACTGCACAAAAGACCTACACCAAAATACTTCAATATGAGGTTCTGAACAGCAGGAAGAAAAGAATATCTCTTATCTCCCAAAGAGGGATGAAAAAAAGTTGGTCAGAAAGACTCAGTAATAAGAACAGCATCAGACTTCTCAACAGTAACACCGAAGGTTTGAAGACAACTAAGCAATATATTAAAAGTTTCAAGGGTGAAGTATTTTCACCTTTGTGAATGTAGAGAAACTAATTTTTAAAATGAGGGCAGAATAAAACATTTTCAGCTTTGTGCCTTTCAAAAATGACCTCTCATTCACCTTTCATCAGGAGGCTAATGGAAATGTGGGGGTCCTGGAAAGAGCATTTAACATAGGTTACAGGTGAAAGGAATTTCCAGAATGAAGACAGAAAAGTTCCGGTATGACGGGCGCACAGCAGGCCTAGACAGCAGCATTTCCAGAGCAGAAGATTACAAAAGTACCCAGAAACGGTGAAAAAATAAAAATAAAAAAAAAGGTAGCTGATGCGTCTGATCATAATGAAGGAAGTTCATTACAGCTCATGCCTGTAATTCCAGCTACCAGGGAGGCTGAGGCAGGAGAATCACTTGAACCTGAGAGACGAAGGTTGCAGTGAGCTGAGATGGCGCCACTGCACTCCAGCCTGGGAGATGGAGTGAGTCTCCGTCTCAAAAATAAAATAAAATAAAATAAGAAATAAGGAAAGACAAGAATTTTTGGAATCTGACAATTACAAGGAAAATTCCTCTTTCATTTTCTAAACATATACTGTTTCTCCATAACATACAAACGCTGGTGTTGCATCTCCCCCTAGAGTCATAAAAACAAATCTATTACTTCTCCCAATGCCTTAAATTACTCAATGACAGTGATCATGTGTACAGCTCCTAATATTTTCTTCTTTTTTTTTTTTTTTTTTTTTTGAGACGGAGTCTTGCTCTGTTGCCCAGGCTGGAGTGCAGTGGCCGGATCTCAGCTCACTGCAAGCTCCGCCTCCCGGGTTTATGCCATTCTCCTGCCTCAGCCTCCCGAGTAGCTGGGACTACAGGCGCCCGCCACCTCGCCCGGCTAGTTTTTTGTATTTTTTAGTAGAGATGGGGTTTCACCGTGTTAGCCAGGATGGTCTCGATCTCCTGACCTCGTGATCCGCCCGTCTCGGCCTCCCAAAGTGCTGGGATTACAGGCTTGAGCCACCGCGCCCGGCCAATATTTTCTTCTTTAAGCTAGTAGCAGTTTTGGTTCCTGCAAATGTTCCTCTATAGTTTCAAACTTCCTCACCATCTTGATCAGATTCCTTGGAGCATGCTCCAGTTTGTTTACATTCCTCTTAAAATAAGCAACCAGAATAAAATCAAGGTATAATTATGACCTCTACAAAACATGTACGGTGTCAATCAAAAAGATTGCTATCTTAGTCAGAAGTCTTTGAGCAAAGTATGTTCTAACTCAAACAAAAATTAATTCTCTGCATTTCAGATAATTCAAATAAGTTTCCTGTCCCCACTGTCTAGTTCATGAATTTCATTCTAATGTTCAATCAGGTGTCTTTAGCAATGGTTCTCATGTGTAAGGTTGTAAAAGATGTCACAAGGAACATGCTATTAATCTAAGTACTCAAAGTTATAAATGATTTAAAACCGTTTTTTACATACATTAAAGGTATCCAAGTTGTATTTCCCTAGACAATCATCACTTTGATTTGAATTAGAAAACACATTACAGAGTGGGGGAAAAAATGAGGAGGGTAATAACACCTAGTCCTGAATATTTCCATAGGAGTTTCTCACAAATGTGAACATCATGCATGCTGCATAGAAAAGAAGGAAAATATCAAATAAGGAGATCTGCCTGTTTTCCAAAGAATGCTACTGGAACAGATACAGAGGTTTCTAAAGAGACAATGATTTTCAAATTGAGATCCAGAGGTCACCAAGTTCTTTTAAAACAAAGTCTTAATTCTTTTCATTTACAATGCACTAATATTATAATATTTAATATAAATTTAATCTAAATTGTATTTTATCCACTTTGAAACTAAAAGCCAGTGTTTAAAAATCACATGCCAAAAACGATGGATGAATGAATAAGGAACAGAAAAGGGCTTAACAAGGCAATGACACCTTTATACGCGGTTATGGTCAAATGATGTCACCACACCCTGAATGCTGGACTTTTCCCAGTAATAAAGGGTACCCCACAGCACCATACAGAAGAGTCCTTCTTATGCAATTTGCTGGTTAAATCTATGTTCCTCCTTCCCTCTGAAAAACCTAAAGTTAATGTCTACTGCACAATGAACGTTCATGGCTAGAAGGCCACTCTCTCCTGCTCCTCTCTCAGGAGTGAGTTTTATGCTTATCAAAATTTGTCTGGTATAGTACTTGGTAATATAGTTGGTATGGTACTTGGTAAGTATATAGTTTAAGTGAATGTCATGTAAAACAATGGCAGGAGTGAGAAGAATTATTTCCATGTAAACTAAGTATTTTTAGAGACTAAAACAAGTCACTAGGATAAGCTGTTATTTGACCACAGAAAAGAACTGTAAAAGACTGAGAGAAAAATCTAGAAGAATTCAGCATTCAAACTGTTTTATAAGTATATTAAAATGCTAAAAATCATAAATAGCGTATTAGTGGACAATAATATATAATTGGACATAAATTATATGTAAGTGGACACAAATTATATTAGTGGACAAAGAATCTAACCAGTGGACCCATATTCAAAGTCTTACGTGCCAGGAAATTAACAGTTGTACGTTAAAATTTAAAAACCTAAGCTTGAGGCAGGGCATGATAACTCACGCTTACAATCCCCACAATTTGGAAGACTAAGGTGGGAGGATTGCTTGAGCCAGGAGTTGGAGATCAGCCTAGACAACATGGTGAAACCCCATCTCTACAAAAATCAGCTGGGCATGGTAGCACACACCTGTAGTCTCAGGTACCTGGGAAGCTGAGGTCAGAGGATCACCTAAGCCCGGGGAGGTCAGGGCTGCAGTGAACCATGATAATGTTACTGCACTCCAGCCTGACCGACAGAGACCCTGTCTCAAAATAACAACAAAACCCAAACAAATAAAAAAACCTGTGCTTGCTAAATATATATTATATATGTATATATAACAGATACACATATATGTATGTGTGCATGTATGTATTTTTTCTTTTTTTTTTTTTTTTTTTTACTGATTGCTTGCTTTAACTGAATTTTTTGATAAACTTATCCACTAGCAATCCTGACTGCACAGAATGAGGGGCTCTAATTAGAATTCAAATACAAAAAAATAGCACGAGAATTACAGCACATGGTAGTATGGACATGCCAAATTCAAAAGAATTGCTGCTGGAATGGCACCATCTTTCCCATTGAATTCAGAATACACAACAGTATTTTCTCAATAAAACTCAAAGATAAGAACACACATTTTGGAGCTAAGAAGTTCCTTAAAAACAATAAAAAGCATGACACAGCCATAAACAAACATTTATGATGCATCATAAAATATCTATTCTGGGCTAGGCATGGTGGCTCATGCTTGTAAACCCAGCACTTTGGGAGGTCGAGGGAGGTGGATCACCTGAGGTCCAGAAGTTCAAGACCAGCTGGTGAAACCCTGTCCCTAAATTTTTAATACAAAAAAATTTAGCCGGGCATGGTGGTGCATGCCTGTAATCCCAGCTGCTTGGGAGGCTGAGGCAGGAGAGTCGCTTGAACCTGGGAGGCAGAGGTTGCAGTGAGCTGAGATCACGCCACTGCACTCCAGCCTGGGCAATGAGCGAAACTCCATCTCAAAAAAAAAAAAAAAAAAAGTAAGTCTATTCTGCCATTTAAAACACAGTGAAGTAAAATCCACCATTTAAATCCCCAAAATATAGAATTCACAACAATTTATGGTAACCATGGTAACCATACATTCTTCGGTGGTGGAATCAGCATCAGTTCCAGATCCCAACTTCCAGCAGGTTGTAATAGCGAAACACTGTGAGTGTGCACTAATTTTACAACTTAAAGTTGAGCGGGGATAATAGTACCTTTCTCATATCACTGTTACTAGAATGTCTGTCACACAGCTAGCACTCGATGGTTTTTATTTTTTTCAACAAATATTTTCACTGTTACGTCTCCAGCACATGGGCTAGTATCTGGCACTTAATAAATATTTGCTTAAAATAAAAAATCTGTCCTTCACAAATGAAAAAGTATGTAGGCCAGGTGAGGTGGCTCATGCCTGTAATTCCAGCACTTTGAGAGGCCAAGGCAGAGGATCAACTGAGGTCAGGAGTTCAAGACCAGCCAGGTCAACATGGTGAAACCCTGTCTCTACTAAAAATACAAAAACTAGCCAGGCACGGTGATGGGTGCCTGTAATCCCAGCTACTCGGGAGGCTGAGGCAGGAGAATGGCTCGAACCCGGGAGACAGAGGTTGCAGTGAGCCGAGATCGCAGACTCCATCTCAAAAACAAACAAAGAAAAAGTGTAAAATATTTTGGCCACTTACTCTAAATACTTAACTGAATGTGGCCATATCAGAGTATCCAAAAAAAGTAAAAAAGGAATTAAGAATATAAATCCCTGCTCACTGTGACCTCATAAGGTCCTGAATATTATACAGAGCTCCAAAAGAGCATCTGATTTGCAATCCATCCTAATGCTACTAATTGTATAAAAACATTAAATACCTCTTTTCATCTGTCATCTAAAAAAAATTAAAATTTTTGTAATATTCATCTCAAGAGTCAAAATGTACACAGACTCAATGGAATATAAGTTACTATCCAGCTACATTTATTACCTGTGAAATTTCAAGCTTAAATGCACTGTCTACATAAAATAGATGGTATTAAGAGCAGTAACCCCTTTCTCAAATGTTATTATTTTATCTAAACCCTCACTGAAAAATGTATGGATCACTCTTTTAAGGACAGGACAATCTTTTACACTACATATCAATTACACTAATATTTATAGTATCTATAAAACAAATAATTTAATCTAAAACTAGTCTTTAAATCAACTAGAAGTTCTTTAACATAAAAGCCAACTTTACTGTTGGCTACACTCTAAATGTTTGAAGTGTCCATTGATAATTTTAGGGATTTCCATAAATACAATCAGAAAGAAAATAAAAGATACTGGCCAGGCGCGGTGGCTCAAGCCTGTAATTCCAGCACTTTGGGAGGCTGAGGCGGGCGGATCACGAGGTCAGGAGATCAAGACCATCCTGGCTAACACGGTGAAACCCCGTCTCTACTAAAAAACACAAAAAACTAGCCGGGTGAGGTAGCGGGCGCCTGTAGTCGCAGCTACTCAGGAGGCTGAGGCAGGAGAATGGTGTGAACCTGGGAGGCGGAGCTTGCAGCAAGCTGAGATCCAGCCACTGCACTCCAGCCTGGGCCACAGAGTGAGACTCCATCTCAAAAAATAAAATAAAATAAAATAAAATAAAAATAAAAAAATAAAAGATAGTGACAAACCAATCAGGATGCCTTCATCATTCTGCCTCAGTAACAAATAGTTTAACTGCATCTAACTCTGAAGTTCATTTTAAAGTTTCACAATCTAAATTCAGTTATATACTCTAAATGAACATCATTCAAGCATATACGACAGTCATCTGGAAAACAAGAAACAGGAAAGATTAGCTCCAACTCTAGTAACATTAACAAGATGCTAGTTCAATTTATTTTTTAAAAAAGTATTAGTATAAACGATGGAAGGTAAGTCACTATCCTAAAATTTAGAATTCATGATAGTGGATACTATTTGCTACGTATCATATTTTCCAGGTAAATCAAGGAATGGCAGCTAGCATGCCTTATTTCAATATTTGTAACTCCAATGCTTAGCCCTATCCTCAAATACAGTAAGTGCTCAATAAGTAAATACAGTAAGTATGTGTATCATTGAATCCTCTTAACAAACCTGAGCTATATGTTATCTTCTTATCACAAATAAAGAAACTGAGGCTAAGAGGGTGGATCTGGGCCAACCTGCATGTAGTGGCCTAGTTTAACACCTAGACCTAAGCCACGAAGCACTGTCAAAATCTGACTTCAAATTCATACTTTCAATTATACCATGTCATCTAAACAGCAAACACGTAATTATTAAACCCGAGTTATATTATTCTTCCTAAATTATTTTCCTGCACTATTGCTTGTCAAAGAAAAAAATCTTGTCCCTCCAACGTTCTGCAGTAGACATCTGATGGTTGCCCCTCCAGTCTTCATTCCCTACATCCCAGGAATTCTAGATTTCAGATTTGGGAACTCCGTTTGGGGATCCTTGTGACAATGAAGTCAGGGTAGAACATCTGTCCAGTTGTGGCATGATCTAAGCTAACCCAATTAGAGGGAAATGCAGAACTTCTGAAAGTACTGGACCAACGACATAATTAAGGCAGTACACCCAGGAGCTGGGGACAACCATACTTGAATGAGGAAAATCTAGGCAATATTATTAAGCCACTAGATAGTTTTACTTTAAAATCAATCAATAAACCCTTCATATTTTTAAACCAATTTGATTCCGGTTTTGAGTTACAACCATAAAATCCAAAGTGACAGATTTTTATTAGGAACCTTCTTATTTAGTATCTTTCATATACAGTGTTGTTCCCTTACTCATGGAACAGGGCGTCCTCTCCCTTGACGCTTCTCGTTTATGGGGCACTTGCTATATATCAGGCAATAAGTGAGATGTTTAACATACATTATTTTTAATACTGAAAACCTCCAAAACCTACAAGGGAAATCTTATCCTCACTGTTTCATATATGAGAAAACTCAAGCTCAAATAAATTGAGTGGCATTCTCAATACTGCATAACTAATACTTGGAGTCAGGATTCAAAGCTATGTGTACCTAGCTCATAAGTACTTGATCTTTCAACTACATAAAGCAGAATTTGTCCTTAAAGGTCTCTGCTCAGGTATCAACTCCCAGAGAAGCTATATCATTTACATATTTCATGGCTATCTCATTCACAGAGAGGAAATACAACAATATATTGTAACTCTATGTTTACATACTTACAAGGCACGCTCCACAGAACAGTTAAGATCCAAGTAACTTATGACACAGGACAAGTGGGCAATAAATATTTGTGGAATGACTCAACAGAGAAATGAAGTCCTATCTGCCACAGATTAAATTCCATTAAGATAAATAATTGTCATTATGCTGAGACATCCTTTTACATAGAATGTTTCCGAAATGTGCTATCTAGGAAGAAATTTGAAAATATTTCCTTGATATTACATATTTGCTGCTGTACTTACAAGCACTACACAGAAATGTCAGAAATCCGGAAGTGTAAATATATGGATTTTTTTCAAACCGAATACTTCACACGGATTAAAGGACCTGTGTTTAGTAAAAGCAGGACATACATCTTAACCATGTAATAAAAATCAAATACAATTACAATTGTTCTATTGGCTTCATTTTGGAACCAATATTGTCCAACGTAAGTAACAACTTTCCAGCTTTACTCCTTTTTCTGTAAATGAAATGCATGAACCAGGCTACCTACCTGGTATCACCTAGCTCTGTGATTCTGTAGTAATTCAAGAATATCATTAACTGGCAACTTCTCAGAGTGTTGCCCTGGTTACGCAGCCTAAAAGTAACCGTGAGGACTTTCATATCAAACAATTTTAAAGTTCAGCATAGTACTTGCCCATGACATTTTTCTTACTTTGCATCCCCACTAGACTGTAAGAACCAAGAGAACAAGACTTCGCTATATTTATTAGCACACCCCAGGGCCTTTACACAACCTAATAGGCACCAAAAACATGTCTGCTGAAGAAGTAACTCATGTAACACTAATAATGCCTCTTTGCCCAACTTTAAAAAGCAAATAGTACATTACTAGACATGTTCTGTATTTTCTAAGTTTTAAGAAAGCAATTTTCCCACATAAAGTATTATGTGCTTTGTCTCAGTATTAATCTCACAAGCGAAGGTTTTAAGAATACTTAGTAACCGCTACGTTGTTAGTAACTTTAAATACAAGATAATAATATAAAAGCATTTTATCAATTCCAAAACCACCTGCACATTTTCCATATGAAATCGCACGGCAATAAAAATCTTTATCAAAATAAAGCTTAATGAAGCAAAGAATAACAAACACAAATCATCCCAGTAACTCAGGAAGGTAGTGTCTTTCTGAAATCATGCTGACTTGCTAGCTCTCCTCATTTCTGTGTACAGCCAGGGCACTCGGGTATTGATAACGAGATACAGATAAGTTTCACAAACAACTCCATCATATTTAGAACCACATAGCTCCTAGTCGGTACTTCATTGCCATTAAAACTTTCCCCAAACTCCTCAACACTCTCTTTGGACCATAAAACTAAAATCCCACAGCTTCAAATCTGCTCCTCTGCCTCCCTCTCCCGCAATTAATCCTTTCGAACTTTTCCCTGGTGATTCACATCTGCCACCAAAATGCTTTCATCCTGCTACTATTCCTAAGTGCCTGCTTTCTCCCAGTTACCCAGGTACTCTAGACCCAGGAAAAAAGGCACCGGCGAGGCAGGCGTCCCTCCTCCCTCCCACCCCAGCTTCTCTCCGACCCCCAGCACAGGCGCCCAGCAGGTGCCTCGCTCCGCACCGCCGCGCCCGGGCCGCTGAGAGGCGGGGCACACAAAGGACCCGCATGGACC
>NW_012116599.1:6912992-6913997 GCF_000951035.1 Colobus angolensis palliatus | reverse complement strand
CTGACGGGACACACCAACCGGCACGGCCGGGACAACCGCCGCCGCCGCCGCCGCCACCTTCCCGACTTCTCCTGAGGGGAAAAGACGAGGAAGGGGACGGCAAGAGGAGGCCCGCCCCAGGCGGCCGGTAGCCAAGTGTCGGCTGGCCCCCTCTGCTGGCCAGGAGGAGTCACTGCGGCTGCGCTGAGGCATGGGCTGGGTCTGGAGCAGAGTAGGGAAGACGCAATGATGATAACAGTATTAATAATAGACAGTATTTATTAAGCGCTTATATATACAAAGCGTTTCATATGGGTTACCTTCCCCTTCTGTTTAAAACTCTTCAAGGGTTTTCCACTGCTTTGAGGATAATTCCAAATTCCTCACCGTAGCCTGAAAAGTGCTCCATAGTCTAGCCCAGTCTACCTCATTCTTCATCGTCCTCACTCATCCACACTGGATTTTGAGTTTTCTGAACACAGCAAGCTCTTTTCTGACTCCTGCAGGACCCTTGCCTTTGCTCTTCTCTCTTTATCTTTTGGACCAGCTAATTTGGGGGCCTTAGGGTGTCCTGTCTGTAGGATACTGGGCGGCGTTCCTAGCCTATACCCACTAGATGATACTAGAACAAACTCCCAGTCCCCAGTGGTGGCAACCCAAAAATCCCCAGACATTGCCAAAAGTGGAGGGAGGTTTAGGGCGGTGCAGTCACCTGGCTTGAGAATCACTGCTGCGTATGGAAACCCGGATCATCCATAGCTGACGTCCTCTACGTCAGGTGGGGCTCAGATGTCATCTCCGCCAGGCTGTCCCAGATCAGCCTAGTTAATGTTGCAGCTCACCTTTCTCGAAGTTGCTCTCCATCAAATTGCTGCGTTGTATTTTCGTCTCAGTTCTAGCTATTTGAAATACTGCATCTTATTTCGTGTTTACCATGGGTGCTCTGGGATCTCCCTTTAGGCGCTAAACAGACTGGCACCTGTATTTTCTTTTTTTTTTTTTTTTTTTTTTTACTGATTGCTTGCT
>NW_012116599.1:6894168-6911971 GCF_000951035.1 Colobus angolensis palliatus | reverse complement strand
CCAGGATGGTCTCGATCTCCTGACCTCGTGATCCGCCCGTCTCGGCCTCCCAAAGTGCTGGGATTACAGGCTTGAGCCACCGCGCCCGGCCGGTGGACCACTTTCAACAATTATTAGCTCATGGCTAATCTTGCTTTATGAATACCTCAACCCATCCCTCCATCCGTTCTTCTATTATTTTAAAGCAAATTCTAGATTTCGTACCATTCATCTAACGGTACATAGTTCCATTTGTATCCCTAAAAAAGAAAAACTTTATCTCTTTCAAACTTAGCCATGATACCGTTAGCATATCTAAAAAGTTAACAATAGGCCGGGCACGATGGCTCACACCTGTAATCCCAGCACTGTGGGAGGCCAAGGCAGGTGGATTACCTGAGGTCAGGAGTTCAAGACCAGCCTGGCCTACATGGCAAACTCGGTCTCTACTAAAAATACAAAAATTAGCCAGGCATGGTGACACGCACTTGTAGTCCCAGCTACTCGGGAAGCTGAGGCAGGAGACTCCCTTGAACTTGTGAGGCAGAGGTGGCAGTGAGCCAAGATTGTGCCACTGCACTCCAGCCTGGGCAACAGAGTGAGACTCCACCTCGAAAAAAATAAAAATAAAGTTAATGATTCCTACAGATCATCAAATATTGCACTAGTGTTTAAGTTGGCAATTATCAATATTTTAATAAGATTGTTACAGTTTGTTTGAACCCACTCCTTGCAACTGGGTAATATGTCTCATAAAGTTTCTTTGGGTTTCTCCACCATCTCTTTTTTTTAATTACAATTCATTTGTTTTAGTAATTGGGCACTTTATTCTGTAGAATTTCTCATAATCTGTATCATTTCACATGTTCCTCGGTTCTAGTTGCTAAAAATTGGTAGTTACGTGTAGTTCACTTGTATCCAGTTCAGTTTTTTTGCAGGGCAGGCATTCATTTCATTGTGTTCTTCCATCAGGAGGCACATAATTGAGGAGAGGGTGTCTTTTTCGTGATGTTAGTAACCATTGATGATGAATGTCTAGATTCATTAATTCACTAATGATTAGAAGAAAATAGTGATATTCTAATTCTGTCATTCTGGCGGGGCGCGGTGGCTCACGCCTCTAATCCCAGCACTTTGGGAGGCTGGGGCAGGAGGATCATCCGAGGTCAGGAGTTCGAGACCAGCCTGGCCAACGTGGCGAAACCCCGTCTCTACTAAAAATACAAAAATTATCTGAGCGTGGTGGTGGACATCTGTAATCCCAGCTACTCAGGAGGCGGTGGCAGGAGAATCGCTTGAACCCAGGAGGTGGAGGTTGCAGTGAGCCGAGATCCCACCACTGCACTCCAGCCTGGGCGTGAGAATGCAGACTCTGTCTCAAAAAAATAAAAAATAAAAATAAATAAATAATAAAACTAATGCTACCATTCCTTCATTTATCAGCTCAAATTTTCTATAAAGAAAAAATTTCCACTCATCTACCGTTTTATTTGGTATAGTACATGTCAGAAAGGCAGGATAAATATTTGATTCCTTTCCTTTATTCACAAATTTTCAAAATAATGTATTGGTTTCATTTCACCTTCCAGTGGTGATCAATATATATAGACAGAGATATATAGATATATCTATATCCTACATTTTGGAGACAGAGTCTCACTCAGTCACCCAGGCTAGAATACAATGGTACAATCAAAGCTCACTATAGCCTCGAACTCCTGGGCTCAAGTGATCCTCCTGCCTCAGCACACCCCCTCAAGAAGCTAGGACCACCGCACCCGGCTAACTTTTGTATTTGTTGTAGAGACAAGTTGTTGCTATGTTGCCCAGGCTAGGTGATGAATATTTTTAAAGTGCTATTACAAACTCAAGGATTTAAATGGATTTTATATATTTTATGTCCCCGATGCTTACATTGTCTCATCATTGGCCAGTGGGAACCACTGAAAGCTGGCTCTTGAGTATTTTGACAAGACCCTTGACTTATGGTCAACTGAAGTTTTTGTTGTTGTTGTTGAGATGGAGTCTCGCTGTGTTGCCCAAGCTGGAGTGCAGTGGTGCCATCTCAGCCCTGTCTCCTGGGTTCAAGTGATTCTCCTGCCTCAGCCTCCCAAGCAGCTGGGATTACAGGTACCCGACACCACACCCGGCTAATTTTTGTATTTTTAGTAGCGATGAGGTTTCAGCATGTTGGCCAGGCTGGTCTCCAACTTTTGGCCTCAAGTGATCCGCCAGCCTCGGCCTCCCAAAGTGCTGGGATTACAGGCATGAGCCGCTGCAACTGGCCCTGGAGTTATATTCTGACAGAGCCCCGGGCCATTCAACAGATGAAAGCAGTGTTGAATTCTTGACTGATCCAAACAGAAGGCTTACTGACCAGCCCCACGCTGGCTAAATATGACACCCAGCAGTGTCTTATTCATAACCAACAAGTGCCCTCATGCCACAGCCAGTGACTTACTTGTTTCTATATTTGCAGTGCTCTTTTGTCATTTGTTTGTTCTCTGGTTGCGCATCTCTCCATGGTCTATCATCTGATAAATTCCCAAATCCCAAGGCATGGCTGTAGCACCTAATGCAAACGGTTAAATGAGTGCTTGGTTGATGATGGTGTTTTTGTTGTTTTAAAGAGACAGGAGTAAGGCTGGGCACAGTGGCTCCTGCCTGTAATCCCAGCACTTTGGGAGGCCAAGGCAGGAGGATCGCTTGAGCGTAGGAGTTTAAGACCAGGCCTGGGCAACATAGTAAGACCTTGCCTCCACAAAAAAAAAGAAAAAATTGATTAGCTGAGTATGGTGGCGTGTGCCTGTAGTTCCAGCTACTCAGGTGGCTAAAGCCAGAGGATTGCCTGAGCCCAGCAGGTTGAGGCTGCTGTGAGCTGTGATCGTGCTACTGCACTGCAGGCTGAGTGACAGAGCAAGACCCTGTCTCAAAAAAACAAAAAAAGAGAGAGAGAGAGATAAGAGTAGGTACAGTATTTCCAAACTATGGACCTGTAGGAAGGTGAAGTTTAGGTCCAACATGTTTTCCTCAAGCTGAAAGTTTATACAACCCTTTTGGATGTTAGCTGTTTTATGCCATACATAGTATCAAAGTCAGTTTCTACTTTAAAATATCCCAAGGAGAGTTTGCTGTGTATCAAGCAAGACTATTAATTTCCTTTAATTTTCCTAACTCTCACAACAACGCAGAAAGAGGTATTATTACCGCTATTTTATATATGAGGAAACTAAGACTCTGAAAGGCTGGCCTGCCCAAGGCCATGTCAGAAGTGAGGCATGAAGTCAGGATTCAAACCCAGATCTGGCTGCAAGGCCCCAGCTTCTGCTTCCAGTGACTGAAGACTGATCCTGCTTATTGGACTTGCAAAGCAGAAATTACCTTTAGAGATGTTAACACTGCAGCCAGAGTAATCTTTTCAAAATCCAAATGTGATTCAGATGTCCCCAGTCCCCCCTCCCCCTACTTAAGCTTTTGCTTTGCTCTTAGGATGAAAGAAAACCTCTTAGGCTCAGAAGCCCTGCACGGGCAGCCTCTTTCCTACCCACGCTAGATCTCTCCCAGCCTGGCCCAGCACAACCCCAGCAGCGCACACACCCCTGCCCCCCGCAGCACCCTGGCCTCTGCCCCATGCCCCAATGCCTTGGGCACCATCCTAAGTCCCCACCACTCTGCTCCAGCCCTACTTCGTCTCAGTTTTTTTACATTCTCCTGGCTCCCACCACAGGGCCTTTGCACACACTATTTTTGTTGGTAAAAACTGGCCTTCCATCTCCTCTTTCCTTTCTCAACCATAACAGATCCAGCTTAAT
Source organism: Colobus angolensis palliatus (assembly GCF_000951035.1). Classification (NCBI taxonomy): domain Eukaryota; kingdom Metazoa; phylum Chordata; class Mammalia; order Primates; family Cercopithecidae; genus Colobus; species Colobus angolensis. Next base: position 6,908,180 of record NW_012116599.1, on the reverse strand, counting down.
ATCCGTTTTTCAGAGATCGTTTCCTGACATGCCTAACCATGTCAGACCTCATTATATGTACTCACAGCCCCACGTGCCTCTCCTTTATAGCATTTGATGCTGTGGCTACTTACATTGCTCTGTGATTTTCAGTTAGGGTCCCTCTTCCTTCCCCCAGCCCCACACACTGCAGGCCTCCTCCGGGAAGGGACCAAGTCTGTGTTTGCCCGCTAATATTTCTCCAGCGTTCACTGTGAGACTTGGCACTTAGAAAGGGCTCAGTAAATATTGGTTGAATGAATAAATACACGCAGCAGGAGGCAGAGATGAAGCTTCCCTCACTTTCATGCAGCAGGTTCAGCATTCCGTGTATTGTTGTGTCTGCTGTTTTGGCTCCCAGGATGACTACAGTTCTGTCAAAGCTACAACAGTTTTGTTAAGGAACTTGCAAATTCTGGAATCAGACTTCCAGTGGGAAGAATCTAAAACCTCCCTGAATGCTGTCTGACTTGCTTAAAGGTTCTTGGCCTGTCTTATCACTACTGGTGAGTCAGAGAATATATCCCCGACAAACCCTGGTGTTTGAAGAGGCCCCAGGGAGCCAGCAGCAAGCTGCCAGCTCATCTTAGGCTGCTCCACCCTCCATGCCTGCAGGCAAGGCCCCAAGAGGAGGCCCCCTGTTTACTTGAGAACAAAGCAGGACTAGCAGTAAGAAACACCATGGGATGGCCAGTGCTGGTTTTGTCCCTGGAGGGCTTTCCATTCATAAAGGTCATCAGTTTAGACTCTTTTTTTTTTTTTTGAGACAGAGTCTTGCTCTATTGCCCAGGCTGGAGTGCAGTGGCACGATCTTGTCTAGCTACAACCTCTGCCTCCTGGGTTCAAGTGATTCTCCTGCCTCAGCCTCCCAAGTAACTGGGATTACAGGTGTGAGTCATCATGCCTGGCTAATTTTTTTTTTAGTAGAGATGGGGTTTCGCCATGTTGGCCAGGCTGGTCTCGAACTCCTGACCTCCAGTGATCCTGTCACCTCAGCCTCCCAAAGTGCTGGGATTACAGGCATGAGCTGCCACGCTTGACTTAGGTTTAGACTTTTGACAATATCTCTGAGTTACCGCAGTGTCAGAAAGATCCATTGACAGAATAGAAAAAAAGATGTTTCCGGTCATGCCCCACATCGTTCTTGCCACCTGCAGTGCACTCATACTTTTGGTAAGTCTTGGACCTACATTGTGAATAGTACGATTGCTGTATTTTCTTTGTTTACCTCTATATTAAGTTTAATGTTGTCTTAATAAACTTACTATTTAATATTAATGAAATTAATATTTAATATTTAATTAATATTAAACAATATATTGGTTAAGTTTAATTATTTTAGAATATGCCACAGTTTTGGGAGGCCCTGTTTCTGGGACCCTCAAAAAAATTGAGCTGGTCACAAAGCAAGCTTACCTTCTTCCCCAAGCCCCCACATTTCTGATCGACTTTCCCTAGCCCCAAGTCTTAGAGCACAGAGCCTCTCTCAGAAGCCCCCAAATCCTCTCTTAAACACCCAGTTTCAGTCAGGTAGCTCTGGGTGGCTGGGGACCCTCAATATTGTTTTTTTTTGTTGCTTGTTTGTTTGTTTGAGACAAGATCTCGCTGTGTCACCCAGGCTGGAGTACAATACAGCAGCCTAATCATGGCTCACCGCAGCCTCCAACTCCTGAGCTCAAGTGGTCCTCCAGAGTAGCTAGGACTACAGGCATGCACCAACACGCCCAGCTAATTATTGTTTTTAATATTTTTTGCAGAGACCAGGGTCTCGCTATGTTGCCCAGGCTGATCTTGAACTCCTGGCCTCAAGCGATCTTGTTGCCTTGGCTTCCCAAAGTGCTGCGATTACAGGTGTGAGCCACTGTGTCTGGCCTCAATATTGTCCATACTTAGGGTCTTCACATCTTCCTTTCCTCTGCTCCTGTGGTGCCCGGAGCTGCTTTGGATTACAGAGAGGAGTTACCTGATAGCAATAAGCATTTACAATGTAGGAAAACTAGAGCTGTAGGTTTTACATTTTGATTAACATTCTTCCCTCCTCATGAGGTGACATTTTCCACTTTTGGCCATGGAGCCAGTGCTCATTTTTACGGCCCACGTAAGTAATGCAAAAGAAGAGTAACATTGGCCCCATTAACTCCCCCAAGCTCCGCTGAGTTTCACAGAGTGAGTAATCACAGGGCCTCAAGTATAAAGCACTGTGGAATAAAAGTCCACTCAATTTTTCCCCCCGTTTCTTCTTTTGAAGGTACCGTCCTTTAGCTGTGGCTTGATTATTTTTAACCTTGCTTCCTGACTTCTTTTTAATTTGTAAGAGGCAGCATGACAGAAAAGAAAGAGGGGGCAAAACCTACAGGGAACAGCACTTGGCGTATACTTCCTGGAAATATTAGTGTAGTTTCTGGGTATACGCTACAGAGAGCACCAGGGATGCAGAAGCTAGACACCTGTAGGGCAAGTATCCCTTACCACCAGTGGCTATGGCACTGACAGGTGGGTACCTGGCTTCTCTTTCCTTAGAGATGCCAGGAAAAACAGAAGCTGCAGACCTGCCCTCCAGCTGTCCATGTTGTTGGAAACCTTTTCTTTTACCTCAGTTCATTTTCCACTGTCATTTGTGAGCTTTGTCTCACCAGCTGAATTTTGTGCACTCAGAGAGCAGGGACCAAGTCATATCCTTCTGTGTCCCTACTTTGCTGGGCCATAAAAGATCTCCCATAAATTGTGCCAGTTGACTGATCCAAGCTCAGGCCATTCTAAAAGCCCAAAACCATTGCAACCTGACTTTAGTTATCCATTTATCAGAAAGACTTTTTTTTTTTTGGATTTTAGAGGGAAACCAGAAGTAGCTTTCAGCCTGCCTTCATTCATTCAATGAATATTTACTGAGCATCTACTCTTTACCAGGCACTGTGCCAGACACTGGGGGTTCAGCAATGAACAAGACAACATCACTTTCCTGGAGTTTATGTTCCACTGGGAGGGAGAACAGACAAACACATTAATATAATGGACCAGGTGATGTTAAGTGCTCCAATGGAAAGTGAAGCAGGGTATGGTAATAGCATGTGAAAGGAGAGGATGCTACTGGGTGGTTAGGGGAGGCCCAGAGTAGGTGAAGCAGGGGAAATTCTCGGGGTTGCACCTACCGGAAGTCACAGGTAAAATGACCCGGCACGGAGGCTCTGCAACGAAGCAGCCTCCCTCTCTTGGTCAGTTCGTGCCAGAATCAGGATTCCTGGGCTGCTCTAGTCGCCTGTAGAGGGCTTGAATCATAATCTTCAGAAGCCAAGGGGGAGAGAAAAGGTCCCTGCCTCTGCAGTGCGAAGAGAGTCCAGGGTAAGAAATGCTCCATTCACGTTGTCAATGGAACTTTGTTCTTGCCCATTACTGAAAAGAGAAAGGGGATCTTCCCTTCTGGTTCAGGGGAAAGAAAGGGGCCCCTGTGGGGACAGAAACCTGCTTTAGTTATCAGAAAAGAAACACCAGAGGGGCTTGCTGGGCCTACAGAAAAGGAAAATGGACCCTACCCATCAGCCCTCCATTTGGAAAGGGTCAGATGGGGGTATTTTAAAAGTGGGTCTCCAAAAAAACCTCCTCTCCTTCTTTTTGTATTTCTCAACAGATGCTGGCAGATAGGCAATGTCTCATTAGACAGCATGTGGTGAACTGGGCACAAAGTAACTCTCTTGAGCCCAGTTGACTGATGTCGCCATCATACCCCATCCCCTGAGAAGGGAATCGATGACATAGAGCTCCACTGTGGATCCCCCAGTAACAATGACTAATGTTACCTGGTTGACTAAGCTCCCAGTTAATACTCACAGCAGCCTTTGGACATAGATTTTATTGTTATATCCATTTTACAGATGAAGAAACTAAGCCTCCCGAGTTGAGCTTGCCAAGGTCACATAGCTGGGAAGTGATGGAGCTGGGACTGGAAGGCCAGTGGTTGGACTTTCGAGGCCATAATTTAACCGGTACAGTCAGCACTGTACTCTGTTGCATCCTCTTCTTGTGAATCCAAACCAAGGCCACAGGAGAACAGGAAAACCTAGGAGGCACTTCCTAGTCTTGAGCTGGGGTCTAGGAATACAAACATCCCAGGACATAACTGCGCTCTGTTAGCCTGAGGCTTCTGCTTCATAAGGATGCTATGCCAGCCCCAGGGCTCCAGGATGTGCACTTGAAGGACCTGTTTTCATTCAAGAAGTTATTCAAATGAGGGAAATTACCTGAAAATTTACACACACCAAGTTCCCAGGGTGAAAACAGCCTGAATATTCATTTAGGTAACTGATGCTACACAAAGGTGTCCCTGTTGAATGTGCATAAAACTTACAGCGAAAAATCCAAGTCTGCTTATGAGTGGGGAAGTCCCTGGAGCAACTTTACAGGAACAAGGCCATGGCCATTTTTACCTTAAGGGTACCCTTATCCATTTATCATTAGTCACCACCCCACCTCTGTCTAGGGCATTAATGATTCAGAAAGTTACAGTAAATACAGAGTAAGAAAATATACTCAGCGCAGCGCCTAGCATAAATGTAAGCACCGCTCTCATTATTCTCATCGTTTCAGATATGAGATACCAATTCCTTCTCCATTCAGTGTGTGCTGTTTGTAAGTTGCCAAGTCAACTGGAACTGCAGTTTACCTGCAATTTGCCAGAAGCTGCCGTAAATGAACCACCCTGTGTGTGGCTACCCTTTGCCCAGAGCGTTGCTGCACTTTGGCTGGTTGAAATCCATTGTGCTCTAAGTGATCTGAACAGCAGTCAGTGATATGCAGGAACAACTATTTTTTACTCAGTTCACGGAAGTTTTTATTTCTTCTAAGTAAATACCAGACAATGTCCAGTTCAGAAGATTCTGCAGATAAAATTCTCCAACCACTTCTAACCACAGAAACAACTTTCATTTATAGATGCTTTATTTGGGGAGAAAAAGGAGAGTGTGTGTGTTTAGGAAGTGATGTCAAATTTTCTTGACTCAGACCTGTATCGCCTATGTGTGCCCATACATGAAGGACAGTACAGCATGGTGGTTACCAGCAAAGTTTCTGAATCAGACTGTCCAATCCTGGATCTCCACTGGCAGCTTGAGCAAGCAACTTAACTTTTCTGTGCCTCAGTTTCTTCACCTATAAAATAGAAATGATCGTACCACCTACTTCATAAGGTTCCTATGAGGATTAAGTGATTTAATATATGAAAAGCACTTAAAACAATGTCTGGCAGATAGTAATCATTCTACAAGTGTTAGCAATCATTGTATTTCCCTCTTTTCCCATCAACAACCTCCTCTACAACCGAGACAGAATAAGCAAGTGTATACATGTATAATTTAGCTTCCCATAGTACCCTTTTCTTGTTTCATTTTGTTGTTTAATATCCTAAGTAGGGCCGGGCACGGTGGTTCACGCCTGTAATCCCAGCACTTTGGGAGGCTGAGGCGGGCAGATCACCTGAGGTCAGGAGTTCAAGACCAGCCCGACCAACATGGAGAAACCTCATCTCTACTAAAAATACAAAATTAGCCAGGCATGGTGGCACACGCCTGTAATCCCAGCTACTCGGGAGGCTGAGGCAGGAGAATCACTTGAACCAGGGAGGCGGAGGTTGCAGTGAGCCGAGATCGTGCCATTGCACTCCAGCCTGGGCAACAGAGTGAAACTCTGTCTTAAAAACAATAAAAATACCCTAAGTAATACATGAATATAGTCTTGTTTTAAAAAAGAAAGCAAAACAAAACAAAACAAAACAATGCTGGTGTAGTGAGTTGAAGCATCTCCTAAAACTTCACATTCAACCAGAACCTCAGGATGTGACCTTATTTAGAAATAAGACCTTTGAAGATGTGATTCATTAGAGAACTCAAGATGAAATCATTCTAATTTAGAGTGGGCCCTAAATCCAATGACTAGGGTCTCTACAAGAAGAAGAGAGGACACACACAGACATACGGGGAGGAAGGCCATGTGATGATGGAGGCAGAGGTGAGAATCATGCTGCCACTAGCGGAGGAACACCTAAGATCACCAGAAACTGGAAGAGGCAAGGAAGGATTCTTCCCTGGAGCCTTTGGAGGGAGCATAGACCTACTGATTCCTTGACTGCTCACCTGTAGCTTACAGAATTGTGAGCATAAATCTCTGTTGTTTTCTTTTTTTTGAGACGGAGTCTCGCTCTGTCTCCCGGGAGGGAGTGCAGTGGCCGGATCTCAGCTCACTGCAAGCTCCGCCTCCCGGGTTTACGCCATTCTGCCATTCTCCTGCCTCAGCCTCCCGAGTAGCTGGGACTACAGGCGCCCACCACCTCGCCCGGCTAGATTTTTGTATTTTTTAGTAGAGACGGGGTTTCACCATGTTAGCCAGGATGGTCTCGATCTCCTGACCTCGTGATCCGCCCGTCTCGGCCTCCCAAAGTGCTGGGATTACAGGCTTGAGCCATCGCGCCCGGCCTTCTGTTGTTTTCAACCACCTAGCTTGTGACAGTTTGTTCCAGAAGCCAACACAGCCAATAAAGCCAAAAGTTCCCCTGCCCACAGCTCATACTCTCCCATTCACATCCCCTTGTCCAGCAGTAGCGGCACATCGTTACCTTTCCAGACCTTTTTTCTGTGCTTTTTAACCTATCCAATACTATGGATTGGATAAGTAATATTTGGAATGCTATTACTATCCAAGTACATAGAATGCTTACTATCTCCCAGACACTGTTTTCAGTGCTTTTCGTATATTTAAATCACTTAATCCTCAGGGGAACTTTATGAAGTAGGTGATCTGATTATTTCTATTTTACAGGTGAAGAAACTGAAGCACAGAAAAATTAAGTTGCTTGCTCAGGCTCCCAGGGGAGATCCAGGATTGGACAGTCTGATTCAGAAACTGTGCTCATAACCACCGTCCTATACTTTATCTAGTTGACAATAACCACATTTGACAAATGTGGCAAAACCACAGAACAGCAACCCAACGTTCTGCAGCCTTGGTTGCAGCCAGGCGCCGTGGACCACAGCCAGACAAGGGTGCTGTTGCCGCCGCCCCCAGGAGACCCGGGGAGCATGGCCTTGTCTCCCAAGAGCATTGCTTCGGGCAGAAAACCCTCTAGAATAATGACTCATTTTTATTACACATGGGCTTTCAGGGAAATTTTAACAACCCCTATTTCTCCTTTCTGATACAGGTTACATTTTGGGTCTATTTTAAACATCTTAAATCTGATAAATATGGGTCCATTCTCCATAAGATCTGGAAGTTGCCATTTGAAGAATATTTTGCTACATCTTCCAGCTGTGAGCATGATACCTAGGGTATATGATTGCGTGAAAAGGGATCTTCTTTTTTTTGTTCGTTTTTTTCTTGAGATGGAGTCTCACTCTACCGCCCAGGCTGGAGTGCTGTGGTGCGATCGCAGCTCACTGTGGCCTCTGCTTCCTGGGTTCAAGCTATCCTCCCACCTCAGCCTCCTGAGTAGCTGGGATTGCAGGCATGCACCACCACACCCAGCTAATTTTTGTATTTTTAGTAGAGACCGGGTTTCACCCTGTTGGTCAGGCTGGTCTCAAACTCCTGACCTCAAGTGACCCACCTGCCTCGGCCTCCCAAAGTGCTGGGATTACAGGCGTGAGCCATGGCGCCCAGTGAAAACGGATCTTCACATACAAAGTTTCAAATTGAAAGAATATTAGAAATCACTGAGACCAATGACTCAACAGGTTTGGGGTTAGAGCCCCTTTTGAGAATCAGATGGAAGATACCACTTCCCCTTTCCTTAACTACGCACCAGACATGTAAAATATCATCTCAGGCTGATCCCGTGCCCAAGGTTAAAATCTCCCTCATTCTACTGAGGAAAACAAGGGTTCTGATGGCAGGAACCCAGATTCTCCTCAATGCATCATCTCCCTGAGGTTCCCTCTCTCTGAATCTGAAGTCCCCAGTTTGTCTACAGGGACAAAAAAGGTCGGGGGGTGGGGAACAGAGGGAGGGGAACCCTGGATTTAAGTAGGAGGATGGGCCAGAGGAAGGAGAGTGTCTAACATCTAGACTAAGCTTGTCCCACCCACCGCCTGTGGGCCACACGTGGCACAGGACAGCTTTGAACGCGGCCCAACACAAATTCGTAAACTTTCTTTAAACACCATAGTGTTTTCTGCTATTTTTTTTTTTTTTTTTTAGCTCATCAGCTATCGTTAGTGTTAGTGTATTTTATGTGTGGCCCAAGACAATTCTTCTTCCAGTGTGACCCAGGGAAGCCAAAAGATTGGACCCCCTCCCCCAATCTAGACCATAGACACAGATGGATTCCTGGACATGGCACTCTTCCATTCTCCGCAAAGGCCAGGACATGGCACTCTTCCATTCTCCGCAAAGGCCAGGACAACAAAAACCAGCTGTCTGCTAAAGCAGTCCCACCTCCGGTAAAACAAGAAGAACTCATTTTAAGAATTCTTTTTTAAGAATTCATTTTAATCTTTGCATTTCTGAAAGGATTATATATCATGTCCTCTTCAGGCTTCTTCTTCTTGTTGTTGTTTAAGACAGAGTCTCACTCTGTTGCCCACGCTGGCCTGCAGTGGTGCGATCTCGGCTCACTGCAACCTCCTCCTCCTAGATTCAAGCGATTCTTCTGGCTCAGCCTCCCAGGTAGCTGGGAATACAGGCATGCGCCACCACACTTGGCTGATTTTTGTATTTTTAATAGGGACAGGGTTTCCCCATGTTGGCCAGGCTGGTCTCGAACTCCTGACCTCAGGTGATCTGTCCACCTTGGCCTCCCAAAGTGTTGGGATTACAGGCCATGAGCCTCCATGCCCGGCCAAAGCTTCTTAAAAATGGAATTAGTATCTCATCTTTCTAAGATGGTCTGAATGTAGACAGATAAGAAGGCAAGAGAACCGACCCATCGGGAATGTTGACTATGTGGTCTCTGTACGCCACTCCTGCCTCTTTAGCAGGGAGCAGGCATCACTCATCTCATTACACCATTTCTAGCCAATACCACGTGTAGCCTTGGAATCCCTTGCAACTAACTCTCTGCTCAGAAGATACCGCTAATGATCCCAGTTGCTGTGAGATCTGCACACTGTTTGCCACTCTATGGCTAGATGACCTTCCCACATTGCTTCCAGTCCCTTGTGATATTTCCCTGTAGTCTCATTTAAACTTTCTGATGGCTTTACTTGGTTCAGCAGAGGCCCAGAGACCTCTCTTTCTAGGGCAGTAATCTCTCCTAGGATTTCTTCTAATAGCTGTGCTCCTACATTCTCAGTCATGTGAAATAATTAAGAGGGCCCCAAGTATTCTTGCTTCTAACTTATGTTTACGCAGACTATGAAGACAGGTCCTCAGAAGCATGAAGTTCAATCTCATTTTTGCCCTTCGATCTTGGGTCTCAATTTTGTGATGCCCTTTTATGTATCAGTGATTGTTCTCTTACTGGACTATATCCCTAATATTAGACTTTGGAAAAGGGAAAAAAAAAAGGCCAGGCACGGTGGCTCACTCCTGTAATCTTAGCAGTTTGGTAGGCCAAGGGTGGGTAGATCACTTGAGGTCAGGAGTTCAAGACCAGCCTGGCCAACATAGTGAAACCTCATCTTACTAAAATATAGATATATACATATACACACACACACACACACACACACACAAATGAGCCAGGTGTGGTGGCTCACTCCTGTCATCCCACCTACTCGGGAGGCTGAGGCAGGAGAATCGCTTGAACCTGGGAAGCAGAGGTTGCAGTGAATGGAGATCGCACCACTCACTGCTCTCTAGCCTACATGACAGAGCAAGGCTCCATCTCAAAAAAAAAAAAAGAAAAGAAAAGAAAATAGACTGATACAACTCTAAGCTGCATCATGACAGTTCAAAAGCAAAAACAGAGTGAGGTAAGGTGTGCTATTTTGCATCTTATTACTCTAAATATCAAAGAACATGCACTCTGTGTCTTTAGCGTCAGTGAGACCCAGTGAGCATAGAGCACCTGCTGGCCCCCTTCCCTGATTCCGCTCCTGGCTTGCATCACCAAGCAAGCATTCCAGAACTACTTCTGGAACTTCCCACCCTTGTGTTTGCCTCAGTGCCCCTTGACTTGATGATGGTCTTCTGTGACGTAATTGCACCGCCCCCACAGGGCACTACCAAGTTAGCTTAAGCAGATCTAATGCTCCTCCAGCGCAGAAAAGCCAGGGCGCTAAGAATGCTGTACCTTCCTCCAGGAGGGTGCTGAAGTTTCTATGCCAGGGTTGTAGTCCAAGAAGGTGACTGAACAGAGCGGTTTTTTGTTTGTTTGTTTCTAGTTCTAAGTCTGGTTTACAACAATGTAAACCAAAAAGGGTTTTTAATATTTTCTAATGTGACTGTAGAATATAGTAATTTGGTTTTCCTGCTTCCACACTGAGCCCCCTCCACTGTCCACTCTCAACCCTGTGCTAGCGGGATCCTTTATTTGTTTGTTTGTTTGTTTGTTTGTTTATGTAGAGACAGGGGTCTTACTGTGTTGCCTGGGCTGGTCTCAACTCCTGGGCTCAAGCAATCCTCCTACCTTGGCCTCCCCAAAGTGCTGGGATTACAGGCATGAGCCACCATGCCCTAAAAGGCCCTAAAGGGGAATCCTTTTAAACACTGAGTCAGATCATGTTGCTACTCAAACTCCTGCAGTGTCCAGCCTGTCCCTCAGCACCCCTGACCTCCTGTCCCACAGAGCTCTTTCTTCTCTCCCCTTCATTCCAGCCACTCTGACTTTCTTGCCACATTGGGAACATGCCAAGCTCCTGCCTGGGGCCTTTCCTCTAGCTGTTACCTTTGCTTTAAGCCAGGTATTGGCTTGGTTAACTCCTTCACTTCTTTCCATCTCTATTTCTCAACCAGGCCTGTCCGTGATTACCCTATTACATATGGCAGTCTGCCCCTTCCTCCCTGCTGCATATACCAGTTCTCCACTCCGCTGGTGCCATTTTTTAAGTTTTTCCAGATCACTTGTGAACTTTCAATATACTCTATAGTTCTTGTATTTGTTATGTTTATTATTTATTATCTAACTATCCCTTATGAGACTTTAAGCCCCAGGAGAACAGGAATCTCTTCTGCTTTTTCGCTGATGTATTCCAAGTGCCTTGAATAGTGCTAGGCATGTAATAGGTGCTCAATTAGTATTTGATGAATAAATGGTTGAATGAATAAATAAAGCCATTGTTCTGGTTAACTGCTGATTAGTAGCAAGAACATCACCTCTAGAGGGTTTCTGAAGTAAGGAAATGGGAGGGAAACAGACTAGAAAGTGTGAACATATAATAGATGTCATTTAACTCTCTCAGTATAAATTCATGGATGTCATGTACCCATTTTAATGGGAGAAAAATTGACAAAACCACAAGCAGAGTTTACACAGTAATTTATTTTCAGAGTAGTAATTTTTTAAATACAAAAAAATGTTAACAAAAGAAGATTATAGCAGTTCCTTAGGTCTTCCTAGCAACAAAACAAACAGTTGCCTAGATTATTATTAGGTTTTGCTTCATTGGATAACGAGTATAAGAAGCAAAAATGCATGTACGAGGAAGTTACTTAAAAGTCAGAAACATTTTGCCAAAAGAAAGATGCTTTTGTGGTTGAGTGATAAGGTAATTTATGCTAACTACCTTTGAGGGACTCATTTTGCATGCAGAGGTGACCTCATGTGTTTAGGAGCCAAGAAGCCTTAGTGAGGCATGCTCTCTGGACTGTTAATGAAATGACAGGCCCAGGGGTCACACTGCGACAGTGTAATGTATTATCATTGAATAACCATCATCCCATCCAATTAACTTTTGCAGAGGAAGTAACCTTGAATCTAAATGCTAACAATATTTGGCCATATAAAGCCATCATGATTCCATCGAAGAGAAAGTCTGACACTTCTGGCCTGATGAAATTGTCTATAAAACTCTGAATTTGAGAGAGAGAGGAGGAAATTTCATGCAACATAACATGCAAACTTGGCATCCATTGAGTCTTCATGATTCTTAAGTGTTCATTTTTGTTGCAGTTTGTGTTTTAAAGACTGAAGGATGTTTATTATTTTCTTCAAGGTGCTTTGCAGACTTGCTTTTCACAGTCTAGATGCCAGCTTGATTAATTAAACATGCACACAATGACATTCTACTGTGTGAGCTTGAAAAATTGCTAGTCTAACCTTTTTAAGAAACATACGTAATTGCCAGGACCTGGTGAGAGGTGACACCAGATGAAAGCTTTTCTGGAAAAAGTCAAAGGTCAGCAGCATTTTGTGGACAGAGGAGGGGATTACCTTGCCCTCTTAGACCAGGTAGCCTCCTAAGAAAACACAGGCCCTATGTTTAAATCTGGCCTGGACTTGCAAAATCTGGAACTCTCCTTCTTGCTGCCTTCATAATCAATAGATACGAACTGGGCTCAATGGTGAGGCCGCCTCTCTGCAACTCAGTGACAACACTCTCCCTCTGGCCTTTTGTCTCCCCAGCTTTTCCATCACACTGGGCTCCTTTCTCACTGTGCCTCTGACCTGTTCACACTGCTTTCTCTCATAAGAGAAAGACCCTAGGTTTTTCATTCATCATCTCTGTGCCTGCAATGCTTTTTGTTGCCTGTCTCCCCCATCCCTCTCACCCTCCAGCTCCCTGTTCCATTCTGTTTATTTATTTTTACTTTTTTGTAGACAGAGTCTTGCTCTGTCACCCAAGCTGGAATGCAGGGGTGCCATCATAGCTCACTGTAGCCTTGATCTCCGGGACATAAGCCATCCTCTCACCTCAGTCTCCCTAGTAACTAGGACTAAAGGCTCACACCCTCACACCCAGCTATTTTTTTTTTTTTGTAGGAAATGGAGTCTTGCTATGTTGCCCAGGCTGGTCCTGAATTCCTGGGCTCCAGCAGTTCTCCTGCCTCCACCTCCCAAAGTGCTGGGATTATAGGCATGAGCCACTGTACTGGCCCCCACTGCCCCACCTAAGTGGTGGTTATGATCTGAGGCTTAGGAACCAGACTGCTTGAGTCTGGTCCTTGCTCTGCTCCAAACCATCTGTGAGACTATGGGTTAGTCTCCTCAACTCTGGTACCTCAATCTTCTCATTTGCAAAATGGGGATGAAAATACCAGCCGTAGTTTGGTATTAAATGAGTTAATACATGTAAAGTGATTTGAACAGTGTGTGGCAAACATTGGCCATTGCTGCTATTATCTTCAAATGCAGAAATCTGTTTGTACTTTGGGCCTCTGCTCAGATTCTAAATCTTCTATAAGCCTTTCCAGACTTTTCCAACTAAATATAATGGTTCTTACTTATTAATTTGAACCCTTATAATACTAGGTGGGCACTCTTCTTTTTCTTTGGAAAGGTACCATTTACTGAGAAACTAGGTGTGGCAGGTATTATGCCAATGCTTCATGTGTATTACCTCCTTTGTTCTTGAAAAATGGTTGTTACTACTTCCATTTTACAGATGAGGAAACCAATACTCACAAAAGATAAGCCACTTTTTCAGATGCACAAAGCAAACATAATTAAACTAATTTTTAAACATAACTTAAAAGACCAGGTGCAGTGGCTCACACCTGTAATCCCAACACTTTGGGTAGCCAAGGCTGGCAGATCACTTGAGGTCCAGAGTTCAAGACCAAACTGGCCAACGTGGTGAAACCTCGTCTCTACTAAAAATACAAAACTTAGCCAGGCATGGTGACATTTGCCTGTAATCCCAGCTGCTCGGGAGGCTGAGGCAGGAGAACCACTTGAATCCCAGGAGCAGAGGTTGCAGTGAGCTGAGATTGCAACACTGCACTCCAGCCTGGGCGACACACGACACAGTGAGTCTCTGTCTGGAAAAAGAAAAAAAAAAAGAAGGAAGGAAGGAAGGAAATTTAAAGGTTAAGGCCTGGTGTGGTGGCTCATGCCTGTAATCCCAGCACTTTGGGAGGCTGAGGCAGGTGGATCACTTGAGGTCAAGAGTTCAAGACCAGCCTGGCCAACA
>NW_012116599.1:6881720-6894048 GCF_000951035.1 Colobus angolensis palliatus | reverse complement strand
AAAAAAAAAAAAAAAAAAAGGTTACATACTCTGCAAAAGCAAGGTCAGCATCTCTTTATTTTCTGTCCTCTGCATCTCATATGGAGAAGACGTTCATAAACACCAAGTGCTGATTTGAAAGAATGTGGCAGAGTCTGGTGATATAGGGAGAAGCGTTGGTATTTGTATAGTAATTTTCTCATGCATTGGCTCATTAAAATCTCACAAAAATTCTGGGAAATATGTATTGTTATTGTCTCAGTTTTTCAGATAGGAGACTGAGAGGCGAAGACTTGCCTTTCCCCAAACCAAACTGCCAGTAGTGGCATAGCCCAAACTCAAATGCCATCTTCTTCCACATGCTGTCCAGTGGACCACCATTGCCTTTCCCCCCATACCAGTTGAGACTCAAAAAATGGCATACGGTCTTGGTGACAAACTTCATATAAGATTCAAATCCTGCAAGAAGACAACAACCACAAATTAGCAGAAAATATGACATTGTTTTGCCAGAGTTTCAGATCTTCAAAAAAAGGAAGACAGAGAGACCCTAAGCCAGGCCAAGTTAAAGAAATCTAATTCCCATTCTGTGGGAGAAAATATTCAGTTCAAATAATTCCTTTAATCAAAATGCATATTTGGCCGGGCGCGGTGGCTCAAGCCTGTAATCCCAGCACTTTGGGAGGCCGAGACGGGTGGATCACGAGGTCAGGAGATCGAGACCATCCTGGCTAACACGGTGAAACCCCATCTCTACTAAAAAATACAAAAATCTAGCCGGGCGAGGTGGCGGGTGCCTGTAGTCCCAGCTACTCGGGAGGCTGAGGCAGGAGAATGGCATGAACCCGGGAGGCGGAGCTTGCAGTGAGCTGAGATCGGGCCACTGCACTCCAGCCCGGGTGACAGAGGGAAACTCCGTCTCAAAACAAACAAACAAACAAACAAACAAAATGCATATTTATATAAAATAACAAACCAATAGGAGTTTCTTTAAAACCAAACAAAACAAAAAAACTCTGACTGTTGGCCAGGCACAGTGGCTCACGCCTCTAATCCCAGCACTTTGGGTGGCCAAGGCAGGTGGATCACCTGAAGTCAGGAGTTCAAGACCAGCCTGGCCAACATGGTGAAACCCCATCTCTACTAAAAATACAAAAAATTAGCTGGGCGTGGTGGCAGGCACCTGTAATCCCAGCTGCTCAGGAGGCTGAGGCAGGACAATTGCTTGAACCTGGGAGGCGGAGGTTGCGGTGAGCCAAGATCACACCATTGCACTCAAGCCTGGGCGACAGAGCAAGACTCCAAAAAAAAAAAAAGAAAAAAAACTCCAAATGTTGTCCATCCTCATTTGCAAGAATTTACTTCTGGAGCATTAGCCTTTTCCGAAAGGTCAGGTGTAGTGTCATTTTATTGTATTTTTATTTATTTATTTTTTTTGAGACGGAGTCTAGCTCTGCCGCCCAGGCTGGAGTGCTGTGGCCGGATCTCAGCTCACTGCAAACTCCGCCTCCCGGGTTCACGCCATTCTCCTGCCTCAGCCTCCCGAGTAGCTGGGACTACAGGCGACCGCCACTTCGCCCGGCTAATTTTTTGTATTTTTTTGGTAGAGACGGGGTTTCACCGTGTTAGCCAGGATGGTCTCGATCTCCTGACCTCGTGATCCGCCCGTCTCGGCCTCCCAAAGTGCTGGGATTACAGGCTTGAGCCACCGCGCCCGGCGTGTAGTGTCATTTTAACATCTCTCTGGCAGTGATCCCTAGAAAGGGATTGGACTTACATAATGGAATCATTTTTGTATTTCTGAACGTGCAAGTGGAGGTTGGTGTGTTATACAGCAGAGAAGGGGGATAAAAAGAATGCTGTATAGTATTTAGTAGCATGCTCCATTTCAATAAGCAGCCAGTGTTTCTTAGGGAGTTTGTTCTCCGCAGATATGTAGAAAGATATGGAAGCAGAAATGCTGACACATGTTTGCAAAGAGAATGATTGCAACATTAGCTCAGGGAGTTGATCTACAACAGGCCTTTGCCTTTCTTCACCTAGGACTGCTGACGGGGTTGGAGAGGAGCTGAACTACGTTATCTCACCGTCCAGATGGACTCACTCTGGGTAGAACAAATATCAGACACCAACATGATATCTAATGGGTCATTCATTTAAATTGTTATCTGCTAAACAGTGTACAAAGTCCCAAGCCATGTGGTGTGGGGAATGGAGCGAGGAACCTGAGGCAAGTCCTTTCCACAAAGAGCTTTTTATGTAATTAAAAAGGAAACACAAAAGATCTTAAAACAAGACAGAAAGTGAAATGTCACAAGAGCGGTGAGATAATCCACTAAGGCAGTTCATAGGAAGGCATGAGTCCCTCGGTCTTGAAGCATAAGGGAAGGGAGACTTCTTGGAGGAAGTAACAGTTAAGCTGGGCAGGATTTGGAGGGCACATGGCTCTGGGAGGAAAGAACATCTCAGGCAGAGGAAGCAACCTGGGCTAGAGCTGGTAGTGGAAAATGCGGTAGCCAGAAAATAGAGAGTTCAGCTTATAGTAGAGCATGCTTGAAGGTCAGATTATTACTAGTTTTTAACTTTGAACACTCATTTATGTTAATGGGGTTTAGAAAGCACTAAAAAGGGTGTCTTTCAATAAAGTGAAATCCTTACAAATTAGCCACTCATTGGTCTGACCCCCTCTTAACTCTCCTTGTAGAAGATGTTTTCTGACCTGTAAAGCCACGTGGGCAGTGCAGCCAGGGAGCCAAAGTCACCTACTAGGAAGCCATCCATGGAATAATGTTTAGCTTTTACAAGTGAAGACCTGACCTTCGTTGGTACAATCTGAATTTTTTTCCAAGCTATGGAGAAGCTAGTAAAATCTACACTCTCTTCTTTATAGCACTTGCTAAGTCAACCTTTTGATTTCCAATGTTTAATTAAACATTAACAGTATGCAATACTTGTACTGTCTGTCCACACCTTATGCTTTATTTCACAATCCAGATGTGTCGAATCAACTTTTCTTCTATGTGTGAATGCGGTCAGAAAAAAAAGGAAGGGAAGAAGAAAGGAAATGGGGGTTGGGGGGAGGGAGAAAAAATAGTATACTTTTTATACCCATCTCAATTTCTGCATTTCATAATTCAGTTGAATCTAGGAAGGATAGTGTGGTATTTTTCCCAAACAGGAAATAAGTAACGTGTTTTACTGCCAAGTTGACCGTATAGATTCAGCTGTGATTTTTAAGCCACGTGGCAGCGTATTTCAAGCTTTCTCCTTTTGTCACTATATCTTAACTCCATCCATGTATGGATGTATACTGGACTTGAATACAATAAGAAGAATGATTTTTACTTCTCCTTGAATCACTGGAGTTTTCTGCCTTATGAAAAAAATACACTGCAGTGTTATGTCTGGTCCATGCTCCTAAAAAAGAATCTTTCTTCAGGAGGATTTGACCCTGTTCCCACTGTTTTCTCAGCATGTTTTCAGCATCAGCACATTGATTATGCTGTCATTATCCAGAATACTAAGATAGAAAAAAAAGATCTATTAGATCATCAAAGTTCACTCCTGGAGCAGGCCCAGGTCTCCAGGGAGAGCCTGTGACACGCTGTCTTAGGCAAATGACCGAGGAAAATTTAGAGCCACGTAAAATTTTACTGTGTCCCAGTTTTTAATTTTTGAAAGTCTCTGAAATAAATCTCAGAGAGACACTGTTCATAAAACAGTTTCACTGCTGAATTTAGGTTAGTAGTTCTCAACTGGGGGCAATTTTGACCCCCTGGGGATATTTGGCAATATCTGGAGACTTTTTTTGGTTGTCACATATCAAAGAAAGGGGTTGCTACTGGCTGGGTAGAGGCCAGCAAGGCTGCTAAACCTCCTACAGTTCACAGTACAACCGCACGACAAAGAATTATCCAGCCTGAAACGTCAATGGTGCCAAGGTTAAAAAAACCCCAATTTAGGTCTTTTCCTAAGCTTGTTTTTTTTTTTCTTTTTTTTCCCCTGCTGCTTATCTATTCACTGCCCCAAACAAAGCAGATTACTTGACTGATTAAATGACTCTGAAGAGCACCCACTATTTTGAAATAAGCCATTTGAAACACAGTTTTTACTAATTCTATTTCTTTCTTTCTTTTCTTTTTTTTTTTTTTGAGATGGAGTCTCACTCTGTTGCTCAGACTAGAGTACAGTGGCACGATCTTGGCTCACTGCAACCTCCACCTCCCAGGTTCAAGCAATTCTTCTGCCTCAGCCTCCTAAGTAGCTGGGACTACAGGCATGTGCCACCACCACGCCTGGCTAATTTTTGTATTTTTAGTTGAGACATGTTTTCACCATGTTGGCCAGGCGGGTCTCAAACTCCTGACCTCAGGTGATCCACCCACCTCAGCCTCCCAAAGTGCTGGGATTACAGGCGTGAGCCACCGTGTCCAGCCTATTAATTATATTTCTTTTTTTTTTTTTTTTTTGAGACGGAGTTTCGCTCTTTTTGCCCAGGCTGGAGTGCAATGGCACAATCTCGGCTCACCGCAACCTCTGCCTCCCGGGTTCAAGCAATTCTCCTGCCTCAGCCTCCCGAGTAGCTGGGATTACAGGGATGCACCACCATGCCTGGCTAATTTTGTATTTTTAGTAGAGACGGGGTTTCTCCATGTTGGTCAGGCTGGTCTTGAACTCCTGACCTCAGGTAATCCACCCGCCTCAGCCTCCCAAAGTGCTGGGATTACAGGCGTGAGCCACCACGCTCGGCAATTATATTTCTTAGTCCCAAGATAAGCAAGCATTAGCAATCACACGGAGAAACAAAATTACATTTTCTAGTTACTCTAAAATTAGGATTGTGTTGAGTTTAGTAAGACTCCAGATTAACCAGATCACTTGAGAAACCCAAGGAGAAAAGCCATTAAATGTAGAAGGGAAAAAAAAAACCCTTGCCTCAATCATTAGGGCCTTGTTGTTAATCAGAAGCTTGTATTCTTGTTTCTACATATTCAAGTGTATATAGGCAGAGCAGAGTCAAGCAAAGTCAAAGACTTAAAAGTGAAAAACTTTTCATAGCAAATAAATATCTCAAGAATATTCAGCTGGGCATGGTGGCTCATGCCTGTAATCCCAGCACTTTGGGAGGCCGAGGCAGGCAGATCACGAGGTCAGGAGATCGAGACCACCCTGGCTAACATGGTGAAACCCCATCTCTACTAAAAATGCAAAAAATTAGCCGGGCATGGTGGCGTGCTCCTGTGGTCCCAGCTACTTGGGAGGCTGAGGCAGGAGAATGGTGTGAACCCAGATGGCGGACCTTGCAGTGAGCCGAGATCGTGCCACTGTACTCCAGCCTGGCCAACAGAGCAAGACTCTGTCTCAAAAAAAAAAAAAGAAAAGAATATTAAAGAGGTACCCCCCCCAAAATTATATTCTCCATTCATTTTCTAAAAGGGAGAATTCAGTTTCTTAAGAATATAAGGTGAATGAAGTGATACAATAAGGGAAGGGAAAAGAAAAAAGGAAGGGGAGGGAGAAAGAAAGGGAAGGGAGGAGGGGAAAGGAAGGGAAGAGGAAAGGGAAGGCTAGGACACTTTTTTTTTTTTTTCCTTCAGGTTTGGAAGGACTTTAGCTAACACAAGCTTCCTGATTGTTTGTTCCATCCCCAACTTTTTGTGGAATTTGGCACTGGTCTTGGTGTCATCTATAATACAGATTTCAATGCTAAATGTCAGGAGGAAAATGAATAAGGCAGTGTGCTTTATGAAATGTTACCAAAATACTACGATCAAAAAAGCAAGTAGCAATTACAAACAATAGGCTTAAGATTATCACGTCATCATATTTTTGCTTGCTTCAAGCTTCTAGTTTTGTGAATCTAACCTAAATTAATATTTTCAAAGACCAAAAGAGTTGTTACCAATTCCAGGTTAGAGCAGACATTTTGAAAGTATGGGAAGCAAGCCGGATCCACTGATAATCCTTGTTAAATATGTTTTTTTAATAATGTGTTGATATCATTATAGGAATAATGCTTGTATACTTGAAACATTACATACATTTACTCTTTAGCCTGTTGGAGAGTTATCCCTTCCCTGAAATCTGGCCTTGATTATGACATTCTTTTGTTTCTGCTCCCTACCCACCCCCGACAGAATCAAGATTGGACTATTCTGCACTGTTGAGCTAATTTGAATTAAAATCTGTCACTTGAGTTCAGTCACAACTCTGTTACATTTCCTAATGAGCCATGTCTGATCTTTGGGCATTTCTCGGGGTATTTATGAGAAGGGTGCAGCTAAACTTAGTGGAGACTCCGTGGTGATATTTAGTATGTGAAGCATCTGTACAAAGCATACAGTTGAGAATGTTCGTCGTTTATTGTTGTTAAACTCAGTCACTCACATTCCTTCCCTACTGAGTGAGGCTTCCAAGGACACCTCAAACACGAGTTCATCCCAGGGAAGACAGTTGCACTGAACATTAGCAGAACTAAGAATCGATGCATCAGGTACTAACTGGAGGTATATTTAATACACTTTTTCCTTAATTTTATTTTACTTGTAAAGATTACACTAGTCTGCCGGGCACAGTGGTGAACACCTGTAATCCCAGCAATTTGGGAGGCTGAGGCGGGCAGATCGCCTGAGGTCAGAAGTTCGAGACCAGCCTAACATGGTGAAATCCCATCTCTACTAAATATAAGAAATTAGCCGGGAGTGGTGGTACATGCCTGTAATCCCAGCTACTTGGGAGGCTGAGGCAGGAGAATTGCTTGAACCCGGGAAGTGGAGGTTGCAGTGAGCCGAGATCCCAAGATCTCAGCATTGCACCCCAGCCTGGGCAACAAGAGCGAAACCCTGTCTTTAAAAAAAAAAAAAAAATTACAATAGTTATATGAGCTCATGATGTATGAAAAAAATGCCTACCGCACAGAATGGTGGTACAAGTAAGACTTCCTTTCCCTACCTGTTCAACCCAAAGTCCCATTGCTCAGAAGTAGGCACTATTAATAGTTCCTCATGTGTTCTCCTAGAATTTTTCAGAAAGGGGAATAGAGGAAAATTATTTTTTTCTGTGCTCCAATTTCTTTTTTTTCCCTCTCTCTCCCCAGAGCTCACAGTACTATCTATCATCACTAAATCTTTACCAGGCCAGACCCAGAAATATCTCAAAAATGATTCCAAATAAGTGAGAGGGATGATTAGAGAAAGAAATTGTGATTACCACTAGTGGCAGATTTTAACTAACGTTTTTCCCAGACTTCAGTGGTTTCTTTTTATGTTTATGTGCTTTTAATCCAAGTTCTTGAGTTCATTTTGAATTTTGAGGCTTTTTTTTTTTAATTTAAAAAAATAGCCTTCATTTACTGAAATTCACTGGGGGCTTAAACTAACATTGATCCTGTAAATCCACGGAAGCTGTAGGACTAGCATCTTCATTAGTGGACCACAGAGCTGAAGGTGGTGGTCCTGTATCCTTGAATACCTTGTTGCTTCAAGATACTGTACCCTCACTATTCCCTGTAAATCCCAAAGTGGAATGGAGCAGTCCCCCGGCCTGTCTTCCTGGCTCTTCTCCTGTTCTTCCTAGACGTATCTTTAATCTTTATTTTTTAAACACATACTGGGAACATACTCCTGTATCTGGGTGTGCCCCCCAGGTTCTCTGTGGGTTTATTCTGGCCTTCAGTCTTCTTTTAGGGAGACCTACCACATCACCCAAGCCACTGAGGGGCCTGGCAACAGGCCCCTGTCATCCTGTCACCTGCTGGGCACTGTCTGTCTTTCCATCCACCTGGACTTAGAGATCCGCCTGGGTCATCTCTCCCCAGGCGTGTACATATCTCCTTGTAACATAAGCCCAGGATTTTTTTTAATAAATCACATTCCCCACCTGGCTCTGGCCTGAGGCCTTATAGCATATATTATCATGGACAGAAAACATGTGGAAGAAAGTTTCTCTTTTCTCTCTTTGTCTGTTTGTTTTTGAGACAGGGTCTTGTTCTGTTGCCCAGGCTAGAGTGCAGTGGTGCTGTCTTGGCCCACTGCAACCTCTACTTCCGGGGCTCAAGCGATCCTCCCATCTCAGCCTCCGGAGTAGCTGGGACTACAGACATGCGCCATCCTGCTGGCTAAGTTTCTCTGTTCAAGTCAGCCAGGAATATTAAACCCCAGTACCACCTGATTCACAGAAACAAAGCCAAACAAATTTGCAGAAAGAGAGAGGCATGAATAAAAGCCATAGCTTGACTTAGGGCTGACAGGGAGATTAGGATGGACTTTCTTGTTAGGCTCTGTCACCCCTCCAGAACCCCAAGCCTGTTTCTCAGAGGCGCTCGAACCAGAGCAACTCCATTTTGAGTGAGGGCTGGAAAATG
Organism: Colobus angolensis palliatus; assembly: GCF_000951035.1. Classification (NCBI taxonomy): domain Eukaryota; kingdom Metazoa; phylum Chordata; class Mammalia; order Primates; family Cercopithecidae; genus Colobus; species Colobus angolensis. The sequence goes on along the minus strand of NW_012116599.1, from coordinate 6,885,707 downwards.
AGGCTGGGACCTGCTGGGCTGCGTTCCCAGATATTTAAGCATTCCGGGCCTCTAGATGTTTACGGTTAAGGGAACAAATTAATAACGTTTGCTCACCAGACCCAGACTTGGGAGTGTCCAGACATCCCAATATCTGGAGAACGAAGGCATTCCTAATTTTGCTTTAAAGATAATATCAATTCTTGCAAAACATAATAATTAAGAAAATTAATCCCTTATCACGAACCCTCATAGTAGAGCCCATCTCCCCAAGATCTTTTTTTATCCCGTATATTATAAACAAGCATTGTACCTGGGGTGGGCACTTTCCTCCTCTTACTTTCGAGAACGTCCTACTCTGTCTATGGAGTAGCTATGCTTTCACTGCTTTACTCTCTTAATAAACTTGCTCTCACTTTGCACTGAGGACTCGCCCTGAATTCTTTCTTGCGCGAGATCCAAGAACCCTCTCTTGGAGTCTGGATCGGGACCGCTTTCCTGTAACATGTTCAGGTAACCACCCTTCTCCCAGACAGCCCTCAGGTCCTCCAGGGCATAGAGCCTTCAGGATGGGCAAGAGGCCTGGCTGGTCTGGGGCGATTCCATCCTCACTGCCAGCAACTGGCTCAGCAGTGGGCATGTGAGCCAATGCAAGGAGAAGTTTCCTGGGGCACCCTGGGGGCGTCTCCTCAGGCTAAGGAGAAAGCAAGATGATGAGAGGATCTTTCTCTTCCTCTGGATATCATCATGTGAGGATATGAGGCCTAGAACTTGCCAATATTAGGCTACAAATGAAATCAGCCCACAGGGGAATGCAGAGCCCCAGGAAGCGGAACTGGAGCCTCTGGATTCTGATGACCCTGATCGTGCCCTATCAACACTCTCGCCCTCTGAGAGCCAAGACAGTTACTCAGCGTTTCAGCTGGCGAAGTTCAATGTCTGTTACTCGAAACCAAAAGCATTCTGAACAACACAAAGATAGAGAAGTGGGCATCCAAGGAACTAAAACAAAATTTCCACTCCACAAAAGACATTTTGTCCCCTTGGGCAAAGGAACTGCTTTGGAAAACAGCACACTGTGGGTCCTTTTCAATACCCTTCCTTATGATTTCTTTGAATTGCTGTAACTTATGATGCATTTATTTTGGCTGGATTTTTTCTTTGTGGAATGAAGACTCAAATTGTATGGGCTTTTTTGGTTTCTTTCTAATTTAGATCCCTTAGACACAGCTACATACACAAAAATAATGGTGTATCAGTAAGAATAACCATTGCATTCAAGGCACTGCATTAAATATGGGGAGTTACGGGAAGCGGTGTAAAGAAAGAGAAATGACAAGATGCTCTCATTCTGATTTTAGCCCCCATGGAATCATGGAGGAAGAGCAGCTAATGTCATTCTATCTGACAACAGCCTTGAGTGGAGGAGACATTTGACCTAAGTCTTGAAGTATTTAAAAAATTTTTTTTTATTTTTAGTTTTTCATATTTTAAGATGGATTCTCACTTTGTTGCCCAGGCTGGAGTGCAGTGGCGTGATCTCAGCTCACTGCAACCTCCATCTCCCAGGTTCAAGCGATTCTCCTGCCTCAGCCTCCCGAGTAGCTGGGATTACAGGCACCATGCTCGGCTAATTTTTGTATTTTTAGTAGAGACAGGGTTTTGCCATGTTAGTGAGACTGGTCTCAAACTTCTGACCTCAGGTGATCCGCCTGATTCTGCCTCCCAAAGTTCTGGGATTACAAGCATAAACCACCAAGCCTGGCCAAGGTATTTTTTTTTTAATAAAATAACTTCTAAACATAAAAAGTACAGAAAATTATATAATACACACTAATGTACCCACCAACCGCTTTTATAAATACTAGCATTTTTGTTTCAGTTCCATTTTTTTTTTTTTTTTTTGAGACGGAGTCTGGCTCTGTCACCCAGGCTGGAGTGCTGTGGCCGGATCTCAGCTCACTGCAAGCTCCGCCTCCCAGGTTCACGCCATTCTCCTGCCTCAGCCTCCCGAGTAGCTGGGACTACAGGCGCCGCCACCTCGCCAGGCTAGTTTTTTGTAGTTTTTAGTAGAGACGGGGTTTCACCGTGTTAGCCAGGATGGTCTCGATCTCCTGACCTCGTGATCCACCCGTCTCGGCCTCCCAAAGTGCTGGGATTACAGGCTTGAGCCACCGCGCCCGGCCTCAGTTCCATTTTTAAATTAAACTTTTCATTTTGAAATAACTGTAGATTAACATGTATTGTAAGTGTTAAAAGATGAACTGAAGCACATTAAAATTTCAAAGTGTATTTGAGCAGACTGTGATACAGGAATTGGGCAACGGTGGGGTTCCACCAAGGGGGGCCAAGGGGAAAACTTCTATAAGGTAGTCTTGGGAGCAAGACAAAATACAGCCATGCGTCACTTAACAACAGGAGTATATTCTGAGAAATGCGTGGTTAGGTGATTTCGTCCTTGTGTGACCATGAGAGAGTGCTTTTACACAAACCTAGATGTTGCAGTCTACTACACACCTAGGCTAAACAGTATAGCCTATTGCTCATAAGCTACAAACCTATGCAGTATGTTACTGCACGGAATAACTGTAGGCAATTGTAACACAGTGGTACGTGTTTGTGCACCTAAACATAGAAAAGATACAGTAAAAATACAGTATTCTACTCTTTGGGACCACTGTCATATAGGCGGTCTGTTGTTGACCAAAATGTTGTTACGCAGTACATGACTGTATTTGGCTGGTTAAAGTGAAACAGTAGCTTTAATGTCCCTGTTCTGGCCAGGTTCAGTGGCTCACACCTGTAATCCCAGCACCTTGGGAAGCAGAGGTGGGTGGGTCTCTTGAGCCCAGGAGTTTGAGACCAGCCTGGCCAACATGGGGAAACACTGTCTCTACTAAAAAGACAAAAATTTGCCAGGCGTGGTGGCACATGCCTGTAGTCCCAGCTACTTGGGAGACTGAAGCAAGAGGATCGTTTGAGCCCAGGATGTGGAGGTTGCAGTGAGTCAAGACCCTGTCTCAAAAAAAGAAAAAATACGTAGCTTTATGCTTTATAGTTACGTCCATGATTCAATTTGGGTTAATGTTTTTGTAAGATTCGAGACTTAGGTTGGGACCCATATTTTCACCAATGGATGGTTGTTGCACACTCTAGCGCCATTTGTTAAAAAGGCTATATGTACCCATGGGTTCCTTATGCTTAGACTCAGCTGAATATATATATAAAAAAATACAGTATTTGTGGGATGCAAAATTCATGGATACAGTTCGGGCGCGGTGGCTCACTCCTGTAATTGCAGCACATTGGGAGGCAGAGGCGGGCAAATCACCTGAGGTCGGGAGTTCAAGACCAGCCTGGCCAACATGGTGAAACCCTGCCTCTACTAAAAATACAAAAATTAGTCGGGTGTGGTGGCACACACCAATAGTCTCAGCTACTCGGGAGGCTGAGGCAGGAGAATCACTTGAATCCAGGAGATGGAGGTTGCAGTGAGCTGAGATCGTGCCACTGTACTCCAGCCTGGGTGACAGAGTAAGACTCGGTCTCAGAAAAACAAAACAAACCAAAAAAAAACGGGTAGATACCGAAGGCCAACTTTTTGCACCCGTGGAATCCTCAGGGCCTGCTGTGGGACTTGAGCATCACGGATTTTGGTATCTCCAGGGTTCCTGGAACCAGTCCCCTGCCAGCACCTGCAGATGACTATATTTTCTCCATCGCACTGTTTTTGCACCTTTGTCAAAAATTAGTTAGGGATATTTGTGTGGCTCTATTCCGGAGTTCTCTACTCTGTTATATTGATCTATGTTTCTATCCCTCCACCAATACCACACAGTCATGGCTATAGAATAAGTCTTGAAATCAGGCAGACTGATTCCTTCCACTTGATTCTTCTTTTTAAAAATTGTTTTGGCTATTCTAGTTCCTTTCCCTTCCCATAGAAATTTTAGAATAATCTTGCCTACATCTAAAAAATCTTGCATGGGTTTTTTTTTTTGTTTTTTT
>NW_012116599.1:6872638-6881514 GCF_000951035.1 Colobus angolensis palliatus | reverse complement strand
TGTTAGCCAGGATGGTCTCGATCTCCTGACCTCATGATCCACCCACCTCAGCCTCCCAAAGTGCAGGGATTACAGGCATGAGACACCACACCTGGCCCTTGCATGGGTTTTGATAAAAATTGTGTTAAAATTGTATTTAAATTTGGCGAGTATTGACATCATCATTACATTGAGTATTCCAATCCATGAACATAACGTGTCTCTCAATTTATTTAGATTGTCTTTGATTCTTTTAATTAGCATGGTACAGCTTTCAACATACAAGTCCTGTATATATTTTGTTAGATTTACATCTAAATATTTTATTTTTAAAGCAACTGTGAATAGTATTCTATGCTAAATCTCAGTGTTTGTTCATTGCTAGTATATGGAAATATAAATGATTGCTGTTAAGTTTATTATGTATCCTATGACTTCACTGAACTCACTTATTCCAGAAATTTTTTTGTTGCTGTTGTTTCTTCCTTGCTATTTTTTATGTAGACAATTATGCCATGGTCGTGGGAACACATTTTAATATGTTATATCTTCATTTTAATTAATCTCAATGCATTTTTTATTTATTTCCTCTGATTCATCCTCTTTGACCCATGGATTATTTAAAAGTGTGTTACTTGGTTTCCAAGTGTTTGGAGATTTCTGTATTATCTTTTTATTTTTGATTTCTAACTTTATTCCATTGTGGTCAGAAAATACACTCTATGACTTCAACTATTTTACATTTTTTGAGGCCTCTTTTGTGGCTTAGAATGCAATCTATTTTGGCATATATTCCATGGGCACTCAGAAAGAATGTGTATTCTAATGTTCTTAAGTGGGGTATTCTCTAAATGATTAGATCCTGTTGGTTATCAGTGCTGTTTAGTTCTCCATCTGCTGATTTTCATATTATGTTATGAGACCCTGGATATTTATTGAAACCTTCTTTTTCTGGCTGGGCGCAGTGGCTCACACCTGTAATCCCAGCACTTTGGGAGGCCAAAGAGGGTGGATCACCTGAGGTCAGGAATTCAAGACCAGCATGGCCAACATGGTGAAACCCCATCCCTACTAAAAATACAAAACTTAGCTAGGCGTGGTGGCAGGTGCCTGTAATCCCAGCTACTTAGGAGGCTGAGGCAGGAAAATTGCTTGAACCCGGGAGGCAGATGTTCAGTGAGTCAATATGGTGCCATTGCACTCCATCCTTGGTGACAAAAGCCAAACTCTGTCTCAAAAAAAAACCTTTTTCAGCTGGCTGGCTGTGTAAGGGGAAGGTGCTGCCTCATTATTGCCAGGTAATAGTAGCAGTCCAGGTTCCCAACATTGCCTAAGCTGACACCTGAAGAGGTGATTCCTTGTTACTGCAGGTCAAGGGTGGGAGTTCTGGCTCCTCATGGGGTCTCCAATGACACATCATGGGATGGGGGCCTATTACCAACTGCCTGGTATGCAAGTCCTGGCTCCTTGCTTGGCCTTCTCTTGACACCATTGCAGTGGGGTGCTGACACACATTGTTACAGTCTCACAAGAGTAGAAGTCTCAGCTCCCAACTTGTCTTAGTCCATTCAGGCTGCCATAACACAAATACCGTGAACTGGGCTGAGTGGCTTATAAACAGCAAACATTTATTTCTCACAGTTCTGGAGGCTGGAAAGTCCAAATTAAAGCACTATGGGATTCAGTGTCAGAGAAGGACCTCTTCCTCATAGATGGCTCCTCCTCACCATGTCCTCACCTAGTGGAAGAGGGAAGACAGCTGTCTGAGGTCTCTTTCATAAGGGCACTAATCCCATCCACGAAGAGTCTGCACTCATGATTTAATCATTTCATAAAGACCCCCACCTCTTAATATCATCACCTTGAGATTTCAACATATGAATTTTAAGGGGCCACAAACATTCAGACCGAAGTACTATTGAATCTTTGCTGACATGGGTGGAGTTGGGGGCTACTTTTTTTTTTTCTGTGGATTTTGACTGGAGTATAGCTGGTATTGTCTGTAAGTATTTTGTCTTACTACACTGCCTCTTTCCTCATCCTTTGGCTGGAGTGAGAAGGCTTGTCAAGGATTTTTTCCATATGCATCATTTGGAGTTTCTGGGCTGTCAGCTTCCTCAGTTCCAAGTCTGGAATATAAATGAGACAGAAAGAAGACCCAGGGAACTCACCATTGTGTCATTCCTTAGGCCCCTAAATCCCTAGTTAATATGCCTTTTTCTCTCCACCTCTCAGAGTTTATGTCTTACATATAATATCCAGGCTTTTTAGTTGTACTTAGCAAAAAGAATAGAAGATATTACTTGTATATCATCTTCCCATAACTCTAAGATTGATTATTTTAAAGGGAATAAATGTTATCGTTGCTGTTGAAGACTTCTTGGTCAATTTTACCCAAACTCATGAGTACTCTCTCCCACCCCGTGTATCCATCGTCCATGTTTGTTTTAAATTTAATTGCACACATACATGACTGTACATTACATATAGTGATTTTTGTGGCTTCAAATTGGCATATCACATCTTATGCAAAAATTAATCCAAAATGGACCATTAGCCTAAACGTAAAACATAAAACTGTAAAATTTTTATTTTGAGACAGCGTCTCACTCTGTCACCCAGGCTGGAGTGCAGTGCTGTGATCTCGGCTCACTGCAACCTCCATCTCCCAGGTTCAAGCGATTCTCCCACCTCAGCCTCCTGAGTAGCTGGGACTACAGGCATGCAACACCACGCCCGACTAATTTTTGAATTTTTTGGTAGAGACAGGATTTCACCATGTTGGCCAGGTTGGTCTCGAACTCCTGACCTAAAAAATAGCAATGCTTCATATAAGAAAAAATTGACAAATTAGACTTTATCAATACTAAAAATTTTTGCTCTGTGAAAGACACCTTTAAGAAATTCACAAGAAAGAGAAAAAAGAGAAAGTATTTGCAAATCACATATCTGACAAGGGACGTCTAGATAGACTATACAAAGAACTCTCAAAATTCAATGATAAGAAAACAGTATTTTTAAAATAGGAAAAATATTTGAGCAAGTGCTTCACCACAGAAGATACACACATGGCAAATAATCATATGAAAAGATCTTCAAATTATTCACAATTAGAAAAATTCTAGTTAAACTACAATGAGGCCGGGCATGGTGGCTCATGCCTGTAATCCCAGCATTTTGGGAGGCTGAGGCGGGAGGATCACTTGAGGTCAGCAGTTCAAGATCAGCCTGGCCAACATGGTGAAACCCCGTCTCTACTAAAAATACAAAAATTAGCCAGGCGTGGTGGCCTGGCTTAGGAGGCTGAGACAGGAGAATCACTTGAATTCAGGAGGCAGAGGTTGCAGTGAGTCGAGATCATGCCACTGCACTCCAGCCTGGGTGACAAGAGTGAGACTCCATCTCAAAATAAATAAATAAATAAATAAAGTAAAACTACAATGAAATACCACCGTGTACCATTTAAAATGGCTAAAAATAGAATAAAAACCTGGCAATGCCATGTACTGGCGAGGATGTGGAGCAATTGGAACTCTCATTCAGTCACTATGGGAAAAGCCTGGCAGTTTCTTATAAAGTTAAACAACACTTAACCTACAACTTAGTGATCGCACTTCTACGTTTTTACCCAAGTGAAATGAAAATCTATGTTTATACCAAAACTTGTATGCAAATGTTTATAGCAACTTGATTCATAATTGTAAAAAACTGAACACAGTCTCTCAACAAACTGTGGTCTATGGCAAAATTTAATATTTCTTAAGAATAAAAACAGAACTATTGATTTATGTAACAACTTGGATGGATCTCAAGAACATTATATTAAGTTAAAAAAAATCAGTGTAAAAAGATAGCATCCCATATGATTCCATTTATATGACATTTTGGAAAAGGGTATAGTAACATCTTACAGATCAGTGATTGCCAGAGAGAAGAGGGGTCTGAAAGAAGGGTGAACTTTGACTACAAAGACACAGCACAAGGGAATTTGAGGGTGTATGTGATGCAGCTGTTCTGTGTCTTGATTGCAGTGGGTAGTTACACAACCGTATGCATTTCTCAAAACTCACGGAACTGTACACCAGATTTACTGTGTATGTCTAAAAAGTGGAGAAAAAAATGTACATGAATGTGGCCGTACTATATTCATCTTTCTGCAACTTTTTTATTCACTCAACATTTTTTAAATTCCCAGATCCATTTATGTCTTTAACATTTTTAATAAAAATATGTATTCTAAGTGGAGAGACTATTAGGAACAAGAGTTTAGAAGTGATATGACCTTAGCGTCATCTAGGCAATGGATTCCAGAATGAAAAATGTCATTAAATGGAGCAGGTTCCAGTTAATCCTCTGGGAACGTTGCTTTGATATAAAGGTTGACAGAGGTTATCCATCACTAGCCATTGACTCTGATCTTCAAGGCTGTTACTGCCAAAGTGAATTCTTTCAGAGACATCAGCTACGTTAACAGTAAGTAAAGAACAAGGGGGAAATTAGACACTACATTGTCTCTAATTTGTTTGTTGTTGTTGTTGTTGTTGTTGTTTCATTTTTGAGACGGAGTCTCCCTCTGTCACCCAGGCTGGAGTGCAGTGGCACCATTTCGGCTTACTGCAACCTCCGTCTCCTGGGTTCAAGCAATTCTCCCGCCTCAGCCTCCCAAGTAGCTGGGACTACATGTGTACACCACCATGCCTGCCTCATTTTTGTATGTTTAGTAGAGATGAGGTTTCACCATGTTGGCCAGGCTGCTCTTGAACTCCTGACCTCAGGTGATCTGCCAACCTCAGTCTCCCAAAGTGCTGAGATTACAGGCATGAGCCACTGCTCCTGGACACATTTGTTTTTGTCCAGTCCTGTAAAAATCAAAAATTTTTAAATACATGCTGCCATGAAAAAAGAACCAGGTAATTTTCAGTCCTGTTCTATCAACCAAATAGTGGGTGACATTGACCAGGTGTTTAACCACTCAGAGTTGCTTTCCTCTTCCATAAAAAGTTGTGTTATTTTAGATTATTTTAAGTCTCTTTCTAGCTATAATATCATATAAAATATTATATGATATTAATCAAACCTCTGAAGCATTTCATTGTCCATTCAACCACCTAACAGGTCTCAGGAACTCATCTAGGTGCCCTGGATACAAATATGTATAGGAAAGAGTCCCAGGTTCAGTGGGAGCAACAGCACAGCCATATTCAATGGTATGATCAATGGGGGAGGATCCAGAAGAGAGCAATTCATGACCAACGTGGGAGTCAGGGAAGGACACAAAGGATGAGACGCCAAATAAGCATCCAGATACACCCAGCCTCCAAAATTCACTGTTGCTTCTCTGTTCTCCACATCTTATTTTGTTTGAAAAAGACAACAGGAGGTCTTTCCTCTGTTTCCACTGGTCTATCAGTGCATGTAAATTAACAGGAAGCTAGACTCTCAGTCATATTTAATATTCAAATATATGTCCCCCAAAGTCTAAATTTCTTATTTAATAAAACATAAAATGAAGGCATCTGATAGCAGAGGGCCTTGTGCTTCAGTAAATGTAAAGATGTAAAAGCTTTTCCAGCAATGAGTAAGCATGCATTTAGAATCTGACCTTTGTTTTTAAGTGGTAACAGCCTAGTTTTGAGAAATGTGTGTAGCACATTTTCCCACACTTCTTCTAAAGAAACAACAAAAGAAATAAATATTCTAGAAGATGATTTTAGAGAATGAACATAATTCCTCCCCATTAATTACCAGATGATTTGAAGCCAGGAATGTTCATTTAAAAACAGCCCAGAAGGTTAAATGACAAGGGAAATTATTGTGGTAGAGTTCATCAATGTAATGTCCCAGTGTGTGGAAAGGCATAAAATGTTAAATATGGAATAAAACACACCCAGTCAATATTGATAGAAACAAACAATGTTGCATTTGTTAGAAATATATTTGTCAAAGATGGAATAGGGTTTCCTTATGTGCTAGAAAACTTCAACTAATCCGAAAGCATTTATTCAAGTGTAAATAGGAAATGGGGAAATTTATTTTAGCACTTTACCATCAGTTGTTGAAACTCTTTCTAAAATACATAAGCTTTTCTGACTTAGATATTTATAAATTTATATATTTGTCATATAAATTTATATCTGACTTCTTCACTGAAGAATCATCACAGTTGAGTTAACCCTTAAGAATGAGGTATCTAAACGTCTAGTGGTAACAGGCAACTACAATAGATGCCAGCATTGTAAACCATTATTCAGAACTTCAGGTGGACCCTACAAAGTTCTTTTAGCAAGATATGCCTGATGTGAGCTCTAAAACATGTTTTAAGTTCTTTCCTTTCACCAGGTTGTAGGGGGCAACAAAAAGTTTAGCAAAAGACAACTTCTACTTAATTGATTCTGGCCAATTGAGATTCTCTCATCTTAGGAGAAAAATGTTCATGAGTTTAAGTGTTGAAGAATATAGTGGATCTCAATGAATATTACCAGAAATACTATTTAATTATTGATATGGTTTAGGTGTTTTTTGTCCCCTCCAAATCTCATGTTGAAATGTAATCCCAGCGGGTGTGATGGCTCACGCCTATAATCCCAGCACTTTGGGAGGCTGAGGCGGGCGGATCACTTGAGGTCAAGAGTTCGAGACCAACCTGACCAACATGGTGAAACCCTGTCTTTACTAAATAAAAAAAATTAGCCAGGCATTGTGATGCATGCCTGTAATCCCACATACTTAGGAGGCTGAGGCAGGAGGATCACCCGAACCTCAGAGGTGGAGGTTGCAGTGAGCTGACATTGCGCCATTGCACTCCAGCCTGGGCAACAAGAGTGAAACTCCATCTCAAAAGAAAAAAAAAAAAAGAGGAGGCAGAGCTTGCAGTAAGCCCAGATCATGCCACCACACTCCAGCCTGAATGACAGAGTGAGACTCCATCTCAAAAGAAAAAAAAAAGCAAAAAAAAAAAAAAGAAATGTGATCCCAAATGTTGAAGGTGGGGCCTGGTGGGAGGTGTTTGGGTCATGAAGATGGATTCCTCATGAATGGCTCAATGCACTCCCCATGGTAATGAATGAGTTCTTGCTTTGTTAGCTCACATGAGAGCTGGTTGTTTAAAAAAGTCTGGAACATGCCCCGCTCCACCCACCTTCTTGCTTTCTCTGTCACCATGTGACATGCCTGCTCCCTCTGTGGCATCCACCATGGGTAAAAGCTTCCTGAGACCTCACCAAAAGCGAAACAGATGCTGGTGCCATGCTTGTACAGCCTGCACAACCATGAGCTAAATAACCTCTTTTTAAAATAAACTACCTTGTCTTGGGTATTCCTTTATAGCAACACAAAATGGAGTAATACAGGAAATGGTACCAGGAGTGGGGTGTTTGTTGCTATAAAGTTACCTGAACATGTGGAAGCACCTTTGAAACTGGGTAATATGTAAAAGTTCAAAGAGTTTGGAAGACTCAGAAGAAGACAGGAAAATAAGGGAAAGTTTCAAACTTCTCAGAGACCTGTTAAATGAATGTGACCAAAATGTGGATACAAATATGGATAGTGAAGGCCAGGCTAATGAGGACTCAGATGGAAATGAGAAATTTTTGGGGAGCTGGAGTAAAAATCACATGTGTTATGCCTTAGCAAAGAACTTGGCTGCAACGTGTCCATGCCCTAGGCATTTATGGAAGTTTGAATTTAAGAGTGATGATGTAGGTTATCTGGCAAAAGAAATTTCTAAGCAGCAAGGTGTTTAAGAAGTGATGTGACTGTTTTTAATAACCTATGATCGATGTGGAAACAAAGCAATGACATAAAGTTGGAACTTATAATGAAAAGCAGAACATAAAAATTTAGATAATCTGCATCTGCCATGTGGTAGAAAAGGAAAGAGCGTTTTCAGGAGAGGAATTGAGGTGGGCTGCAAAGCAGCCACTTGCTAGAGTAATTTGCATGACTAAAAGGGAGTCAAGTACTTTTCAAAAGGCATTCAGAAGTTTTCAGGACAGTCCCTTCCATTACAGACTCAAAGGCCTAGGAGAAAAGAATGGTTATGGGGATCAGTCTCAGGGCCCCACTTCCCTGTGTCACCAGGAGAGGCTGCTGCCCACGTCCTGGCTGCTCCAGCCCCAGGTCCAGCATGGCTCAAAGGATCCTAGGCATAGAACTGGCCGCTACTTTGGAGAGCACAAGCCTTAAGCCTTGGCAGTTTCTATGTGGTGGCAAGTCTGCAGGCACACATAATGCAAGAGTAAAAGAGGCTTGGCAGCTTCCCCTTAGGTTTTAGAGGATCTCTGGGAAAGCTTGGGTGTCCAGGCAGAAGCCTGCCTCATGAGTAGAGCCCATATAGAAAGCCTCTACTAGGTCAATGCAAGGGAAATGTGTAGTTGGAGCCCCCACACAAGAGTCCTCACTGGGGCACTTCCTAGTACAGTTATGGGAAGGGGACTGCTGTCTGCCAGACCCAAGAATGGTAGAGCCACCAGCAGCTTGCACCCTAAGCCTGGAAAGCTGCAGGCATTCAACTCCGACCCATGAGAGAAACCCCCTCTGCTGTAGGGGGCTGCACCCTACAAAGCCACAGGGGTGGAGCTGGCCAAGGCATTGGGAGCCCACTCCTCACACCAGTGTACCCTGGTTGTGGGACATGGAGTCAAGGATTATTCTGGAGCTTTAAAGTTTAATGTCTTCCCTGCTGGGCTTTGGGCTTGTGTGGGGCCTATTGTCCCTTTCTTTTGGCCAATTTCCCTTTTGGAATGGGAATGTTTACCCAATGCCTGTACCGCCATTGTATCTCGGAACTTGTTTTTTATTTTAGAGGCTCATAGGTAGAAGAAACTTTTCTTGATTGAGTTGATGCTGGAACTAGTTAAGACTTTTGATTGAGTTGATGCTGGAACTAGTTAAGACTT
>NW_012116599.1:6871483-6872548 GCF_000951035.1 Colobus angolensis palliatus | reverse complement strand
TGATGCTGGAACTAGTTAAGACTTTTGATTGAGTTGATGCTGGAACTAGTTAAGACTTTTGATTGAGTTGATGCTGGAACTAGTTAAGACTTTTGGGGACTATTAAGAAGGGATGACTGTATTTTCAAACATGAGAAGAACATAATATTTGAAGGACCAAGGGTAGAATGATATGATTTGGATGTTTCATCCCCTCCAAATATGTTGAAATGTGATCCCTAATGTTGGATTTGGGGCCTGGTAGGAGTGTTTGGGTCATGGGAGTGGATTCCTTAATGAATGGCTTCATGATGTCCTCAACAGTAATGAGTGAGTTCTCACTCTATTAGTTCACGTGAGAGCTGGTTGTTTAAAAGAGCCTGGAACCTCCTCCTCTCTCTCTTACTTCCTCTCTCACCATGACATGCCTGCTCCTCCATGCCTTCTGCCATGAGTAAAACCCTCCTAAGGCCTCACCAGAAGCTGAGCAGATGTTGATGCCATGTTTGTACAGCCTGTAGAACTGTGGGCCAAATAATCCTTTTTTCTTCATAAATTACCCAGTCTCAGGTATTCCTTTATGGCAATGCAAAATGGACTAATACAATTATGAAGGGGAAAATAGCAATTTTAAGGTGGGGAAAGATGGCAGGTACTACCTTAACCGAATGATCAAAGGTACTCTTACAGCAACATGACTAGTAAACAGCATGTAACTCCCATAAGATTCACAGAGAAAAACGCAGCACTACTCCTCTAGTTTTCTTGCCAAAAGTTCATAACCTGAACATGGTCATGAGGAAACACCCACAAGCCTGAGTTAATTGAAGAACAATCTACAAAATAACTGTCCTGTACTCTTCAAAAATGTCAATGTCATGAGAAAGAAAAATAGAGTCAGAAAATTATTCCATATCCCAGGAGACTAAAGAGACAAGATGACTGAATTCAAATTTTAGATTGTTTTTGCTATGAAAGACATTGTTGAGACAGGTGGAAAAATCTTAATAAGGTCTATAGATTAGACAGTAGCATTGTTTCAGAGTTAATTTCTTTCTTTCTTTCTTTCTTTCTTTCTTTCTTTCT
>NW_012116599.1:6869551-6871393 GCF_000951035.1 Colobus angolensis palliatus | reverse complement strand
TTTCTTTCTTTCTTTCTTTCTTTCTTTCTTTTCTTTCTTTCTTTCTTTCTTGAGATGGAGTTTTGCTCTTGTTGCCCAGGTTGGAGTGCAATGGTGCAATCTCAACTCACTGCAACCTCCACCTCCCAGGTTCAAGTTATTCTCTTGCCTCAGCCTCCCAAGTAGCTGAGATTACAGGCACCTGCCACCACGCCTGGCTAATTTTTTTTGTATTTTTAGTAGTAATGGGTTTCACCATGTTGGTCAGGCTGGTCTCAAGCTCCTGACCTCAAGTGATCCTCACTCCTCAGCCTCCCAAAGTGCTGGGATTACAGGTGTGAATCACTGCACCCGGCCTCATTTATTGATTTTGTTAATTGTCCTGTGGTCACATAAGAGAATTCATGGTTTTAGGAAGTATAATATGAAATATTTAGGGAGTAAAAGGTCGTCATATCTACGGTTTACTCATAGATGAGCATGAGATAACTTTTAGGCTGAAAATGTTCTATGTCTTCCTTGTGGTGGTGGTTACAATGGTTGCATGAGTGCAACATGTATCAAAGGCCACTGAACTTAAATGCATAAATTTTATTGTTTGTAACCATGCATTGATACATAAAGCTGACTATTGGAAAATGTTATTCATTTTGACATTGTATAATATTGTTTTGTGAAGTGGCTACTCAAGTAATAAGTCATAGGAAGTAACTGTATGGTTTTTATGTGTATGGTTTTATATTTTTTGTTGATTAATTACCTAAACTGATGCATGAAATTAAGTAGATTGTCAATGGACTATAACAAGCTCACTCTCTCCATTACATATCATTTTATCTCATCTATTTTAAGTAGTCTGCAACCAAGCTTGTAGGTTTCTATGCAAATCTTAAAAAGATATAAAATCTTTTCTAAAGAGCTGCAAATATTTTCTATCGAAAACCCCTTTTCTTGCCAATAAAAGAACTCTCCTACACAAAATCATCCCTATATTTTGTATTATATAACAAGAAAAAAGAAAAAAGAAGAAAAGTATGTTGGCTGCTTCAAAGGAAATGAAAAACTAGGACTACAGCCATTTCTGATCTTAAATAATAGGATTCCAGTTGTTCTGCATCTCACTGTAGCTTAGATATTAACTCAACTCAAGAGAGGTATTGTAAAGTGGACTGTTTCGTGTGGTGAAGAGATTCTGATGCCTTTACAATGCATTACCAGAGCACTGAAGAAAGGTGAGCAGCAAGGGTCAGCAAATACCATAGAAATTGGCTCTCAGACCTCAGCAGTGAAAGGTTATGAGTACAAGTAGAGGCAATTGTGACCAACACACGCATTTAGACCGACCCACATCAGCAAGGCAGGGTGAGGCTGCAGGCTGCCTCCAGGGGCCAGAGCTTAACAGATAAGAACATTGAAAATGCGGCAAGTTTCATTCATTCTGGCCTTACCAAATTAATTAGATGTCATTGCACAAGTCCCTTTTCAACGGCTCAGTTGCCTCAACTGCAAGATGAAAAGGTGTACTAAGTGGCCTTTAAACTGCCTACCATCCTATGATTCTGAATCCTAGGATCTTTGGCATGGAACACAGAGGTCTTTTCTATCCCCTGAATTTCTGCCATTTCCTTCCCCTTGGCTTCTCAAATCTGGCGATATTGTCATTCATTGTCTGTATTGCTATGTGGGACATTCTTTGTATAAGAGGAAATATTTAGATAATTTCCATTGTGGTTTCTGCTTCTGGGAAATAGAAAATGTTTTTGTTGTTTACCCCCCACTCCCACCCACTACATTCCTGGGAGTATCCTTAAAACTTTCCACAGCATGTATAATAATAGGGTACAGATATAGCTAATAGATGAA
>NW_012116599.1:6855039-6868096 GCF_000951035.1 Colobus angolensis palliatus | reverse complement strand
GGAAGGAAGGAAGAGAAGAAGGAAGGAATGGAGGAAGGAAGGAAGGAAGGGAGTGTGGGGAAAAGAAAGATCAGACTGTTACTGTGTCTATACAGAAAGAAGTAGACATAAGAGACTCCATTTTGTTCTGTATTTGAGATGCTGTTAATCTGTGACCCTACCCCCAACCTTGTCCTTGCAAGAGACGTGCTGTAGTGACTCAACCTTTAACAGATTTTGGGCTGTGCAGGGTGTGCTTTGTTTAATAAGTGCCTGAAGGCAGTATACTTGTGAAAAGTCCTCACCATTCTCTTAATCTCAAGTACCCAGGGACACGTACACTGCCAAAGTTCGCAGGGACCTCTGCCTAGGAAAGCTAGGTATTGTCCAAGGTTTCTCCCCATGTGACAGTCTGAAATATGGCCTCATGGGAAGGGAAAGACCTGATCATCCCCCTGCCTGACACCCGTGAAGGGTCTGTGCTGAGGAGGACTAGTACAAGAGGAAAGAAGGCCTCTTGGCAGTTGAGATAGAGAGAAGCATCTGTCTCCTACTTGTCCCCGGCAATGGAACATCTCGGTGTAAAATCCGATTGTACGTTCTGTTTACTGAGAAATGAGAAAACCGCCTTAGGGCAAAAGGTGGGACTTGCTAGCGCAATGCTGCTCTTTATGCACTAAAAAGGTTTATGGAGATCTTTGCAAATGCATATCAAGGCACAGCACTTTTCCTTAAACTTATGTCACAGAGATCTTTATTCATATGTCTTACTGCTGACCTTCTCCCTACGATGATCCTATTATCCTGTCACTTCCCTTTTTCTAAGATGGTAAAGATAATGATCAATAAATACTGAGGGAACTCAGAGACCGGTGCCGGCGTGGGTCCTCTATATGCTGAGCGCCGGTCCCCTGGGCCCACTTTTTTTTCTCTATACTTTGTCTCTGTGTCTCATTTCTTTTCTCAAGTCTCTCGGTCCACCTAACGAGAAACGCCCACAGGTGTGGAAGGGCAGGCCACCCCTTCAAGAGAGAGAGAAAGAGAGAGAAAACAGAAAGAAAGAACACATAGAAAAACCACTCCATCCAAAATATAAGGCCAGTTCAAGCTCTAGCCTCAAATCACATGTGGTTTATCCTGTGGTTAAAAAGGGCTAGTTTAAACCCAACCTGGGTTCTGAAGCTGGAAAGTGCTCAACTTGAGCTAAAACATTGGAATACACGTTTTTGCCTTGAAGAAGAGAGATGTGCCCAGACTGATGGAAGAAACCACTTTTCCTCCCTGATGTTGCCAGCTTTTGGGATGGCCCCAGGGTTCTGTTTGTCAAACTGTCTTCCAGAGAGCAACAGTGTTTTATCTGTTTTGTGCAGCTATAGCAGAATACCACAGACTGGGTAATTTATAATGAACAGAAATGTATTGGCTTACCGTTCTCTAGGCTGGGAGGTACAATATCAAGGTGCCAGCATCTTGCCTTGGCATTTCTCCTGCATTGTAGCACCACAAGAGCATCATATGGCAACAGAGCAAAGAGTGAGAGACAGAGAAAAGGGGGCCAAACCCTCCCTTTTATAACAAACCCACTCCCACAATCGATGGCATTAGTTCATTAGTGAGGGCGAAGCTCTCATGGCCTAATTCATCTTTAAAAGTCCTACCTCTTAACACTGTGACAATAGCAGTTACATTTCAACATCAGTTTTGGAAGGGACAAACATTCAATCCATAACAAGTGGTCATGAAAGACACATACAGAAAAAGAGATTCTGAGATCATGTAGGTAGAGAAATGCTACAGGTTCTAACCGCTTTAGGAGAGTCACAATCTACATTGGCCCATTCAAGATTCCACAATGTTCTGCCATCATTAAAATATATTTAACTTTATCAGTAACTTTACTGAACTTGGAATATTTTGAATCTAAGTGACCTGAGAACACTTTTTCCACATAAGCCCTTCTCATTCTGCAGAATGCACTTTGGCAAACCCAGTGTCAGAGTCAATTTTACTAAGTCCAGAATAGATCCAGGTCCCAGCTGAGCCTGCTGTCTCTGCAGGTTATTCTAACAACTCACAGTTTTGCTTGGCACAGCAGGGTCTTCCTCAGGGCCCAGGACATAGCGTGGCATCACCCTGGGAGCACCACCCAGGGCTAGCAGAAGAAAATTTGAGCAGGCAACTTGGATGCTTATAAGTAGGAAACAGTTGTGGGGTTGAATAAGGCAGTGAAGAAGGGGAAGAGAATGGTCCCCAATCTTTGTTAGAACTAACCTCAAACTGAGGGTCAGAGCTAGAGTTTCTATCTGGAAATCTTACCTGGGAGGCAATATACTTTCACAATGGAGCTCCCAAACTCCAGGGCCCAAACTGGCCCATTGTAACTCTACACTTAAAATGGTTAAGAGGGTAAGTTTTATTTATTTGTTTGTTTGTTTGTTTGTTTGTTTGTTTATGAGATGGAATTTCACTCTTGTTGCCCAGGCTGCAGAGCAATGGCATGATCTTGGCTCACTGCAACCTCCGCCTACCCTGTTCAAACAATTCTCCTGCCTCAGCCTACTGAGTAGCTAGGATTACAGGCATGCGCCACTATGCCTGGCTGATTTTGTGTTTTTAGTAGAGATGGGGTTTCGCCATGTTGGCCAGGCTGGTCTCAAACTCCTGACCTCAAGTGATCCGTCCGCCTCAGCCTCCCCACGTGCTGGGATTACAGGTGCGAGCCACTGCGCCCGGTCAACAGGCCAAGTTTTATGTGTTTTTCACCATGATTGAAAGAGGTTGGGGTAGAGAGAGGGAGAAGAGCTAGATCTTTACCTTGCTTTCATATGGACTACAGTGTACATGACACCTTCCGAGTTGGGAGTGAACAGCTTTACCCAATGGGCTGCTTATTTTAATAGGGGAAGAGGATATGGGTGGACACTTAATGGCTTTAGAAAATCTTTGGATTTCATTCAAGATCTGGTAAGAAACTAGGGTTGCTCACGGGATGTGGGGTTGGGCCCTAAGTGATCCCCTTTTCAATGTAACATATTACAATTGGGGAACGTGTCCAAAACTGACCCCAAATTTTTTTGCAAAGCTGCTTCTCCTGTTTCCCACCCCGCCCCCCATTCACCTTCTCATCTAAATCAGAAACCTGAGCAACGGTGTGCTGATAAATGTGTAACAACCAGCAAAACAGAAAACAAAAAGTTTATCTATATGCATATAAATGTATTTAAAATTTTACTGATATAAATTTATGTTTGGCACACAATTTATAAATAATAATCAAACAGCAATAAGACAACAATGTGTATTGTAAATTCCATGTAGCCAATTGATTCTCACGGAAGACTTTTGTTGTTTTCTGCTGAACTTTTCTAACTCTAACCATTCTGTAGGGCAACTGGTAAATGAGTGGTTTCAACATGAATATTGGTGCTATTTTTGTTTACAATAATAAATGTGAAGGAAGGAGGATGTATATTGGAACTTTTCTCATTCATCAGTGATGTGAGCAACTTCTTAGCAGAATCAGATAATAGATTTTTGAACATTGAAAGAATATTTTTTCAATTTTTTGTGTAACATTGTGTGTTACATCACAATGTAATAGCTACAGACAAGAAACACTTTAAATTTTCATTTATACTATTAACATATTCTCCATCATTTTCTCAATTCTAAACCAGGAATTGACAAACTATGGCTGGTAGACATAATAATGTTAATACGTATTTTAAAATAATAATCATATTGAAAACAATTTACACAAATTAAAATTTCTACTGAGATTTGGAGTATGACTGAAGAAAAAAGTAAAAAGCAAAGGGTAGAAACAAAATAAATTTAAAAAAAGAAAAAACACATGACAATTTTATTGGAACACAACCACACTTATTTGTCTACATATTATCATTGGCTGCTTTTTGCTACAATGGCATGGTTGAATAGGCAACAGAATATGGCCCAGAAAGCCCCAGATATTAACTGTCTGTCCTTTATAGTACAAGTTTGCCGACTCCTGATCTAGAAAATCAACAAAACAACAAATTAAGCTCTGCTTTGTTGCATTTGCTGATTATCATGGTGTAAATATTCCCACTCTGGCAGATTTCAAGTTGTTACTGTGACATCACTGATGGTGGAGTTAGGAAGAGAGATGGAGAATCACACCACTGTACAGTGTTTCCACCAAACAGACACAGTAAATAAAAGTAACCCCTACAACTTGGATAATAGTAAAATAATTAGGAAGTGATGAGTTTTGAGAATTCATTACCTTTGTTTTAAATATAATTTTATTAAATTATATTCATACAATATAAATATAAAATATTTGTTTTTAATTAATTCTATTTTATTAGAGTGTATATAATTTAAATTTTTACCTCTCCAGTCCATGCTCCGCACCAGTGCTTCTCAAACTATACAGTGCGTCTGAATTCCCTGGGATTCTTCTTAAAATGCAGATCCTGATTCAGTAGTTCTGGGAGGGGCCCGAGAGTCTGCATTTCTAACAAGCTCCCATGTGATGCTGATGCCATTAGTCCTTGGACCACACTCTAAGTAGCAAGGCTAGACTGTTGCTAACCACCTTTTCAAAATGTGAATCTGACCAGTTACTCCCTTGTATCACACTGTTTATGGTTCCACAATATTTCATACTTCTGTGCTTTTTAAATATTTCCCCCACTGTTGGAGATCACTCTGCTCCCTCCTGTATCTGCCTGGGAAACATTTTTTTCTCTTTCAAAGCACAGCTGGGTGGCAGCCTCTTCCATGAAGCCTCTTCTGACATCCACAGCAAGAAATGAGCACCCGCCTCTTGTCAGCACATCCATCTCATGACCCTCTGCTGCACTTATCTGTTTATATGACTTTCTCCTTCATTACACTCTGCCAACCAAAATTCCCTAAGCCATATTCTGACCTCAACGCAAATGTCATTTTCTCAGAGTTTCCCTGACCTCTCCAAGAAGCCCTCCCACCCCTGCCTGTCATTCTCTATTACCCCATCCTGTCTGTTTCTTTCAGAATGCCCTTCACAACCCGTGATTATCTGATTTTGCTTTTTGGTAGAAGCCATCTTATTTAATGCAATTGAGACCGGTAGTTGGTAAGTCAGTTAAAAATTAGATGACAAAATTAGGGAATCATAACAAGCGATATACATTATGTATATTAACTATTTTTGTAAAAATATAAATAACTGCTCATTCTTTTTGCCTGTGTTTTAACCTATGTTTAGGCCATCATCCTGAATATGTTGATTGGAATTCAGCATCATCTGTCCTGCAGAAACTACAGCCATAAAGCATCATCTGCAATTTCTGGTTTCATTTTCTTTAAAGTGGAGCATGAACGTAAGGAGATGTGTAAAGCAAGATTTCAAAACTTGTTCTTATCATTTACAATTAGGTCGTACCCATGCCTAATTTAACAGCATTGTTTAAAAGCAATCCACTGTTATCAAATCTTCCGAGGCATGTAATTGAGCTGTTTTTTTTAAAAACAAATATTTCATTTTGCGGTAATTTTAGATTTACAGATAAATTGCAAAGATAGTACAGAGAGTCCCTGAACACCCTTCACCCAATCCTCCCAGTTATTAACATCTACATTACTCTGGTGTGTTTGTCAAAACTAAGAAACCAACAATGGCACATTATTATTAACTAGACTCTACACTTCATTAGTATTTTACCACCTTTTTTTTTCTTCTCTTTTTTATCTTTTTCTGAGATGGAATCTCACTCTGTGGCCAGGCTGGAGTGCAGTGGTGTGATCTCGGCTCACTGTAACTTCTGCCTCCCTGGTTCCAGTGATTCTCCTGCCTCAGCCTCCCGAGTAGCTGGGATTACAGGTACCCACCACCACGCTCAGCTAATTTTTGTATTTTTAGTAGAGATGGGGTTTCATCATGTTGACCGGGCTGGTCTCACAGTCCTGACCTCAGGTGATCTGCCTGCCTCGGCCTCCTAAAGTGCTGGGACCACAGGCGTGAGCCATTGCGCCCAGTCTTTGCCACCTCTGTCATTGTTGTCTGTCTGCCTCAGGATCCAATCCAAGGTTTCTCCCTGCATGTAGTTGTCATATCTGCCCAGTCTCCTCTGGTCTGTGACAGTTTCTCAGTCTTTCCTTGTTTTTTATGACCTTGACAGTCTTGAGACGTACTGGCCAGGTATCCGTAGACTGTCTCCAGTATAGGTTTATCTGAAATTTTTTCCGGATTAGACTGGAGTTATGGGCTTGGGGACAGAATACAATATAGGTGAAGTGCCCTTCTCAGCCAGCTAGTATCTACTTGCATTACTGTTGATAGGAACCTTCCTGTAATTTTTTATAAAAAATAATGTTCATCCTTTTATCACTCACCTTTTATTGGTTTACATACTATTTCATTGAATAATGCAATCAGAAATATAAATACAAATGCCATACACAGGA
Organism: Colobus angolensis palliatus; assembly: GCF_000951035.1. NCBI lineage: Eukaryota > Metazoa > Chordata > Mammalia > Primates > Cercopithecidae > Colobus > Colobus angolensis. The sequence goes on along the minus strand of NW_012116599.1, from coordinate 6,861,682 downwards.
CTGGGGACAAACACAACTGACTCTTGGTCAGTGTGAGTCTCACCTTGGTGAGAGGCTCCATAGGAGCATCCATCACTGGGTTTTATGATGGAATGGGAAGCACCGGCTACTTCAATACTATAAGTTCGTTAAGAAGTGAAATGAGGCCAGGCACGGTGGGTCACGCCTGTAATCCCACCAGTTTGGGAGGCTGAGGCAGGCGGATCACTTGAGGTCGGCGGATCACCTGAGGTCAGGAGTTCGAGAGCAGCCTGGCCAACATGATGAACCATTATCTCTACTAAAAATACAAAAATTGGCTAGATGTGGTGGCAGGCGCCTGCAATCCCAGCTACTTGGGAAGCTGAAGCAGGAGAATCACTTGAAGCCGGGAGGCGGAGGTTGCAGTGAGCCGAGATCGCGCTATTGCACTCCAGCCTGGTTGACAAGATCGAAACTCCATCTTTAAAAAAAAAAAAAAAAACGGCAAATGAGCATTAACCATTTATATTACAGATTTTACAGAGTGAGAGTTTGTTTATTTATTTATTTATTTTTGAGATGGAGTCTCGCTCTGTCTCCCAGGCTGGAGTACAATGGCACTATCTCGGCTCACAGCAACCTCTGCCTCCCAGGGTCAAGTGATTCTCATGCCTCAGCCTCCCAAGCAGCTGGGATTACAGGCGCCCGCCACCAAGTCCAGCTAAATTTTGTACTTTTAGTGGAGAGGGGGTTTTGTCATGTTGGCCAGGCTGGTCTTGAACTCCTGACCTCAGGTGATCTGCCCGCCTTGGCCTCCCAAAGTGCTGGGATTACAGGCATGAACCACTGCGCCTGGCCCACAAATTTTTAAAATATAATATTTTGCAAAATTTTTTGAGGAGATTTTTCTTCATGGGCGGGAATAATTGAGGCTTCCGAAAACATTAGTCCAGTAGAGGTTGGACTGAATATACCTTCCTTTCCTGGTAACACTCAGCAAATATAGATGTTCTTCATTGCAGCAAGGACTTTCAAATTGAACTAGAAATTAAGATAGTCTTTCTCAAAGAAAAGAAAAAAAAAAAGATACTGCAACGCATCAAGCACCAAGGCTTCCGAATGGTTTGGATGGCAAATGCTGAGAGAAGAGATGGGAGGAGAATAGTAGTTCCAGGATAACGTCACTCATTTCTTGCTAGGTATTTCATCAAGGTTAACTGCCTTAATGCTATTTGCTAATCTTAATTTTTTGGGGAAAAATCTTCGATGTCCCTATATTAGCATCTGTAGCTTACCCCCAGACTCTGACATAACAACCAGCTCACTCCTGTAGAGATCAAATCATTCATTTTCTAGGATATAAACATTTTACTGAGGCTGTTCTTAAGCATTTAAAAGTGAAAAAAATAATCCAAATAGGGAAGGCACAGAAGATTTTTAGCGCAGTGAAACTATTCTGTATGATACTGTAATCGTAGATACATGTCATTATACATTTGTCCAAATCTTTAGAATATACAACATCAAGAGTGAACCCTCATGTAAACTATGGACTTTGGGTGATAATGTGTCAATGTAGGTTCATTGTAAACAATATATCCTCTGGCGTGGGATTTTCATAGTGAGGCAGGCTGTGTACAGTGGCAAGGGGAATACAGAAACTCTCTTTACCCTTCTCAAAATTTTGCCATGAGGGAACTAAGCTATGAGGACACAAAGGCATAAGAACAATACAACAGACTTTGAGGACTCGGGAAAAGGTGGGAGGCAGGTAAGGGATAGAAGACTACACATTGGGTATGGTGTGTGCTGCTCGGGAGATGAGTGCACCAAAATCTCAGAAATCACCACTCAAGAACTTGTTCATGTACAAAAATAAATAAACGAAAAAAAAATTTCTGTGGACCTAAAACTGCTCTAAAATATAATAAAGTCCATTAAGAAAAAGAAAAAGAAACTTTAGTAATGCCTTTGCTAAAATTATTGCTTGGTTTAAAGGAATCTACCATGATGATTTTTTTTTTGTCCTAGAGAACTCCATGGTATCCCTTTCAATTTAGTATTTATTGTTCACTTCCACTCTTTCAAGCCAAATTCACCATACCTAGGAGGGAGTGGTGAGGGTTATGTATGTGGGAGTGGTGGTCACCAGACATACATGGGCCTCAGTTCTGGATTATCCAGGAACCTACATGTCTTAGTCCCTTTAGGCTTGTACAACAAAAATATCATCAATGGGGTGGCTTAAACAACAAACATGTATTTCACACAGTTCTGGAGGTTGGGAGGTCCAAGATCAAAGTGCTAGTAGGTTTGGCATCTGGTGAGGGCCCATTTCTGGTTCATAGATGACCTCTTTCTCCTCATGCCCTCATGGCAGAAAGAGAACAACAGAGCTCTCTGGAATCTCTTTTATAAGGCACTAATACCATTAATAAGGGTTAGGCCCTCGTGACCTAATCACCTCCCAAAGTCCCCACCTCTTTTTTTTTTTTTTGAGACGGAGTCTCGCTCTGTCGCCCAGGCTGGAGTGCAGTGGCCCGATCTCAGCTCACTGCAAGCTCCGCCTCCCGGGTTCACGCCATTCTCCTGCCTCAGCCTCCCCAGTAGCTGGGACTACAGGCGCCCGCCAACACGCCCGGCTAATTTTTTTGTATTTTAGTAGAGACGGGGTTTCACCGTGTTAGCCAGGATGGTCTCGATCTCCTGACCTTGTGATCCGCCCGTCTCGGCCTCCCAAAGTGCTGGGATTACAGGCTTGAGCCACCGCGCCCGGCCTCTTAATACCATCACCTTAGGGGTTAGGATGTCAACATATGGATTTGAGGAGGATGCAAACGTTCACTCACCATAGACATAGGCCCTTCACTGGCAGGAACCGAGTCGGATTTGCCTTGGCCCTCCCAGCACCTAAGGTGGTACTTGGCACACATTATTTGCTTCAAATGAGAAAAACAAATGGAGATTCAAGAGGGGAGGCATATTTATGGAGAAAAGATTTGAAGAAAAAAGAACAGAGAGATAGCAAAGCTTATATTTTTAGTATCCCTTCATCTGTTCCTTGGCAACTCCTATGTGAAGAGTGGCAGAGACAGAGTCAGGAAGCCTCACTCCAGGTTTAGAAAACATTGTCAGGGTGGCAGAAAAATCTAGTCCATTCCTTCCTGCTGACCCAACTCAGCCAGCAGTTCCTTGCTTGGGAACATGAGGTTCAGATGCTGACATTTTAAAACAGCCGTGGCTTAAATAACCTGAAGAATTTCAGTATCCAGAAATAAAGGGAAGAGAAAAACTGGGTATGAGACTGGGTAAGTCAGATACAGCCACAGAAATGCACGGGGGAAGACCACACGTGGAGGTGGGGTTTTGCCATGCGGAGCGATGAACACCGGTGAGTTCAGACTAATTTCGACCTTCACCTTTCCCCTTCACCGCGGCCATGGAGTCTCATCAGAGCAGGAGTCATTAACAGCGGTCCTATGGTGGGGTCCGACCCACAGGCAAAAAAAAAAAAAAAAAAAATCTGTGTTTTTATTTCAATTAGTCGCCAAGATTTAGAAATTAGGAAATTTCTCATCAAATCTGGATTTCCGGCTTCTTGTGAAAAAGCAGAAGATTTGGGAACAGCTGGCCTGTGTTTCCTCATAACCACAACGACCTAGGGGCGGTGGGGCAGAGGAAGGTGTTTTTTCTGCCTAACTGGCTTCTTCCTTAGCCCACGCTCCTGGACCTGCAGACACCGGTACTGGCAACCCCTGTGGCTCTGGGCACTACCTTGAAGAGGCCTTCAAGGGAATGAACCTGACGATGACGGCTGACTTCTGCAATATATTTCTGGGAGGGTAAAATTACACTAACTAGCCGTTCTGTTTAGTAGAAATCAAAGCTTCCTGGAGCTTCTCAATGATAAGCTCAAACAGTGAATGTCACAATACTCTAATTGTCATGGGTGATGTAAAGATACAAGGGTCAGTTATACATAAGACCAATTGTTCCTCTCTGCTCTGATCTGTTTGGCCTATTCTATATCATGTATGTATCTGGTCACATGTCCAAATGAAGGTACGTTGTATCCACATTCATGAATGATTATGAGTTTACCAAAACTCAAGTTATGAAAATGTTGCTGTGAGAAATGGTTTAAAAAATTGGCTGAATTATGAAATTTGTACTTATTTGAAATACCATTTCCTACTGACATTTCCCTTCCGGCTGCCTTGGCATTAATGTAAGAATTATTTATGACTCAGCATTTCCCCACAACAGCTGCCCACAGGACAGAGCATGAACTGAAGAAAAGAAAAGAACCATGCTGACTTTACTCTTTGAGCTCCAGCCCTCCTGGCTGAGGGGAGGCAGCCTGCTCCCAGGGGGTAGGGCAGGGAACAGGAGTCACTGGTGCTGACTGGGGTTCAAATCCTGACTCTGGGATGTGCCCGGTATATGACCTTGAAACAAACAATTGTCTGTATCAGGGATTGGCAAATAATTTCTTTTTATATTTTTCTTTCTTTTTTTGAGACAGGGTCTCACTCTGTAGCCCAGGCTGGAGTGCAGTGGCACGATCATGGCTCACTGGAGTCTCAGTCTCCTAGGCTCAAGTGATCCTCCTGCCTCAGTCCTCTAAGTAGCTGGGACTACAGACGCATGCCAGCATGGCTAATTTTTTTTGGAGGGGGGCGGGAATTTTTTGTAGAGATGGGGTTTCGCCATGTTGCTCAGGCTGATCTCAAACTCCTGGGCTCAAACGATCCACCAGCCTTGACCTCTGAAAGTGCTGGGATTACAGGTGAGCTACCATGCCTAACCTTGGCAAACAATGTCTATGAAGAGCCAGCTACTGAATATTTTTGGCCTTGCTCACCATGTAGCCTCAGTTGTAACTACTCAACTCTGCAACTGTTGTAGTGCAAAAATAGCCATTGGGCTGCTAGGGCTGCCATAACAAAGAACCACAGACTGGGTGCCGTAGGCAACATAAATGTATTTCCTCACAGTTCTGGAGGCTGGAAGTCCGAGAACGAGGTATTGGTAAGGTTGATTTCTCCTAAGGCTTCTCTCCTTGGCTTGCAGATGGTCATCTTCTCCCTGTGTCTTCACATGGCCTGCCTTCTGTGTGTGTCTGTCCTAATCTCCCCCTCTTTATCAGGATGAGCGCCCACCTTAATGACCACATTTTAACTTATTCACCTCTCTAAAGACCCTGTCTCTATCTCCAGATACAGTCACATTCTAAGGCACTGGAGTTAGGACTTCAGCATATTCGTTTGGGAGAGACACTATAGTTAATAATAATGTTGTATTGTGGCCAGGCACAGTGGCTCACGCCTATAATCCTAGTACTTTGGGAGGCTGAGACAGGAGGATTGCTTGAAGCCAGAAGTTCGAGACCAGCCTAGGCAACATATAGAGATTCCCGTCTCTACAAAAGATATAACATACATTTAAAAAGAAATTAGCCAGGTGTGGTGGCACATACCTGTAGTCCTGGCTACTCAGGACACTGAGACGGGAGGATCGCTAGAGGCCAGGAGTTTCAAGTGGCAGTGTGAGCCATGACTGTCACTGCACTCCAGCCTGGGCAACAGAGTGAAACCCTGTCTCTAATAATAATAACGTATTGTATGCTGGAAATTTGCTAAGAGAGCAGTTGTTAGGTACTTCTACCACACACAGAAAGGTAGCTATATGAGATGAGGAAATGTGTTCATTTGTTTGACGGTAGGAATCATTTCACTATAGGAACATTTATTCTTTTTTCTCCCTCTTTTGGCCTGATTAAAATTTTTAAAAAAGGAAATCATTTTCCTATGTCTGTGTATATCAAAACAACATGTTATATACCTTAAATATACACAATTAAAAAAATTGAGTGTCGAGGAGGAGGATAAAATTCAGCCCATCATATGTATGTAAGTGAATGAGTGTGGCTGGGTTCCAGTGAAATCTCCTTTACAAAAACAGGCCCTTGCAAAATAAATAAATAGGTCATAAATAAATAAATAGGCCTCCAGCCAGATTTGGTGTGTGGGTCCTGGTTTGCAGACCACTGGGTCATACCATGTCCATTCCCTCCCTTCCCACCCTTTCTCGTCGGCCTGTCATCAGACTCTTGCTCATATCATGCCACCTAAGGACCTTTCCCCAGGGTCACCTATGGCCTCTTTGTCACCTGTTCATCTCTGCGTCCCCTATCTCCGGCCCCCCCAGCAGTGTTGGCTCTGCACACGTGATTCCTTTGAGAACCTTTCTCCCCTGGGTCTCACGTGGCCACAACTCCTGCATTCCCTCCTGCCTCTCTGGCCTGCTCCTTCCCGGGCATCTTGGCTGGCAACTCCTCCCCTTCCCAGCCACTACCTGTTAGACTTCCTTAAAACTCAGTGCTGGACTCCCTTCTTTTCTTGCTGTATAATGTTTTCCAAGATGATCTCATCGACACCTACAATTTCAATTACCCTCTGTGAGCCAATGACTTCCAAATATACAGTTTCAGCCCATACCTCTCCTCTGAGCTCCTGCCCATGAATCCAGTCGCCTCCTTCCCGTTTCCTCTTGTCAGCGTCTGTAGCGTCTGTGTTGTGTGTCCTGGCTGTTTATGATTTGCTTTTCTTCGACAACTGTAATCTCCAGGGTAAGTTTAGTTCCATTCTAAAACCATTTCCTCAGGCCAGTCTTCCCTGAC
>NW_012116599.1:6851326-6854693 GCF_000951035.1 Colobus angolensis palliatus | reverse complement strand
CCTGACCTCGTGATCCGCCCGTCTCGGCCTCCCAAAGTGCTGGGATTACAGGCTTGAGCCACCGCGCCCGGCGCCAGACCCACTTTCACTTGCTCTCCAAGCACACTGAATATTTCTTCTGTATTCTTCAGAAATCCTGGTCTCTTACACCTCTTGGGTTCATTGTTCTCAGGTAGACAGTAGATCCAACAGGGCTAAGACTCCCGCCTTTCTCTTAGTATTGGAGCACGTAGCCCAGAGCCTGGCACATACGAGGGCCTCAGTAAATGCACATGGGATGATTGAAAAAGTTTAAGTAAACTAATCAAATCTTCTGAGATACTGAGAATTGTCGTTTGATTTTAGTTCAGAGTATTTTGTATTGGGCTGTGCTTGTTTGAGTTGTAACCCTCAAGAAGGTTTTCTCTGTATGTGTGTGTGTGTGTGTGTGTGTGTGTGTGTGTGTGTGTGTGTATATATGTATGTATATATTTGCCATCCCTTCTGTTTTCCTAAATTCTACCTAGGTAGAAAACTGAGATGGTTTTAAGAGTGAAACACGCTCTACCCTACATTTTTTTAGCTCTTGCATTTGACAAAAGGGATTGAGTTCTAGAGGGTAGACCTTCTAGAGGCAGTAAATGCTCAACTATTTACTAAGCGTGTGACCTTGAGGAAGTTACGTGACCTCCTTGTGACCTCCTTTCTTACTCCCTGGTTTCTTCATCTGTAGAATGATGTCACTAACACCTACCTGTGTCACATGTATAGTGTATGCACAGGGTCTGACACAGCGCCTGGCAATAGTAGAGGTCCCCTATTTGTTTAACAGATATTTTTTTTGTGTGCACTCAGAAATGGGACAGATACTGTTTTGGGCACTGAGGATACAGCAGTAAATGAATCAGACAGATCCTGTGCTCAGTGGGCTCACATTCTAGGGGATGGGGGAGGGAAGTGTTGGTGGGGGAAAAGACAGGAAAGATAAAGCCAGATAAGAGCATAAAGATGAAGGGGGTAGAAGTGATGGTGTGTTAGCTGTGGGGATCAGAGAAGACGCCCACAAGGTGAATAGGAGTAGGAGTCAAAGATATTCATTCCTCTATTCCTTTGCTCCTCTGCAGGGAGAAATCCTACTTCCCATGGTTACTAGGGAGAATGCCTCACTCCAACTCATTTCTGTCTGGGTGGGAGCAGTGCCAACAGAAATAAGAGGTGGGTTTCAAGGGGCACTGGCCTTGATAGGCATATGTCATTCCACCCGGGGAGTCCAATGCAAGGTCTTGCTGGATTCTTTATTCCCTATTAGTTGATATGCAAACTAGACTAGGCACTGAGAAATGCTTCTGTGTGGCCGGGAGCGGTGGCTCATGCCTGTAATCCCAGCACTTTGGGAGGCTGAGGCAGGCAGATCACTTGAAGTCAGGAGTTGGAGACCAGACTGGCCAACATGGTGAAACCCCATCTCTACTAAAAAAAGAAAACATTTGCTGGGTGTGATGGCACACACCTGTAATCCCAGCTGCTCAAGAGGATGAGGCATGAGGGTCTCTTGAACCCAGAAGGCAGATGTTGCAGTGAGCCGAGATGGTGCCACTGTGTGACAGCCTGGGTGACAGAGTAAGACTCTGTCTCAAAAAAAGAAAAAAAGAAAAAGATAAAAGAAATGCTTCTGTGTAATGGAACTTCTGCTTGGGGAGCAATAGGTAAAAATAAAACCCTAGGAAATCCCCAGGTCTCTCTCAATGGGTTTGAGGTGAGAGTTGGCAGGTTGGTTTCGCCTCTGCTTGCCTGTGGGCAGAAAACCAAATGAATCAAAAGGCAGCCAGAATGGAATAACTAGCACCTTAAGATGACACCAGGAAACTTTGAGGGTTACGCAGGCCCTCAGGATCTAAGGAGACAATATGACTAATTTGTGCCCTAGACTTAGCTGCCTGTCTTCCCACATTTGTGGCTTCTCCTGAAAGAGCAGGAATGGCTGTGTTGAGTTGTTGCCCTGCAAGGTTGGACTTGAATAAAATTCAAAACGCTCCACATCTTTGGGACTTAGTAATTTTTCTGAAGTAAGCTCCATACACTTTCTCCTGTATAGTCAGTGGGAGGGAATGAGGAAGAAATAGACATGTCTCCCTCCAAGAACCCAGACACATTGCATAGCATTAATAGACCCAGACAAAAGGATTCCCCTTCTTTCTCCAGAATTCCTCTTCAGCTGCACAGCTTGCAGCCAAGAGAAGGTGGGTCTCTGTTGTGGAGAAACATTTGGCTGCCTAGGGGTACCGAAAATTGTCAACCTATAAATAAAGCATTCAGTCAGAAATGGTTAAACTGAGCAAAGCAGCTGAGAAATTAGTAAGGGTGTAACTAGGTTAAGATTTAAAGAGCTGGCCAGGCACGGTGGCTCATACCTGTAATCCCAGCACTTTGGGAGGCCAAGGGGGGGGTGGATCACCTAAGGTCAGGAGTTCGAGACCAGCCTGCCCAACGTGGCGAATCCCCCTCTCTGCTAAAAATACAAAAATTAGCCAAGCATGGTGGCACATGCCTGTAATCCCAACAATTCGGGAGGCTGAGGCAGGAGAATCGCTTGAACCTGGGAAGCAGAGGTTGCAGTGAGCTGAGATTGTGCCACTGCACTCTAGCCTGAGTGACAGAGCAAGAGTCCATCTCAAAAAAAAAGAAAAAAAAAATTAGAGATCAAAGTAAGGTATGGTGACCTGTGCCTGTAGTGCCAGCTACTCTGGAGGCTGACATGGGAGGATGGTTTGAGCCCAAGAGTTTGAGACCAGCCTGGGCAATATAGCAAGACCCCATCTCTAAAACAAAATTAAATTTAAATTTTAAAATATTTATGGAGCTGAGGGTTTTTACAAGCATTTTACCAACTTACAGGTTCTTACAGTTTAGTAGCTCCAACACAGGCAGAGGGCAGATGCACAAGAATCGCTGCCTCTCACAACGCTGCGGCGAATTTCAACACTGGGTGCATCTGTTCCTGAGGCCAATCCCTTAGCAAGGAAATCATATACTTCTTTCAGATGCCTAAAAGTATCAAACACAAATATTTATGCATCCAGGTATTAAAATTCATCAAAGGACCTTTCGAATCGTTATAGCAGCTGCTGTTGTTCTGTTCTACTCTAAGTTTCAGGAGCATAATAAGTATGTCCTGCACCCAGCCAATTCCCTAGACAACCCAATGTACCCCCAGTAGCCAAATGTCTACTCTTGGGGTGTGACCAGTGAGATTCTCAACTAACTTTTCTCCTGTGTCTTAACACAAGACCTTCTATTCCTTCTTTTTTTTTTTTTTTTTTTTGAGATGGATCTCACTCTGTCACCCAGGCTGGAGTGCAGTGGCACGATCATGGCTCACTGGAGTCTC
>NW_012116599.1:6845969-6850817 GCF_000951035.1 Colobus angolensis palliatus | reverse complement strand
AGACAGAGTCTCACTCAGTCACCCAGGATGGAGTGCAATGGCACAATCTCAGCTCACTGCAACCTCCACCTCCAGGTTCCAGCAATTCTCCTGCCTCAGCCTCCCAAATTACAGGCATGTGCCACCACATCCGGCTCATTGCCTGGCTAATTTTGTATTTTTAATAGGGACAGGGTTTTGCCATGTTGGCCAGGCTTGTCTTAAACTTCTGACCTCAAGTCATCCTCCCACCTCATCCTCCCAATGTGCTGAGATTACAGGGGTGAGCCACCATGCCCGGTCACATTGAGTATATTTTAATGTATATTTAATATATTGATTTTCTGAACCAACCTAGATTTAGAAATTTTAAAAAGATGCTCTCAAAAGGCTTATGAAGACTGTCTCTGCTGATTTATACAGAGACAGTCTCTAGAAAGATGTAAACCCCTAGTACCCAAGGTTGCCTCTGTGGAGTGCAGCTGGGTGCCTGGGGAATGGAGGGGAAGAGAGTATGGAGTTTTTTTCCATTTGTATGAACCTTTATGACTTTTGTACTGTGTGTATGTATTACCTACTCAAAATTAAGGGTTTTTTGTTTTTTTTTTTTGAGATGGAGTCTTGCTCTGTTGCCCAGGCTGGAGTGCGGTGGCGTGATCTTGGCTCACTGCAACCTCCACCTTCCGGGTTAAAGGGATTCTCCTACCTCAGCCTCACAAGTAGCTGAGATTACAGGAGTGCACCACTACCATGCCCAGCTAAGTTTGTATTTTTAGTACAGACGGGGTTTCATGTTGGCCAGGCTGGTCTTGAACTCCTGACCTCTGGTTATCCACCTGCCTCGGCCTCCCAAAGTGCTGGGATTACAGGTTTGAACCACTGTGCCTGGCAAAAATAGGCAGTTTTTAAATGATATGTGAAGAAAAATCTGTAAATGTTTTTGTCATAACCCCCACCCCAACCCACCACCACCATTTTTTCCTGTAAAAATTTTTTCAAGGCCTGAGGAAAATGATGAATTAAACTTTTCCTGACAGGAAAGACAACATCTGAAAATTCTGCCTGACGGATAGAGAGAAGCATCCTGGCAAGAGACACGGAGCTGACGGACGAAGAGATGCACGCCTGACAGAATTGGGACTGTTCACCCAAAGTAAGCCAAAGCGAAAGGCCAAGCACCTTGAGAATCTCTTCCTTCTTACTGCCAACGGATTCACCTAATCAAAGCACCTTTTAGTCACTGCAACCAATTTCCATCCTCATCCAACACATGGTGGGGTCTTTTTGTCGCTTCTTCTGAGTTGACACACACAAAACCCAAGAGTCCCATTTTTGGCGAGGAACGTGTTGCTGTCAGGTTGCATTTTTTATCGCACATTGGTTCCCCATGTCCCAGTAATGACCCCCTGTAAAGGCCACTGGGCCAGAGAATTGCAAGATCGAGCGAGGCGACAGGAATTACAGGAAAGGATTAACGGCAGAACAGCCTGTTGCGACAGCGGAAAAACAGCCCGAGGACGGGGCGTGCTCCCATCTGACAGACGGAAGTGGGCTGGGGTTTATGTATTAGGTCACAGCAAGAAAGCTGTTTTTGCTGTGTTCTCTGACTTTCTGTAGAAGGTAAGCCTCAAGATGCCTGTGATACACCCCAGACTTTTGCAGGCTGCTCTGACTCAAGAGGGCAGAGCAGATGCTGACTAGTGCAGAGTCCTGTAGAGTTTGGAATCCATCATTCCCAGCAGGACGAAAGGACTTTCATGGGCGTTGCCAGCCACTGGGTACGTGTGTTGGTGGCGGGGAGTCATTTACTAAGCAGATGCAGCCTTTCTGTTCCTCCTTCCTCAAACTCCAATTTTAAAAATAGCTAGTCCAGGCACAGTGGCTCATGTCTGTAATCTCAGCACTTCGGGAGGCCAAAATGGGAGGATCCCTTGAGCTCAGGAATTTGAGACCAGCCTGGACAACATCACGAAATCCTGTGTCTACAAAAAATACAAAGATAAGTTGGGCGTGGTTGTGAGAACCCCCAGCTACTTGGGGGACTGAGGTGGAAGGATCACTTGAACCCAAGAGGCTGAGGCTGCAGTGAGCTGTGACTGCACCACTGCTCTCCAGCCTGGGCAACAAAGTGAGACCCTGTCTCGAAAAAAAAAAAAAAAAAGCTAATGGCCAAGTAGGCTTTAGAGTCCTAAAAAGCTGGCAATGAAAGGAAGCATGGTGCTATTGGCAGAGATTTGAAGTAGCAGTGGTCTCCCACAAAAGTGCTGTGATATACAGAGACTTTGAGGAGTCACAGTGTAACCTTGGCTAAAGAGATTAGGAAAGAGTCCATGGAAGAGAGGCTGAGCATTGTTCAATTTGTCGAGTAAACCCAAAAAGCAGTGCACTGAGATCAGGCCAAGTTAGAGATCTCTCTGTGGCAAACACTAAACACTTCTATCACTCCCTTACATTTGGTAGAAGATTGTTGGAATCACCACTCTCCACAAACAGTCAGAAAAACTGGAACCAGATGGTATCTCTAAAAAAATGTGGCCCACAGCCATGAATGTGTGACTTGCATTCTCTTTCAGAATAAGAATAGATGATGTAGACACTGCTGGTTTGGACTGGCTCAGAGAGAAAAGAAACAAATAGATGGGAGTACGTGCCAAGGGCCGCTGATGCTTCCAGAGGGCAGTGGCCTCGGTTGTCTTACTCAGAGCTGAATTCTTAGCCCCTACAAGACTCATGTCTGGCATGTAACAAGTGCACAGCCAGTTTTCCTCCAGTGAATGAGGGGCTTTCTCAGAACAAGGTTTTGTAATCAGAGACCAGGACAGCCACTGATTCTCTGCAGCCTTGAAGCCTGTCTTTTCTGAAGGTCCAGACAGAGGACAAGTCTTGATTATAATGATCATTAGCCTAGAGCACTGCCCAGTACTGAATCCAAGGATAAGAATCCCCTCCAAGGTCCTGCCAGGCTGTCTCCACGCTCTGACATCACATCCTGCCTCTTTGATTAGGTTTCAGAGTGAATTTTGCCCCTCCCAAACACACTTTGTTAATCTTTTTTAGGTCTGGGAATTCAGCCCCAAATTCCTGAAGGATGAATTCCTTTTCCTCAGCCGGGCTGACGTTTGGGCGCACATCGCCCTCTTGTGTCTGTGACACATTTGGCAAGGTAGTTTCCAGCAGTTGCTAACGCACACAGCAAAGTGAAGCCTTGTAACATCCCTTAAGCCTGCAGACCTCAGTACAAGGCAGATGGAGAACAAACACACCAATTTTCCCAGAATAGTCAACAACATCCAGAAGAATCCAGAACTTGTGAAGATGGTACTGATAACTACCCAACTCGGAGTTCTGAAAGTTAAAAAATGTATAAGCCACCATAAAATTCATATTCAAGAGCTCACAGAAAATGTTTGCCTTCTAAAAGAGCTGGACATTTTCCATAAACTGAAAGTTGTACTATTCTGTAGATACATGAAGATGTCCTCCTAGCATTTTCATATTCGACCTGTTGACTTTTGAATCACCTTTCATATCCTCTTCGATGTTGCCCATCCACACACCCACACCCACACCCACACCACACAAGCCGTGTGTGCAAAGCCCTGCAAGACCTGCAGGGTCTTCTGTTCTCAATGACAATTTCAGACTGCTCTGCTTGCTCCTACACCTTCTTATGAAGATACAAGAACTTTGGATCTCTGGCCCCCATCAGTCCTCACTCCTCCATCCCTGTAAACAGGTGCAAGGCGTGTTTCTGGCACACCAAACAGATTCCACCAAACACCTGAATCTGAAGCTTTCACAGTCACTGACCCAAGTGTGGCCTGGATGAGACTGGTGGCCCAAGCTTCTATTATGCTGGGATTTTGTTGTTGTTGTTGTTTGTTTGTTTGTTTGTTTGTTTGTTTTGAGATAGAGTCTTACTCTGTTACCCAGGCTGGAGGCCAGTGGCGCAATCTCGGCTTGCTGCAGCCTCTGCCTCCAGGGTTCAAGCAATTCTCCTGCCTCAGCCTCCCTAGTAGCTGGGACTACAGACACGTGCCACCACACCCCGCTAATTTTTGTACTTTTTGTAGAGACAGGGTTTCACCGTGTTGGCCAGGATGGTCTTGATCTCCTGACCTCGTGATCCGCCCGCCTTGGCCTCCCAAAGTGCTGGGATTTCAGGCATGAGCCACCATGCCCAGCCTTATACTTGTTTTTAAAGCAAAGGCACTAGAATAAAAGATACTTTCACATTGACACTATAAAAATCATCCTTTGAACACTTAGTTATGTATTGTTCTGGGTTAGGTAGTATAGATAAAGACATACTTTGCCCAGTAGGAAGGGACTCCCTTCATCTACGTACATTTTATGCCTCTATCTCTCATACAGGCGGACCTTACCTTCCGAAAACTGCCATCAGGGCCTCTGCAGGAGGCCCTGGCTGTGATAAATGTGCATCTGTAGAGTGCACAACCTGAACATCCTTACCAAGCAGCCCTGACCAGTATCTTCCTGCCTAAAGAGTGCTAATGCTCAGAGTATGCCTTTAAAACCCCATTTTGGCCATTTCTCAAGAAGTGAGACTTGTACTTCCCTACCTCCCCTTAAGGATCCCCAGTGCATTAGTGGTAAAGCGCTCCCTAAGGATTTTGTGTGCCTCTCCACCCTCTGTTCTTCTAGGTGATCCTGTTTTTAATGGGGCGTGATCCCCTACCTCAAAAGAGCAAAGCTCCACTGGCAAACCTCTAGACCACGTTAGTGATCAGCAAGTAAGGGGGACATTTCATTTGGTGTAGCATCACATTTCTGGCATCCCTTCATGCTTTTTATGTCTGACTCTGTCATCTCTGCTAAAAGAGGCCTCTCTTTTTATTTCCTTTTTTT
>NW_012116599.1:6841475-6844989 GCF_000951035.1 Colobus angolensis palliatus | reverse complement strand
CGGGAGGCAGAGCCTGCAGTGAGCCGAGATCGAGCCTGCAGTGAGCTGAGATCGTGCCACTGCACTCCAGCCTGGGCGACAGAGTGAGACTCCTTCTCACTGAACCTTTTCAACAGCATACTTATTTCTTTATTTATTTTGAGATGGAGTTTTGCTCTTGTCGTCCAGGCTGGAGTACAGTGGCATGGTCTCAGCTCACCGCAACCTTTGCCTCCCAGGTTCAAGTGATTCTCCTGCTTCATCCTCCCAAGTAGCTGGGATTACAGGTGCCCGCCTCCATGCCTGGTTAATTTTTGTAATTTTAGTAGAGATGGGATTTCACCATGTTGGCCAACCTGGTCTCGAACTCCTGACCTCAAGTGATTTGCCTGCCTCAGCCTCCCAAGTAGCTGGGATTACAGACGTGAGCCACCACGCCCGGCCGACCTGATTGAACCTTAAGTTACAACCTTGCTTCAACCCAAACAACCCAGCAACCAAGCTGCTCCTCCGACCACCTGGTCACTCAGACCAGAGCCTGGAGCAATTTTTGATTGTTCCCCTCCCCCACCTTCCTTATCCAATCAATTGTTAAATCCTTTCTAAATATATGTCAAATCCATCCCTTCTTTCTGAAACCACCTTTGCAAACTTAAGATTGAGACAGTGAAAGAGATCTAACTTAACCAGCTCCATCTTGCTTCCAACCTCCAAGCTGTCCTTGTTCATTCCTGGGCATAGGCTGAACTAACTTTGGAAGAAATTTAGTTTAGAGTTTATAGCTTCAACAAAGATGGTAACAGCCCTTTCCCAAAACAGACCTCCTTCTTGTCCGGGAACTAGACTGCCTTTGTAGGACTAACATTAGCCGCAAGATTAGAAATTATGGTTTAGGAGTCATAAAGCTGGTGGATCAGTGCTTGAAATATTTTGCAGACCTGCACTTGAAGGATCAGCTGGCACCATCCAGATCAATAAACTGGCTCATCTGATCTTGGACCCCCACCCAAGAACTGACTCAGCGCAAGAAGACAGCTTCGACTCTCTTGATTTCATCATAGAGTATGACCAGTCAGTACTCCGGGCTCACTGGCTTCTTCCCACCCACCAAGTTAGCCTTAAAAATTCTGCTTCCCGAATGCTAGGGGAGACTGGCTTGAGTAATAATAAAACTCTAATCTCCTGCTCAGCCGGCTTTGCGTGAATTACTCTTTATCTATTGCAATTCACCTGTCTTGATGAATTAGCTCTATCTAGGCAGTGGCCAAAGTAAACCCTGCGGGTGGTTTACATTTCCACCTCCATTGCTACATCTAGATCCAGCATATCACCCCTCTGCCTGTTACAGCAGCTTCCTCCCTCGCCTTCCTGTCTTCATATTCATCCTTTTCCAACCCCCTTCCACACTGCAGCAAAGGAAACCCCCACTCTCCCACTTAAAGCAGAGTCACTCAATCCAGGGGAAAGTCCAGAGTTACTTGCAAGTCCCACATTGCTGGGCAAGACCTGCCTCCCTCACTCCCAAAGCCTCCTTGTAAGCAATTCCCCCTTCTGTCCTCAGAGCCCACATACTCTGGCTTTCTTTCGATTCTTGGAATTCCAGGATGCCTTCCTTCCTCAGCACCACTGCACTTGTTCTAGGCTTTCCCTGGAATGTTCTTGTTCCCCTACGTTCACGGCCAGCTCCTATTCAGACTTCAACTCTTAGTCATATTCTCTGAGCCCACCTTCCCCACCCCACACACTAGGTCAAGACCTCTCTGCTATAAGCTTCTCCCTCACAATGACTCCGACCATCATAACCAGGATATAGGTTTTGTTCTTCATTACCACAGCTGCCTTCCAAGAAGGGTGAAATCTATACAGTTTTCGATTTTTTTTTTTTGAAACAGAATCTGGCTCTGTCGCCCAGGCTGGAGTGCAGTGGTGTGCTCTCTGCTCACTGCAACCTCTGCCTCCCAGGTTCAAGCGATTCTCGTGCCTCAGCCTCCCAAGCAGCTGGGACTACAGGTGTGTGCCACCACACCTGGCTAATTTTTGTATTTTTAGTAGAGATGGGGTTTCACCGTGTTGGCCAGACTGGTCTCAAACTCCTGACCTCAAGTAATACACCCGCCTCAGCCTACCAAAGTGCTGGGATTACAGGTGTTAGCCACTGTGCCTGGCCTGAAACCTATACAGTTGAAGGAACTTTTGGCTGCTCAACATCTTAAGGAGGCTCATTGTGAAAAGTTATGGGAAAACTAAAATGTTCTAGCAAATACAGCAGCAGGAAGACAACAACAGCAACAACAATACTGGAGTTCTTGGAGCAATCCCAGAATCAGGAGTGAAGTGGGGAGGTGGGCTGAGTGCCGAGGGATTGAAGGCTATAGAGAGGTCTCAAGTGAGGTGACTGGGAAGGACTTTGGAAGAACAGAGTTAACGTTTAAAATAGAGAGTTCGGGCTGGGCACGGTGGCTTGCGCCTATAATCGCAGCACTTCTGGAGGCTGAGGCAGGCGGATCACCTGAGGTCAGGAGTTTGAGACCAGCCTGGCCAACACGGCGAAGCCCCGTCTCTACTAAAAATATAAACATCATCTGGGTGTGGTGGTGCGTGCCTATAATCCCAGCTACTTGGGAGGCTGAGACAGGAGAATCGCTTACTTGAACTGGGAGGCAGAGGTTTCAATGAGCTGAGATCATGCCCCGGAGCTCCAGCCTGGGTGACAGAGTGAGACTCTGTCAATAATAATAATAATAATAATATTACTAGTAATAGTAATAAAATAGAGAGCTTTATTTACCCAGGACTCTGTAAAAGATCCACTTGTCTATATGAAAGACTTACTACTGGCTATGTCAACTCATTAAACTTGAGGCCATGAAGAATTTTTCTTCTAAGGAACACGAACATATTTGGCAAGAGAAACGTCTGTGGCAGCTGACAAGTTCGAGACAGAATCTGGAGTGGTGGGTCCACTCTATCTGACTGCCCCACCTGAAAGGGTCCACCACAGCAGATATGGGGGCAAAGTGGAGCACCCAACAAGAAGTGAGAGAAAGAGCGGGGGGGATGATGAGGAAGCGGCCAGGATGAAGGGGGAAGGCAGGCTGGGCTCCTGCCTGTGCTCCTCTTTCCTCAGAAAGAGCTGAACCCCAGGCTCAGAGCAAAAGCTGTGAGTAGAACCTTGGAAATTCCCCAAAGTCAATCATTAGCTGAAAATCCATACGATATTCCCAAAGAGGTGCAATTAAAAGATATTTATAGGCCAGGCGTGGTGGCTATTTATAGGCCAAACTTTCAGAGGCCAAGGCGGGTGGATCACCTGAAGTCAGGAGTTCCAGACCAGCCTGGCCAACGTGGTGAAATCCCATCTCTACTAAAAACATAAAAAAATTAGCCAGGTGTGGTGGCAGGTGCCTGTAATCCCAGCTACTTGGAGGTTGAGGCAGGAGAATCACTTAAGCTCCGGAGGCAGAAGTTGCACTGAGCCGAGATCATGCCACTGCACTCCAGTCGGGGAGACAGAGCAGGACTCCATCTCAAAAAA
>NW_012116599.1:6828299-6840720 GCF_000951035.1 Colobus angolensis palliatus | reverse complement strand
CTTTAATAACATCAAAACCATTCTGAGCTCAGGAACAGGTAGAAGACAGATTGACCTGTGGGCTGCAGTTCACTGACCCCTGCTTTAGAATACAGAGAAATAGTGATATTAAGATGAGCTCACACTTTTTGAGTTCTTGTTATATGCCATGCTCTTAATTTCTGTGCCTACCAAAAATTTATAATACTCTCTCTACAGAAATGTATAATAGCAGGCCTTGAAAGATAATCCTGTGGGTCTCTTAGGACCACCATAAGTGTACGTGAAAGTTCCATTTGCGGACCACCATTGAAAAAAGGCTCCTGAGAACACACAAGGAGGAACGCAAAATTCACTCTTCTGACGGTGGGTCTATTATGCTTTGTCTATCATTGAGATTCACTTGTAAATATTTTTATTGCCTGTAGAAGTCAGAACAAACTCTCCTAGACCTGGGGGTTGAGAGGACATGATCTTTGTTGTGTTTCTAATATGGGCCAGGCCCTGTTCTGAGGGCAGAGAGCAAAGCTGTGAGTGCAGCGACTGCAGGTGTTGGTTCAAGAGCGCATGTGTGAGTGCAGGAACCACCGTTGTTGGTTCAGGAGTGCGTCGGTGAATTCAGAGACCGGAGCCGTTGGGCCAGGAATGCATCTGTGAAAGCAGGGACCACAGCTGTTGGTACGCGGGTGCTTCTATGTGTGTGACGTCTACAAATGTGAGTGCAGGGACCACCGTTGTGAGTGCAGAGTCTACAGCTGTGAGAGCAGGGACTACAGATGTGAGGGGTTTGCTATCACTGCAATTATATATAGTAAGATAAAACAGAAAATAAGCAAGTGAATACATACGCTTATTTCAGGTACTAACAAATGGTCAGAGATGATACAGTCTTAGTGAGTATCTAGACAAGGGGAAGGAGGATGGGATTGAAGACCTCTGGAAAGAATGGATATGATGATAAGGGAAGAGCCTCTGGAAGGTGTGTGGCAAGAGCACTGAGGTGAAAAGAACAGTTTTGTGTATTGGTCTATTCCCCCCATCCCCTTCCACCTCTCCCCTGCACCAGGAGCTAGAATTCTACCCCAGGGCCGAGAATCCTGGAATCTGAGTTTCTGACACCCCAGTGCCCTGGAGGCAGGGCACATTCTGCTCCTGAGACGTGAAGGTGTCTTAGGCAAGCAGGTACAGTGCAGATGAGTGTGTGGGCTTTGGCAAAGGCATGACTTGGCGTTTCCTGTGCTGGCCGTGTGGTTTCTCTGCTCATCGGCAGAAAGTTCCTCCACTTTCCTGGTGCTCCTGATTCCCTGGTGAAGCTGACAGCAACCATCGGTTCCAATCCCTTCATGTGTTTACATCACAGTCTCCAAATTAAATTCTTTTCTTCAAACACAGTTTCTAGAGGGGCATTTTTTTTTTTCCATTTCAATCCTGACTGATACAACAAGTACAAAGTCCTAAAGTGGGAATACTTTTTTTTTTTTTTTTGAGACAGCATCTTCTGTCTCACAGGCTGGAATGCAGAGGCACAATCATAGCTCACTGCGGCCTCCAATTCCTGGGCTCAAGTGATCCTCCCATCTCAGCCTCCCAAGTAGTTGGGACTATTGGTGACTGTAGCCACCATGCCTGGCTAATATTTTTTATTTTTGTAAAGACAAGGTCTCACTATGTTGCCCAGGCTGGTCTCAAACTCCTGGCTTCAAGTAATCCTTCCACCCTGGCCTCCCAAAGAGCTGGGATTACAGGTGTGAACCCCCCACTGCTGGCATGCCATACATTTATTGGAGCATGAGAAGGCTGGCCATGCTGGAGCAGGAAGAAAATGGTGAGGGAGTGGGAAAATTGAAACCAGAGGTCAACAAAAGCCACAACTCCACCCATGGCTGATGAAGGGCCACATAAGTCATCCTAAGGGGTTTGGATTTTCTTCTGGAGGTTCTGGAAATGCACCGGGGGCTGAAGGTGGGGGAGGGAATTGAACAGGAAAGGAGAGAAATGAGCAAGACTGGAAAGATGAAGCAGAACTAAGGAAGTATAAGTAATTTATAATAAGGCCGGGGGTGGTGGCTCACGCCTGTAATCCCAGCACTTTGAGAGGCCGAGGCATGTGGATCACTTGAGGTCAGAAGTTCAAGACCAGCCTGGCCAACATGGTGAAACTCCATTTCTACTAAAAGTACAAAAATTAGCTGGACATGGTGGTACACACCTGTAATCCAGCTACTTGGGAGACTGAGGCAGGAGAGTCACTTGAACCCAGGAGGTAGAGGTTGCAGTGAGTCGAGAGCGCACCACTGCACTCCAGACTGGGTGACAGAGCAAGACTCCGTCTCAAAATAATAATAATACATAATAATAAAAATAATAAAG
The DNA here is from genome assembly GCF_000951035.1 of Colobus angolensis palliatus. Taxonomy (NCBI): domain Eukaryota; kingdom Metazoa; phylum Chordata; class Mammalia; order Primates; family Cercopithecidae; genus Colobus; species Colobus angolensis. Next base: position 6,838,371 of record NW_012116599.1, on the reverse strand, counting down.
CTTACAATAACATGTTCTGGAAAAAAAATAATGGCTAAAAGGTGACTTGATAACCATCAGCCAGCACTTGGAGGGCTATTTCATTTCTTATGTTTACTAGATGTTTTCTATCAAATCTGAAGATAAAGGAGGACCAGCTTCAACCTATAGAAGCATTCAGCTTAGTTACGTAGAAAAAAAACATTCCTTACTGCAGAAAGAGGTTCAATAATTCCTTCTCTTGAGACCCTGTCACCCAGCCTGGAGTGCAGTAGTACAATCATGGCTCACTGAAGCTTTGAGTTCCCGGGCTCAAGCAATCCTCCCACCTCACTTTTGTGAGTAGCTGGGACTCCAGAAGCCCTTCGCCACACCCAGCTAATTTTTTAATCTTTTGTAAAGACAGGGTCTCGCTCTGTCGCCCAGGCTGTTGAACTCCTGCCTTCAAGCAATCCTTTTGCTTCAGTTCTTGAGAATTTAAGGATAAGACAGACAACCGTTGAGTGTTCCTAGCATTTGGATACACATGATTATGGATAATTCGGTCTCATTTCTATATTCACTGTATGATAAATTGACCTCGATTATAATGCTATATGTTGATTACCCTCTATGTGTTCAGAAAGTCTAGTTTCCTCAAAACACACACAGAATATGCAGTCTTCATGTTAAGAAAACATAAAGTTTGGAAATGATATAACTTTATCATAAGTACACTACGAACTGCATTAACAATGATGAGGTTATTCATCTATTTCCAGTAATAGAGTATTAAACAATCATTTACTGAACATGTGATATACCTGTGGCAGGAATGTGGGCAATGAAATCCATAGGCAGGAAATGATAAAGGGAACCAGGCAGCCACAACAGGCTGTAACAGCAACCCCGCCCACTGACTCAGGTACTAAGCTGGCCAAGGCCAGGTATCAGCCTCAAGATAATCACAGTGATGTCATAGAAGAAGCAGGATATGGGACATGATCTCCAGTGCCCCTCATCTGTCAGCTGTGGGTCTAATATGGTTTGGGTCTGTGTCCCCAAATTTCCTGCTGAATTGTAATCCCTAATTTTGGAGGTGGGGCCTGGTAGGAGGTGATTGGCTCATGGGAGCGGTTTCTCATGAATGGTTTAGTGCCATCCCACTAGTGCTGTTCTTGTGACAGAGTTCCAGGAGACCTGGCTGTTTAAAAGTCTCTCTTCCTCCTTCTCTGGCCACCTAAGATGAGCCTACTTACCCTTTGCCTTCTGCCGTAATTGTAAGTTTCCTGAGGACTCCCCAGAAGCCAAGCAGATGCCAGAATCACACTTTCTGTACAACCTGCAGAACTGTGAGAAAATTAAACCTCTTTTCTTTGTAAATTACCCAGTGTCTGGTATTTTTGTTTTTTCCTCTATTTTTTAAAATTTTATTTTATTTTATTTTATTTTGAGATGGTATCTCACTCTGTCACCTAGGCTGGAGTGCAGTGGCACAATCTTGGCTCACTGCAACCTCGTCCTCCTAGGTTCAAGTGATTCTCCTGCATCAGCCTCCCAAGTAGCTGGGATTACAGGTGCACGCCACCACACCCAGCTAATTTTTGTATTTTTAGTAGAGTCAGGGTTTCACCATTTTGGCCAGCTGATCTGGAGCTCCTGATCTCAGGTGATCCTCCCACCTCGGCCTCCCAAAGTACTAGTGCTGGGATTATAGGCATAAGCCACCACACCTGGCTTTTTTTTTTTTTTTTTTTATAATAGGCAAGGAAGGCAGGCATTTCTTTGCAGCAGTGTGAGAATGGAATAATACATGGTCTCTCACCTGGAGTTGTGAAGGGTGGAACCTGAGGAAGAGATAGAGGATGTTTGCCTTTGGAGTGGAAGCCTGCAATCAAACTCAAAACTGGACCTCAGGTCCTGTGACCCAATAGAGTAAGAGGCCAAGGTACAGGAGAGAGGGCTGAGAAACAAAAAGTAGAACAAGCAAAATAGAAAGTGGGCTGGCACAATGCTACAGGTATAGGCAATGGAATGCCCTCTCTGGCTTCATGCAGGGGATAGACAGAGCCCGCTCCCTGGGGTCACCAAGACCTGGCCTAAAATCTCAGCTCTAAGTCACTGCTTGGGAAGCCTTGAGAAAAGCATTCAAACTCTTTGAGTCTCAGTATCTTCATTTTCAAGAAGGAATACTGGAAGTCTTCATTATCCAGGGATCATTGGTACAGGTTTAAAAAAAAGAAAAACTTGAAGTGACTCTGAAGAGGAACTACAGTTTGAGATCAAACAATTTAGGAGTGTTTGGTTACAATCCTAGCTTTAAAAATGAAACTCACAATTATAAATAAAAATTATTTTGTTTCATAGTTGAGAAAAACATAGGTTATAATTACAACAATGTGCTGATTTTTAGAACAAAGAATGACTCAGATTTATTTGCAGGGCACTGGCATATTTTTCCTGACAGCATTCTCATGCTGGAGGGCTTCATCCATTTTCCTAAGGGTCTCTCCTAATGCTTTCACATGCAAAGAATTCTCTTTCCATGATGTGGCATCCTGGTGTCAATACATTTCATACAAGAACAGACAGGGAATGAACAAATATAATTGTTTTCCATTTTAATTTACTTTAACTTTACATAGGTTTTTAAAAATTACAGAAATCATTTTTATTCCTGGCAATATGGTAGACTAGATATCTTAAAAAGCCTTCCCTCCCCACAAAACATTTAGGAATTCGAGATAAAATAGAACAAACACCCCTTTAAGTGCAGAGCTGGCTCAGAATAAAGGCGGCTCCTAGAAGAAATGGATAAGGGCCATAAACTAGATGCTGCAGCTGCCTTGGGCCGGGCAAGGGCAGAGCTGCAGCAGAGACATCTGCAGAAAGTGCCAAGCTGCAAAAGCCCCCGAGCTTCAAGGAGGGCTTGGAAAAAAATCCACCATGACAAAATGAGATATTCAGTATCTGCTGCAGCTTATGGTGGTGGGGATATGGTAAATAAGTGCGAGATTTGCAGAAGAATGGTTTGGTGTGTATCTTTTCAGATACACACACACACAGTCATATATGTTTATATGGTTCTACAACAGTTTTCCTCTTCCTTTGTCTTTGAGATCTTTTGCACTATATGCATTTGTCTCATTTTTAAAAAATTTGTATAACAACATATATTATGGGCATGATTTCATTTGAAATTACAAAAAAAAAACGCTTTATACTTTCAATTTTCCTTACTTTTCTGACATTTATGGGTGATTTTCTGCAATGAGCATGGAAGCTTCAAGGGGGAGAGATTTGTGCTGAGTTTTTTCACTGAGCTATCCCATATGCTTAGAAAAGTGCTTATCATCTGGGCATGGTGGCTCATGCCTGTGATCCCAGCACTTTGGGAGGCCGAGGTGGGTGGATCATTTGAGGTCAGTAGTTCAAGAGCAGCCTGGTCAACATGGTGAAACCCCGTCTCTACTACAAATACAAAAATTAGCCAGGCATGGTGGCATGTGCCTGGAGTCCCAGCTACTCTCCTCGGGAGGCTGAGGCAGGAGAACTGCTTGAACCTAGGAAGCAGAGGTTGCAGTAAGCCGAGATCACACCACTGCACTCCAGCATGGGCAACAGAGTGAGACTGTCTCCAAAAAAAGAAAGGAAAGTGCTTATCACATAGTAGACTCTCAGTGAATATTTGCTGAATGAATTGAATGAATAAGCTACACTTGAATCCATCCCCCCGATGACTTGTAAGTTTGTATGACTCTAAACAACACAGCAAACACTGTCAGGCACTGCCACATGCACAAAACTGCAGTCAAACGTCCAAGTCTACACAATGGTGGCCGCTAGATGAAGAGCTGTATGGAAAATAACTTCTGCTGAGAAACAAGTGAGACAATTTGCTACACCGCTCATGGTGATTTATTGCAGATACGTAATACATGACTATTGGAATTGCTACTCAGATGTCTTCCAGGAAGTTTTAAGATTGCTCTGCTGCCGAGAGGGCCTGGGACTCCAAAACAGCCCCACATTCCCTGTCCTTTTGCTATCGCCCTAATTCATGTTCTTCCCACAGAAGCATATTCCTTTTTCCTGTGGGATAAAGAAGGTAGGGAGGCCAGGAGCAGTGGCTCACGCCTGTAATCCCAGAACTTTGGGAGGCAGAGGCAGGTGGATCACTTGAGGTCAGGAGTTTGAGACCAGCTTGGCCAACAGGGTGAAACCCCATCTCTACTAAAAATTCAAAAATTAGCTGGGCCTGGTGGCGGGTGCCTGTAATCCCACCTACTCGGGAGGCTGAGGCAGGAGACTCGCTTGAACACAGGAGGTGGAGGTTGCAGTGAGCCAAGATCGTGCCACTGCATTCCAACCTGGGCGCAGAGAGGCTCCGTCTCAAAAAAAAAAAAAAAAAAGAGAGAAAGTAAGCTCTTGGCTACTTCCCTTTTACTGCTTGAAGTTGAGCCTATGGGCAGAGCTGAGCATTTTGAAGAGATGGGAAATAATAAATGCCAAGATTCATGTGAAATTCAGATGGAAGTCAGCATCCCATAAATTTAAATAAATGTTTATTTTCAGTCAGGCAATGAAATGTGGAGTGTGGCATCAGATCAAAAGAATGACCACATAACGGAGACACAAGACCTCAAGGAGCTTTCGTTTGTTTGTTTTTTGTAAGCCATGAAGTGAGAGGGACCTGCACAAGCCAAATACCCCGAGGAGGCTGCTTTGCACCCGCTGTGCATTTTCCTAATTCACCATGACTCCCCTTCCAATTTCACATTCAAGAACATTTCCCCAACAGTGTCCTACCTATAGCATCCCACGAACAATAAGAAGGAATGACCAGATACCTCATTTTAAAGAATGTGTTCTCTTTTATCTTAATATTGTTCTTCCTCAGGTGATTTGGGGAAGGAAAATAATCAGTTCCCCACACCACAAAACCGCCCCCCCCCCTTTTTTTAAGACAGTTTTGCTCTGTCGCCCAGGCTGGAGTGCAGTGGCATCATCATCCGGACTCACTGGAACCCCCAGCTCACTGGAACCCCCGCCTCCCGAGTTCAAGCGATTCTCATGCCTCAGCCTCCCAAGTAGCTGGGATTACAGGCGCCTGCCGTCACGCCCAGCTAAGTTTTATATTGTTAGTACAGACGGGGTTTCACCATGTTGGCCAGCCTGGTCTCGAACTCCTGGCCTCAAGAGATCCACCCCGCTCGGCCTCCCAAAGTTCTGAGATTGTAGGCTTGAAACACCACCCCTGGCCTGTTTCCTTTTTCTAAGTGCAGTGGCACCTCCTTACAAAAGTTAGATTTGAAATGGTCCTACCCGAACCCTACCGCCTATCCAATGACTGAAGGGAAATAGCATCTCGGGGTTTCCCTCCTAGAAGGTGTGGTTTTTGAGCATCGTAACTGACTTCCCTGCAGGAAGAACAGTTCCCCTGCTCCTTGGGCTGTTGGGATTTCCTGTCCCCTGCCTAAGCCTTCAGTGATGCCAGTCCCCCAACACAAACATCTGAAAGCAGCTTTTGAGCCGCCTTCCTAACTGGCTTCGTCTATCACAGGGCTCCTCCCTCCCCACTGTGCTCCGATGCCCTCCAGTTTTGTTAGAACGTAAGCACAGGCCTGTCATTTGCAGGACTGAGGTTTGAGTACAAAGGGAAGCCTACAGACGATATGTTCAAATATGTAAAGGTGATAGATCATGTTAACGACTTTTAAATTAAATGTACTCTATCCTTGCGCCTCGTCAAATACAACTTTATAACAACTAAATGAAAAACAATGTGTAGGCCGGGCATGGTGGTTCATGCCTGTAATCCTGTCACAGGCACTCGAACCAGAGCGACTCCATTTTGAGTGAAGGCTGGAGAATGAGGCTGGGACTTGCTGGGCTGCATTCCCAGAAAGTTAGGCATTCCGGGCCTCTAGATGTTTACCATTAAGGGAACAAATTAGTAACCTTTACTCAACAGACTCAGACTTGGGAGTGTCCAGATATTCCAATATCTGGAGAACAAAGGCATTCCTAATTTTGCTTTAAAGATGATATTATAGATTCTTGCAAAATGTAGTAATCAAGAAAATCAGTTCTTTATCACAAACCCTTAGAGCAGAGCACATCTCCCCATATACATGAGTATTGTACCTAGGGTGGACGCGTTCCTCCTCTTACTTTCAGGAACATTCCACTCTGTCTATGGGAGTAGCTGTTCCTTCACCACTTTACTCTCCTAATACACTTGTTTTTACATTGCATTGCGGACTCGTCCTGAATTCTTTCTTGTGGGAGATCCAAGAACCTTCTCTTAGGGTCTGGATCGGGACCCCTTTCCTGTAACAATCCCAGCACTTTGGGGGGCCAAGGTAGGTGGATCACTTGAGGTCAGGAGCTGGAGACCAGCCTGGCCAACGTGGCAAAAAACCATCTCTACTAAAAATACGAAAGTTAGCCAGGCGTGGTGGTGGGCGCCTGTAATCCCAGCTACTCAGGAGGCTGAGACAAGAGAATCGTTTGAACTCAGAAGGTGGAGGTTGCAGTGAGCCGAGATGGTGCCATTGCACTCCAACCTGGGTGACAGAGCAAGACTCCGTCTCAAAAAAAAAAAGGAATGAAAAGAAAAAGAAAAGCAGTGTGTAAATCTGTGATTTTGGGCAAAATATCAAAGAAGCTGAATTTAATCACTATTGTATTATGGCTAGATGTTCTGCTAATGGAGCAGGATGTTCAGATGAGTAATAAAATAGAAATATCCGTAATTCATAAATCGTTTGTTTCAGAATATTTTTCTTACCTTCATTTCAGCAAAATTCTTAAATATTTATAAAGAATTTAAAATAATCTGTATTCTATGGACAGTTATTTAAAAGATTAAAAACAAAATGTAACAGTATTCTAACTATAAAATTTAAATGTATTCCATCCCTGTTTGAGACATCAGCGTATACAGATAACGTTCACTGAGTGTTTAGCATGTGGTAGGCACATGCTAAAGTGTTTTCCTTGCATTAGTGTATCTAATCTTCATAATTATGAAACAGGTGCCATTGTTATCTCCATCTTATAGATGAGGCAACTGAGGTTCAGGGATAAAGTCATAAAATTGCCTGTGGTCACCTCCCAAAAAATCTGAATATATTTTTATTAAGAGAACAAAATAAAGGAAGTTAAAAGTAACAAAATTAAAAGTATTTTTCACATCCTTAAGAGTTAACTTTCTTTAAAAAGTCTCCAAAATTTTTAAAAATTCTTGAAATTTAAAGACATAATTAAAAAGTAAAATTCAAATTATAAAAAGTGAACATCCAAATTTTAAATAAAGTTATTTAAAGGGAATTGCAATATTTATTGACTCTTTAAACATGTAAGTGCATTTAAGAAAGTATATTATGAAAGTAAAATTATTCACGTCTAGTGTTTCATGTCCATTTATTGCCAACGTAAAGAATCAGCCTATTTCATGCATGCTATATTTAGACCTACATGTAAACAAACCTAAGAAAAATACGAATTGTTTCATGGTGCAAACATTGCTCAGTGACGGCGTGCGATTTTTGTAAACATCACACTAGCACGTCAGTACCTCCAATGGGGCAGAACACCAAGAGCAAGAAACTGGATTCTTGCCACTACTTACTGGAAATATTTTGTTACACAAGAATATTGTTTAGTCATGCTGAGAAGATGGATTTGACAAGTTAACCCATCTTTTCTCTTACTTAGGTGTTTTCCAACAAACTCTTGTCACACTTTGAAGGAATCAATCCACAAACCTCTATGGCACGGAGAAGCTGGCAGCCCCTGTTTTGAGGACATGGGGCAAGAGACATGAAGAAGCAGGTCCCTGAGTGGTACGAGTCCCAACTGCACATATTTAGGCTTCTGGGCTAAGCTCTGGGTCCTAAGTGGCGGGGCTGGGTCAGGGCTTGCATTTTTTACACAGATTTATTTTTCTGTACTCTTATGATATGTGGGATCCTAAAGTGCAGGGCCCAGGACTGGGCCTAGATCTTCCTTAGATCTGAGGTTGGTACTGGGTGCATGGAAAACTCCTGTGATGATGATGATTATTATATTTGAGACAAAGTCTCACTCTGTCGCCTAGGCTGGAGTGCAGTGGTGCGATCTCGGCTCACTGCAGCCTCGGCCTCCTGGGTTCAAGCGGTTCTCCTGGAGCTGGGACTACAAGTACACGCCACTACACCCAGCTAATTTTTTGTATTTTTAGTAGAGACAGGGTTTCACCATGTTAGCCAGGATGGTCTCGATCTCCTGACCTCATGATCCACCCACCTCAGCCTCCCAAAGTGTTGGGATAACAGGCATGAGCCACCGTGTCTGGCCACTCCTGTGACTGTTGAAGTATCACCGCCCGTGGAGACCTCCTCTGTGAAGGAGGGCTGACAGCTCTAAGATAGGGCTCAACGCATGACATTGAAACTACTTGTTCCTCCTACTTGATTTTACTTGATGACCCTATCTGAAATTCCTGATGCTTTTACTCAAATGCAGTCTCCTTGAGGACCTCCAGCTTACAAACAAGATTTACCTGTATTTCACTCTCTGTCATATTTCAAAGGTAATACATGCTTAATTCAAAAGTGTGATGTTGAATAGGTTTTTCTGACTCCTCCTGCCATCCTGTTTATGTGCCGCAATGGAAAGCCGCTATGCTACAGGGAGGGGCGGTGGTTCACATGACTGTGGGATGCACAGGCCCAAGGGCGGGCCGGTCTTGGCACACTCATTCATGCATGGAGATTCTCACAGGGCTTGCAGTGCACCGACTGTTTCAGGTCTCATCCCTGTGACCCAAAGTCTTCAATTCTGAAGATCCTTTGCCAATTTTTAAGCTGACTCTCACTCTACCTCTTCTTTGCAAAATCTGAGGATTAACCAGGGACAACAGGGAGCCTAAAGCAGGAAGGGAAACGCCCCACAGACCCTTCTCCTTGAATCTGGCAAATGGGGGATTTTGGAAATGTTGTTTTGGGGCCTCTAATGGGTAGAGACATCCGCTTCGGAAGGTATTTCTTTGCACCATCTCTTAAAGGGTAAGCAATCACATTGAATAAACATGGGAAAGGGTAAAGGTTGCAATTCTAATAATGATTACAATTCATGTCAAGGCTTCAGAGCTGGACTTTTATTGGTTGTGCAGGAAGTAAATATGATAGCAAAGTATCTCATATTCTTATAGGTCCATTGTAAATGTCTTTAAAGCAAATGAAATCAGAACAAAAATAAGCTATTTATGAGGTCAAAAGTTCCTCAGAAAGAAGTAAAGCACAGGTGTTATAAAATTCTCCCGAGGGAACTGAGATAAACAGCAAGGAAGTAGCCATGTGCTTGGGTCAAGTCCAAGCCAGAGATGGTATATAAAGGCTTCCCCGGCAGAAGGAGGCATCAGACTCCCCTCAAGTCTCTTGAGTCCTCCCTCCTCACTTCACTGGAGTCCTCTCTACTGACACCATGGGTTGCTGTGGTTGTGGTGGCTGCGGTAGTGGCTGTGGTGGCTGTGGCAGCTGCACCACCTGCAGGTGCTACCGGGTGGGCTGCTGCTCCAGCTGCTGGCCCCGCTGCTGCGGCTGCTGTGGGGGCTGCTGTAGCACGCCCGTGATCTGCTGCCACCGCTCCTGCAGCTCGTGTGGCTGTGGCTGTGGGAAGGGCTGTTGCCAGCAGAAGGGCTGTTGCCAGAAGCAATGCTGCTGCTAGGGGGGCCCCCAGCCTCTGGGCAGGTGCTCATTCCTGTGCTTGGATTTGTAGACTTTATGTGCTTTCATCTCCTCTAGTTCACCTAAATACTGAGTTGTGTTGGCCGGGCCCGGTGGCTTACACCTGTAATCCCAGCACTTTGACAGGCCGAAGCGGGTGGATCGCTTGAAGTCAGAAGTTCAAGACCAGCCTGGCCAAAATGGTGAAACCCCATCTCTACTAAAAGTACTAAAATTGACCGGGCATGATGGTTGAGTGCCTGTAGTCCCAGCTACTTGGGAGGATGAGGCAGGAGAATCGCTTGAACCCGGGAAACGGAGGTTGCAATGAGCTGAGATCTCGCCATTGCACTCCATCCTGGGCAACAAGAGTGAAACTCTATCTCAAAGAAAAAAAAAAA